>NC_069499.1:652008200-652327575 GCF_027579735.1 Bombina bombina | reverse complement strand
CAATGATAGAAGTATCAAAGATAATTCGCTGGGCAGAGTCTCACTCTTGCCACCTGTCAGCAATCCACATCCCGGGAGTGGAGAACTGGGAGGCGGATTTCTTGAGTCGCCAGACTCTTCATCCGGGGGAGTGGGAACTTCATCCGGGGGTCTTTGCCCAAATACTTCAACGTTGGGGCAAACCAGAGATAGATCTCATGGCGTCTCGCCAGAACGCCAAACTTCCTCGCTATGGATCCAGATCCAGGGATCCGGGAGCGGTTCTGATAGATGCTTTGACAGCACCTTGGAACTTCAGGATGGCTTATGTGTTTCCACCCTTCCCACTGCTTCCTCGATTGATTGCCAAAATCAAACAGGAGAGAGCATCAGTGATTCTAATAGCGCCTGCATGGCCGCGCAGGACTTGGTATGCAGATCTAGTGGACATGTCATCCTGTCCGCCTTGGTCTCTACCTCTAAGACAGGACCTTCTGATTCAGGGTCCATTCAAACATCAAAGTCTAACTTCTCTGAAGCTGACTGCTTGGAAATTGAACGCTTGATTTTATCAAAACGTGGTTTTTCTGAGTCGGTTATTGATAACCTGATACAGGCTAGGAAGCCTGTTACCAGAAAGATTTACCATAAAATATGGCGTAAATACCTATACTGGTGTGAATCCAAAGATTACTCCTGGAGTAAGGTTAGGATTCCTAGGATATTGTCTTTTCTACAAGAAGGTTTAGAAAAGGGTTTATCGGCTAGCTCATTAAAGGGACAGGTCTCAGCTCTGTCCATCTTGTTACACAGGCGTCTGTCAGAAAATTCAGACATCCGGGCCTTTTGTCAGGCTTTAGCTAGGATCAAGCCTGTGTTTAAAACTGTTGCTCCGCCATGGAGTTTAAACTTAGTTCTTAACGTTTTACAGGGTGTTCCGTTTGAACCCCTTCATTCCATTGATATAAAATTGTTATCTTGGAAAGTTCTATTTTTAATGGCTATTTCCTCGGCTCGAAGAGTCTCTGAGTTATCAGCCCTACATTGTGATTCTCCTTATCTGATCTTTCACTCAGACAAGGTAGTTCTGCGTACTAAACCTGGGTTCTTACCTAAGGTAGTCACTAACAGGAATATCAATCAAGAGATTGTTGTTCCATCCTTGTGTCCAAATCCTTCTTCAAAGAAGGAACGTCTTCTACACAATCTGGATGTAGTTCGTGCCCTCAAGTTCTACTTGCAGGCAACTAAAGATTTTCGCCAAACTTCTTCCCTGTTTGTCGTTTATTCTGGACAGAGGAGAGGTCAAAAAGCTTCTGCTACCTCTCTCTCTTTTTGGCTTCGTAGCATAATACGTTTAGCCTATGAGACTGCTGGACAGCAGCCTCCTGAAAGAATTACAGCTCATTCCACTAGAGCTGTGGCTTCCACTTGGGCTTTTAAGAATGAGGCCTCTGTTGAACAGATTTGCAAGGCTGCAACTTGGTCTTCGCTTCATACTTTTTCCAAATTTTACAAATTTGACACTTTTGCTTCTTCGGAGGCTATTTTTGGGAGAAAGGTTCTTCAGGCAGTGGTTCCTTCTGTATAATGAGCCTGCCTATCCCTCCCGTCATCCGTGTACTTTTGCTTTGGTATTGGTATCCCAGAAGTAATGATGACCCGTGGACTGATCACACATAACAGAAGAAAACATAATTTATGCTTACCTGATAAATTCCTTTCTTCTGTTGTGTGATCAGTCCACGGCCCGCCCTGTTTTTTTAAGGCAGGTACATATTTTTTAAATTATAATTCAGTCACCACTACACCCTTGGTTTCTCCTTTCTCGTTGGTCTTTGGTCGAATGACTGGAGGTGACGTAGAGGGGAGGAGCTATATAGCAACTCTGCTGGGTGAATCCTCTTGCACTTCCTGTAGGGGAGCAGATAATATCCCAGAAGTAATGATGACCCGTGGACTGATCACACAACAGAAGAAAGGAATTTATCAGGTAAGCATAAATTATGTTTTTTAGGTCTTTTTCACTTTTTTAATTATTGAAGTTTCAAATGACCAACAACATACTGATTTATCCTTCTCTGATGATGTGTTTTTCTCTTTCAGAAATTTTCTTCATCAGATATTGACACTAACAAATCTACTTTTTTATTATTTTTCTATTATTAAAGTACATTTGTTCTTTGTTGAAAAGGGGTTGATTATTTTGGATATTAAGGTAGCTAATTCTTTAAGACTAGCTGACATTATTTCTGCCTATTTATTTCTTCTGTGTTTTCAGAGGTTTTCTTTCCAATTCCCTATACTAGGGAATGGAATAGGCTGAGAATTTTCTTTTATTCCTTCTTCAAAGGTTTTAAACTATATTCTTTGCCAGCAGTTAAACTCAATTTGGAGGGTTCTCCAATTTATTGGGGCTATCTCTAATTCTACTAATTATGCTATTGTTTCTATAGCAAAATAGTATTTATTTTCCTTTAGATAGTTGTATCTTATTTATGGAAAATTATTTAGTTTCAGGTACTTTTCTTGGTCCTGTGATTTATTTGGATATTGCAATTGCTTCATTTTCTCTGTTTACTTTAAGATCAAGTATCAGATTATGATTTATTTTAGCATTGTTAAAGGGACAACATTTACTAGACTAGGTGCTGTTGCATTTGTCTTGTTGTTTTGCATTTATTGATTATGCAAGTCCACTGTATTGGCTGGTCCTTTAAACTGGACTATCATGCTAATAATTTCATTTGTGTCTTCATTTTATTGAATATTTTCGCAAATGAGGGTTAATCTATGTCTTTAGCTTTTTTAGCTAGAAGAATTTTGTGATTTTTAAAAAAAATAAAAATAAATAAAATAAAAATCCATATTTCTTTTGTTTTAAGATAATCAATTATTTGTTTTATAATTGGATTCAATTCTTAACTGTTACTCTGGGCTTCAAGGTTGAGTTCTAAGACTAAAACTTTAAGCTTCTACTGGTTTGGTTGTTCTTATTAAGGAACGAATTCCTGAGTTCTTTCCCAAGTAACATGTCTATAATTGGATAAATAAAAAGAGAGAAGCGCTCAACCTGGGAACGAACAATAGCATAATAGCTTGTTCTATGGCTAGTTACCACCCTAGAAGCAGCCTCTTTTTGCTCAATATGTGCCTTTCACAGAGAAGAACTTTCCTGTAGCATATCAGTCTGATCCTGACTTAACAGTGCAGTCCAGCCCCGAAATACCAGGCAATCCCTCTCTGAACAAGAGAAATAGCAAAACCCCAGACGTACGTTTCGGCCTATTGTGGGCCTCGTCAGTGAGGTGCAGCCATATCCCTCTAGGCACACTGAGCAACGGGTCCACGTCTGGATTACCGCATCACACTTAGGGAGACTTCCCTAAGTGTCATAATTTGCATAAATAAAAAGAGAGAAGCGCTCAACCTGGGAACGAACAATAGCATAATAGCTTGTTCTATGGCTAGTTACCACCCTAGAAGCAGCCTCTTTTTGCTCAATATGTGCCTTTCACAGAGAAGAACTTTCCTGTAGCATATCAGTCTGATCCTGACTTAACAGTGCAGTCCAGCCCCGAAATACCAGGCAATCCCTCTCTGAACAAGAGAAATAGCAAAACCCCAGACGTACGTTTCGGCCTATTGTGGGCCTCGTCAGTGAGGTGCAGCCATATCCCTCTAGGCACACTGAGCAACGGGTCCACGTCTGGATTACCGCATCACACTTAGGGAGACTTCCCTAAGTGTCATAATTTGCATAAATAAAAAGAGAGAAGCGCTCAACCTGGGAACGAACAATAGCATAATAGCTTGTTCTATGGCTAGTTACCACCCTAGAAGCAGCCTCTTTTTGCTCAATATGTGCCTTTCACAGAGAAGAACTTTCCTGTAGCATATCAGTCTGATCCTGACTTAACAGTGCAGTCCAGCCCCGAAATACCAGGCAATCCCTCTCTGAACAAGAGAAATAGCAAAACCCCAGACGTACGTTTCGGCCTATTGTGGGCCTCGTCAGTGAGGTGCAGCCATATCCCTCTAGGCACACTGAGCAACGGGTCCACGTCTGGATTACCGCATCACACTTAGGGAGACTTCCCTAAGTGTCATAATTTGCATAAATAAAAAGAGAGAAGCGCTCAACCTGGGAACGAACAATAGCATAATAGCTTGTTCTATGGCTAGTTACCACCCTAGAAGCAGCCTCTTTTTGCTCAATATGTGCCTTTCACAGAGAAGAACTTTCCTGTAGCATATCAGTCTGATCCTGACTTAACAGTGCAGTCCAGCCCCGAAATACCAGGCAATCCCTCTCTGAACAAGAGAAATAGCAAAACCCCAGACGTACGTTTCGGCCTATTGTGGGCCTCGTCAGTGAGGTGCAGCCATATCCCTCTAGGCACACTGAGCAACGGGTCCACGTCTGGATTACCGCATCACACTTAGGGAGACTTCCCTAAGTGTCATAATTTGCATAAATAAAAAGAGAGAAGCGCTCAACCTGGGAACGAACAATAGCATAATAGCTTGTTCTATGGCTAGTTACCACCCTAGAAGCAGCCTCTTTTTGCTCAATATGTGCCTTTCACAGAGAAGAACTTTCCTGTAGCATATCAGTCTGATCCTGACTTAACAGTGCAGTCCAGCCCCGAAATACCAGGCAATCCCTCTCTGAACAAGAGAAATAGCAAAACCCCAGACGTACGTTTCGGCCTATTGTGGGCCTCGTCAGTGAGGTGCAGCCATATCCCTCTAGGCACACTGAGCAACGGGTCCACGTCTGGATTACCGCATCACACTTAGGGAGACTTCCCTAAGTGTCATAATTTGCATAAATAAAAAGAGAGAAGTTCGAAATCAGCTCCCTAATTTTGCGATGTACGTGCCGTATTCCAGCTTGGCTGGTAAGGGGTAGTTAAGGCTTCTTTGAAATTTATTTTGTCCAAATTTCTTTAATTTTTTTCCAGTAAGGCTAACACTTTCTTTAACTGTGTTTCTGTCCTATATATTTTGGGTACTGTTGAAGCATGGCTGGGCACCCATGGGGTTCAAGCGCTGCTCAGACCTGGAATCTTCTGGGGTATTTCTTCCAGTTCCTTTTGAGGAACCGGGATTTGGAGTTTTATTCAAACTGTTTTGCCTTTTTATGGTCATTGATAGCATTTTTTGTTTTCATTAGATACAATAAATGCATATTTTCATTTTTCTGTTTTCATTCAGATTATTTTCTGAAGATGCGGAATCTCATATGATTCACTTACTCTTCAGGACATAGTTAGAGGATCTTCTTTTCAAAAGCTCTTGATTCCTCACACAAGGTTCACCTTTTTTAGGTTTCCAGATAGTTTGTGTCACTGTCCTTGTCTCTATCAGACAAGGGATAATGTTATTGGGTTCCGTCTATCGGTACCTTTAGTCTCTATTATTTCCTTCAGTTGCTATATATGCATAGAAGTTTTAGGTCTTATGGCCACAGCATTGGATTCAATTCCCTTTGCTCATTTTCACTAGAAAGAACCTTTCCAGTCTTTTATAAGTGTTGTTTCTTCAAGAACATGGTTGGAGGATCAATTTACCAAAAAGTTTGTTTGATTCCTCAGACAAGGGTAACCTTTTTAGGTTTCCTGATAGATTCAGTGTTCTTGATTCTGTCTATGACGGACAAGAGGCGTCTGAAATTGGTTTCAGCTTATCGAAACCTTCAGTCTCAATCTTTCCTTCGGTAGCCTTATGCATGGAAATTCTAGGTCTTATGACTGCTGCATTGGACGCGATCCCCTTTGCTCGTTTTCACTTGCGACCTCTTCAGCTCTGTATGCTGAACCAGTGGTGCAGGGATTATACAAAGATATCTCAATTAATATCTTTAAAACCGATTGTTCGACACTCTCTGACGTGGTGGACAGACCACCATCGTTTAGTTCAGGGCGCTTCTTTTGTTCTTCCAACCTAGACTGTGATCTCAACAGATGCAAGTCTGACAGGTTGGGGAGCTGTATGGGGGTTTCTGACAGCACAAGGGGTTTGGGAATCTCAGGAGGCGAGATTACCAATCAACATTTTTGGAACTCCGTGCAATTTTCAGAGCTCTTCAGTCGTGGCCTCTTCTAAAGAGAGAGTCGTTCATTTGTTTCTAGACGGACGATGTCACAACCGTGGCATATGTCAATCATCAAGGAGGAACTCACAGTCCTCTGGCTATGAAAGAAGTCTCTCGAATACTTGTATGGGCGGAATCCAGCTCCTGTCTAATTTCTGTGGTTCATATCCCAGGTATAGACAATTGGGAAGCGGATTATCTCAGTCGCCAAACGCTACATCCGGGCGAATGGTTTCTTCACCCAGAGGTATTTCTTCAGATTGTTCAAATATGGGGACTTCCAGAAATAGATCTGATGGCTTCTCATCTAAACAAGAAGCTTCCCGGGTATCTGTCCAGATCCAGGGATCCTCAGGCGGAAGCAGTGGATGCATTGTCACTTCCTTGGAAGTATCATCCTGCTTATATCTTTTCGCCTATAGTTCTTTTTCCAAGATTCTAAAGGAACGTTCGTTTATTCTGCTGGTGGCTCCAGCATGGCCTCACAGGTTTTGGTATGCGGATCTTGTCCGGATGGCCACTTGCCAACCGTGGACTCTTCCGTTAAGACCAGACCTTCTATCGCAAGGTCCTTTTTTTCCATCAGGTTCTCAAATCCTTAAATTTGAAGGTATGGAGATTGAACGCTTGATTCTCAGTCATAGAGGTTTCTCTGACTCTGTGATTAATACTATGTTACAGGCTCGTAAAACTGTATCTAGGAAGATATATTATCGAATATATTAGTCTGGAAGATTTACATTTCTTGGTGTTTTTCTCATCATTTTTCTTGGCATTCTTTTAGAATTCCTAGAATTTTACAGTTTCTTCAGGATGGTTTGGATAAGGTTTGTCTGCAAGTTCCTTGAAAGGTCAAATCTCTGCTCTTTCTGTTCTTTTTCACAGAAAAATTGCTAGTCTTCCTGATATTCATTGTTTTGTACAAGCTTTGGCTTGTATAAAACTTGTTAAGTCAATCTCTCCTCCTTGGAGTTTGAATTTGGTTCTGGGGGCTCTTCAAGCTCCTCCGTTTGAACCTATGCATTCGCTGGACATTAAATTACTTTCTTGGAAAGTTTTGTTTCTTTTGGCCATCTCTTCTGCTAGAAGAGTTTCTGAATTATCTGCTCTTTCTTGTGAGTCTCCTTTTCTGATTTTTCATCAGGATAAGGCGGTGTTGCGAACTTCTTTTAAATTTTTACCTAAGGTTGTGAATTCTAACAACATTAGTAGAGAAATTGTGGTTCCTTCATTGTGTCCTAATCCTAAGAATTCTAAGGAAAAGTCGTTGCATTCTTTGGATGTAGTTAGAGCTTTGAAATATTATGTTGAAGCTACTAAGGATTTCCGAAAGACTTCTAGTCTATTTGTTATCTTTTCCGGTTCTAGGAAAGGTCAGAAGGCTTCTGCCATTTCTTTGGCATCTTGGTTAAAATCTTTGTTTCATCATGCCTATGTCGAGTTGGGTAAAACTCTGCCTCAAAGGATTACAGCTCATTCTACTAGGTCAGTTTCTACTTCCTGGGCGTATAGGAATGAAGCTTCAGTTGATCAGATTTGCAAAGCAGCCACTTGGTCATCTTTGCATACTTTTTCTAAATTCTACCATTTTGATGTGTTTTCTTCTTCTGAAGCAGTTTTTGGTAGAAAAGTACTTCAGGAAGCTGTTTCAGTTTCATTCTTCTGCTTATAATTTCAGTTTTTTTCATTATAAGATTTAAACTTTATTTTGGGTGTGGATTATTTTCAGCGGAATTGGCTGTCTTTATTTTATCCCTCCCTCTCTAGTGACTCTTGCGTGGAAGATCCACATCTTGGGTAGTCATTATCCCATACTTCACTAGCTCATGGACTCTTGCTAATTACATGAAAGAAAACATAATTTATGTAAGAACTTACCTGATAAATTAATTTCTTTCATATTAGCAAGAGTCCATGAGGCCCACCCTTTTTTGTGGTGGTTATGATTTTTTTGTATAAAGCACAATTATTCCAATTCCTTATTTTTTATGCTTTCGCACTTTTTTCTTATCACCCCACTTCTTGGCTATTCGTTAAACTGATTTGTGGGTGTGGTGAGGGGTGTATTTATAGGCATTTTAAGGTTTGGGAAACTTTGCCCCTCCTGGTAGGAATGTATATCCCATACGTCACTAGCTCATGGACTCTTGCTAATATGAAAGAAATGAATTTATCAGGTAAGTTCTTACATAAATTATGTTTTTCCCTCCCCTGTGTCATGTGATTCGTTAGTGTTAAAAGGTTGCAGGTGTGTTAAATTTAATGTTATCGCTCTCATACTGGTCACTGAAAGTTCAACATGGCACCTCATGGCAAAGAACTCTGAGGAGCTGAAATTTTTTTTTTTACTCTACATAAAGATGGCCTAGGCTGTAAGAAGATTGCCAGGACCCTGAAACTGAGATGCAGCACGTTTTGCAAGACCATACAGCGATTTCACAAGACAGGTTCCACTCAGAACAGGCCTCGCCATGGTTGACCAAAGAAGTTGAGTGCACTTGCTCAGCATTATTTCCAGAGGTTATCTTTGGGAAATAGATGTATGAGTGCTGCCAGCATTGCTGCAGAGGTTGAAGGGGTGGGGGGTCAGCCTGTCAGTGCTCAGACCTTACGCCGCACACTGCATCAAATTGGTCTCCATGGCTGTCGTCCCAGAAGGAAGCCTCTTCTAAAGATGATGCACAAGAAAGCCTGCAAACAGTTTGCTTAAGACAAGCAGACTAAGGACATGGATTACTGGAACCATGCCCTGTGGTCCGATGAGACCAAGATAAATTTATTTGGGTTAGATGGTGTCAAGCGTGTGTGGCAGCAACCAGGTGAGGAGTACAAAGACAAGTGTGTCTTGCCTACAGTCAAGCATGGTGGTGGGAGTGTCATAGTCTGGGCCTGCATGAGTCCTGCTGTCACTGGGGAGCTACAGTTCATTGAGGGAACCATGAATGCCAACACTGTGACATAGTGAAGCAGAGCATGATCCCCTCCCTTTGGAGACTGGGCTGCAGGGCAGTATTCCAACATAATGATCCCAAACACACCTCCAAAACGACTACTGCCTTGCTAAAGAAGCTGAGGTTAAAGGTGTTGGACTGGCCAAGCATGTCTCCAGACCTTAAACCCTATTGATCATCTGTGGGGCATCCTCAAACGGAATGTGGGGGAGCGCAAGGTCTATAACATCCACCAGCTCTGTGATGTCGTCATGGAGGAGTGGAAGAGGACTCCAGTGGCAACCTGTGAAGCTCTGGTTAACTCCATGCCCAAGAGGGTTATGGCAGTGCTGGAAAATAATGGTGACCACAAAATATTGACAATTTGGGCCCAATTTGAACATTTCCACTTAGGGGTGTACTCATTTTTGTTGCCAACGGTTTATACATTAATGGCTGTGTGTTGAGTTATTTTTTAGGGGACAGCAAATTTACACTGTTATACAGGCTGTACACTCACTACTTTACATTGTAGCAAAGTGTCATTTCTTCAGTGTTGTCACATGAAAAGATATAATTAAAATATTTACAAAAAATTGAAGGGTGTACTCACTTTTGTGAGATACTGTGTGTGTATGTATTTATATATATATATATATATATATATATATATATATATATATATATATATATATATATATATATATATATATATATATATGTGTGTGTATATATATATGTACTGTGTGTATGTATATATATATATATATATATATATATATATACGCACACACACAAATACAGTCATGCTAAAAAGGAAGTACAACCTCTTTGATTTCTATGGTTTTTACATATCCGGACAGAACATCAATCATTTGGTCCTTAGCAGGCCTTAAATTTAGGTAAACACAACCTTAGATGAACAACAGCCCAAGACATATTACACTGTTTCATAATTTGCAATGGTGCAGTCAAAGTCCAGACCTCAACCTGATTGAGATGCTGTGGGGGGACCTTAAGAGAGCTTTGAATAAATGAATGCCCGCAAACGTCAATGAACTGAAGCAACGTTTTAAAGAAGAGAGGGCCAAAATTCCTCCACAACGATGTGAGAGAATGAAAAAAGTCATACAGAAAATTATTACTTCAAGTTATTGCTGCTTAAGGTGTTTTTTTTCAAGCTAATCATAAGGTGAACTTGGTTTTTCACACATGACTTCTCCATTTTGGTTTTATTTTTGTTAAATAAATCATGACACAGTGTAATTTGTTGTTGTTCATCTGAGGTTGTATTTACCAAATTTTAAGGCCTGCTAAGGCCTTAATGTACATGTGTATGTTGAATTTTTTTTTTTTTTCCCAAGCTATTGAATCATAAGGTGAACTTAGTTTTTCACACGTCTTATCCATTTTGGTTTTATTTTTGTTAAATCATGACACGGTGTAATATGTTATGTGTTGTTCATCTAAGGTTGTATTTACCTATTTTTAAGGCCTGCTAAGGCCTTAATGTACATGTGTATGTTGATTATTTTTTTATGTGTGTGTATGTTAGGCATTGTGTGTGTATGTTAGGAGCACTTTTTTTTACTCATTCATATGTCATGCACCCTGTTTTTTCTTGAGCTTCTCTAATAAAAGAGAGTATTCCATTTTTACACTGGAATCTCAATATCTCCATATATGTTTGAATTGCTTACAATCTTATCCTGTGGGGGTGGGGTTTTAGCCTGGTATGTTTTTACATTTATGGGTATACTTTGGTTTAGAAAGTGTGGCTAAAGTTTAAAATTGTGTGAGTTTAAAGGGGCAGTATACTGTAAAATTGGCTGTGCTTACACAGCTTATCTAAAGCTTGGACCTAAGGCCAGAAAATTTCAGAATAGATGGGAATACCACAGGCTAAATAAACTATTTTAAATGCCAATATAAGGGTAACGGAAATACCTGTTAACAATTTAATACACTCCAGCAGGTAAAGTTGATCATTGGGAACAAATTAAACAGTAGAACATTTTTGAGTATACTGTCTCTTTAAGCTAATAATCTTAGCATGGAGAGTCCACAAATCCATTCTAATTACTAGTGGGAATTCAACTCCTGGTCACCATGAGGAGGTAAAGAACACCCCAGCAAAGCTGGTAAGTATCACTCCAACTTCCCATAAACCCTTAGTCATTCTTTGCCTTGTATATCAGGAGGATGTGCGAAGATTGTGTCTGAAGCTATTTAATCCTTTTATGGGTAGTTTCCCTGCAAGCAAGGATTGGGGCTATGCTGTGTCCATGTAATCCTCTTTAGTAAGAGTTGTGGTAGCTTTTAGCAGTTGGAAGACGGTGAGGTAGTCTTTGCTTCCCTTTCAAAATTTATGATACCCTTATATAGAAAACCAGGGTTGGTTACTCTGCTTTTCGTTCTCTGCAGGTCCCTGTAAGAGGTCGGGTGAATCTGTTATGTATGTTTTGTGTAATCAGTTATTCACCAGTATTTCTTCTGTTATGTGTGATCAGTCCACGGGTCATCATTACTTCTGGGATATTATCTGCTCCCCTACAGGAAGTGCAAGAGGATTCACCCAGCAGAGTTGCTATATAGCTCCTCCCCTCTACGTCACCCCCAGTCATTCTCTTGCACCCAAAGACTAGATAGGAGGTGTGAGAGGACTATGGTGATTATACTTAGTTTTTATAACTTCAATCAAAAGTTTGTTATTTTACAATAGCACCGGAGCGTGTTATTACTTCTCTGGCAGAGTTTGAAGAAGAATCTACCAGAGTTTTTCTTATGATTTTAACCGGAGTAGTTAAGATCATATTGCTGTTTCTCGGCCATCTGAGGGAGGTAAAAGCTTCAGATCAGGGGACAGCGGGCAGTTGAATCTGCATTGAGGTATGTAGCAGTTTTTATTTTCTGAATGGAATTGATGAGAAAATCCTGCTATACCGTTATAATGACATGTATGTATACTCTACACTTCAGTGTTCTGGGGATGGTATTTCACCGGAATTACTCTGTAAAAATACATTACACCTTTTAATAGGTATTTAATTCATGTTAAACGTTTTTGCTGGAATGTAGAATCGTTTGCATTTCTGAGGTACTGAGTGAATAAATATTTGGGCATTATTTTTCCACTTGGCAGTTTGCTTGTTTTGATTATGACAGTTTCGTTTCTCTCTCACTGCTGTGTGTGAGGGGGAGGGGCCGTTTTTGGCGCTCTTTGCTACGCATCAAAAATTTCCAGTCAGTTACACTTATATTTCTCCAACATAGGTGTGTCCGGTCCACGGCGTCATCCTTACTTGTGGGATATTCTCTTCCCCAACAGGAAATGGCAAAGAGCCCAGCAAAGCTGGTCACATGATCCCTCCTAGGCTCCGCCTACCCCAGTCATTCTCTTTGCCGTTGTACAGGCAACATCTCCACGGAGATGGCTTAGAGTTTTTTAGTGTTTAACTGTAGTTTTTTATTATTCAATCAAGAGTTTGTTATTTTGAAATAGTGCTGGTATGTACTATTTACTCAGAAACAGAAAAGAGATGAAGATTTCTGTTTGTATGAGGAAAATGATTTTAGCAACCGTAACTAAAATCCATGGCTGTTCCACACAGGACTGTTGAGAGCAATTAACTTCAGTTGGGGGAACAGTGTGCAGTCTCTTGCTGCTTGAGGTATGACACATTCTAACAAGGCGATGTAATGCTGGAAGCTGTCATTTTCCCTATGGGATCCGGTAAGCCATATTTATTACGATCGTAAATAAGGGCTTTACAAGGGCTTATTTAGACTGTAGACTTTTCTGGGCTAAATCGATTCATTATTAGCACATATTTAGCCTTGAGGAATCATTTTATCTGGGTATTTTGATATAATATCGGCAGGCACTGTATTAGACACCTTATTTCTTAGGGGCTTTCCCAAAGCATAAGCAGAGTCTCATTTTCGCGCCGGTGTGGCGCACTTGTTTTTGAGAGGCATGGCATGCAGTCGCATGTGAGAGGAGCTCTGATACTTAGAAAAGACTTTCTGAAGGCGTCATTTGGTATCGTATTCCCCTTTGGGCTTGGTTGGGTCTCAGCAAAGCAGATACCAGGGACTGTAAAGGGGTTAAAGCTTATAACGGCTCCGGTTCCGTTATTTTAAGGGTTAAAGCTTCCAAATTTGGTGTGCAATATTTTTAAGGCTTTAAGACACTGTGGTGAAAATTTGGTGATTTTTGAACAATTCCTTCATGTTTTTTCGCAATTGCAGTAACAAAGTGTGTTCAGTTTAAAATTTAAAGTGACAGTAACGGTTTTATTTTAAAACGTTTTTTGTACTTTCTTATCAAGTTTATGCCTGTTTAACATGTCTGAACTACCAGATAGACTGTGTTCTGAATGTGGGGAAGCCAGAATTCCTATTCATTTAAATAAATGTGATTTATGTGATAATGACAATGATGCCCAAGATGATTCCTCAAGTGAGGGGAGTAAGCATGGTACTGCATCATTCCCTCCTTCGTCTACACGAGTCTTGCCCACTCAGGAGGCCCCTAGTACATCTAGCGCGCCAATACTCCTTACTATGCAACAATTAACGGCTGTAATGGATAATTCTGTCAAAAACATTTTAGCCAAAATGAACCCTTGTCAGCGTAAGCGTGGCTGCTCTGTTTTAGTTACTGAAGAGCATGACGACGCTGATATTAATATCTCTGAAGGGCCCCTAATCCAATTTGAGGGGGCCAGGGAGGTTTTGTCTGAGGGAGAAATTACTGATTCAGGGAACATTTCTCATCAGGCTGAATCTGATGTGATTACATTTAAATTTAAGTTGGAACATCTCCGCATTTTGCTTAAGGAGGTATTATCCACTCTGGATGATTGTGAAAAGTTGGTCATTCCAGAGAAACTATGTAAAATGGACAAGTTCCTAGAGGTGCCGGGGCTCCCAGAAGCTTTTCCTATACCCAAGCGGGTGGCGGACATTGTTAATAAAGAATGGGATAGGCCCGGTATTCCTTTCGTCCCTCCCCCCATATTTAAAAAATTGTTTCCTATGGTCGACCCCAGAAAGGACTTATGGCAGTCAGTCCCCAAGGTCGAGGGAGCGGTTTCTACTTTAAACAAACGCACCACTATACCCATAGAGGATAGTTGTGCTTTCAAAGATCCTATGGATAAAAAATTAGAAGGTTTGCTTAAAAAGATGTTTGTTCAGCAGGGTTACCTTCTACAACCCATTTCATGCATTGTCCCTGTCACTACAGCTGCATATTTCTGGTTTGATGAACTGATTAAGGTGCTCGATAGTGATTCTCCTCCTTATGAGGAGATTATGGACAGAATCAATGCTCTCAAATTGGCTAATTCTTTCACTCTAGACGCCACTTTGCAAGTGGCTAGGTTAGCGGCTAAGAATTCTGGGTTTGCTATTGTGGCGCGCAGAGCGCTTTGGTTGAAATCTTGGTCGGCTGATGCGTCTTCCAAGAACAAGTTACTAAACATTCCTTTCAAGGGGAAAACGCTGTTTGGCCCTGACTTGAAAGAGATTATCTCTGATATCACTGGGGGTAAGGGCCACGCCCTTCCTCAGGATAGGCCTTTCAAGGCAAAAAATAGACCTAATTTTCGTCCCTTTCGTAAAAACGGACCAGCCCAAAGTGCTACGTCCTCTAAGCAAGAGGGTAATACTTCTCAAGCCAAGCCAGCTTGGAGACCAATGCAAGGCTGGAACAAGGGAAAGCAGGCCAAGAAACCTGTCACTGCTACCAAGACAGCATGAAATATTGGCCCCCGATCCGGGACCGGATCTGGTGGGGGGCAGACTCTCTCTCTTCGCTCAGGCTTGGGCAAGAGATGTTCTGGATCCTTGGGCGCTAGAAATAGTCTCCCAGGGTTATCTTCTGGAATTCAAGGGACTTCCCCCAAGGGGGAGGTTCCACAGGTCTCAGTTGTCTTCAGACCACATAAAAAGACAGGCGTTCTTACATTGTGTAGAAGACCTGTTAAAAATGGGAGTGATTCATCCTGTTCCATTAAGAGAACAAGGGATGGGGTTCTACTCCAATCTGTTCATAGTTCCCAAAAAAGAGGGAACGTTCAGACCAATCTTAGATCTCAAGATCTTAAACAAATTTCTCAAGGTCCCATCGTTCAAGATGGAAACCATTCGAACTATCCTTCCTTCCATCCAGGAAGGTCAATTCATGACCACGGTGGATTTAAAGGATGCGTATCTACATATTCCTATCCACAAGGAACATCATCGGTTCCTAAGGTTTGCATTCCTGGACAAACATTACCAGTTTGTGGCGCTTCCTTTCGGATTAGCCACTGCTCCAAGGATTTTCACAAAGGTACTAGGGTCCCTTCTAGCGGTACTAAGACCAAGGGGCATTGCAGTAGTACCTTACCTGGACGACATTCTGATTCAAGCGTCGTCCCTCCCTCGAGCAAAGGCTCACACGGACATCGTCCTGGCCTTTCTCAGATCTCACGGCTGGAAAGTGAACGTGGAAAAGAGTTCTCTATCCCCGTCAACAAGGGTTCCCTTCTTGGGAACAATTATAGACTCCTCAGAAATGAGGATTTTTCTAACAGAGGCCAGAAAGACAAAACTTCTGGACTCTTGTCGGATACTTCATTCCGTTCCTCTTCCTTCCGTAGCTCAGTGCATGGAAGTGATCGGGTTGATGGTAGCGGCAATGGACATAGTTCCTTTTGCGCGCATTCATCTAAGACCATTACAACTGTGCATGCTCAGTCAGTGGAATGGGGACTATACAGACTTGTCTCCAAAGATACAAGTAAATCAGAGGACCAGAGACTCACTCCGTTGGTGGCTGTCCCTGGACAACCTGTCACGAGGGATGACATTCCGCAGACCAGAGTGGGTCATTGTCACGACCGACGCCAGTCTGATGGGCTGGGGCGCGGTCTGGGGATCCCTGAAAGCTCAGGGTCTTTGGTCCCGGGAAGAATCTCTTCTACCGATAAATATTCTGGAACTGAGAGCGATATTCAATGCTCTCAAGGCTTGGCCTCAGCTAGCGAGGACCAAGTTCATACGGTTTCAATCAGACAACATGACGACTGTTGCGTACATCAACCATCAGGGGGGAACAAGGAGTTCCCTAGCGATGGAAGAAGTGACCAAGATTATTCTATGGGCGGAGTCTCACTCCTGCCACCTGTCTGCTATCCACATCCCGGGAGTGGAAAATTGGGAAGCGGATTTTCTGAGTCGTCAGACATTGCATCCGGGGGAGTGGGAACTCCATCCGGAAATCTTTGCCCAAGTCACTCAACTATGGGGCATTCCAGACATGGATCTGATGGCCTCTCGTCAGAACTTCAAAGTTCTTTGCTACGGGTCCAGATCCAGGGATCCCAAGGCGGCTCTAGTGGATGCACTAGTAGCACCTTGGACCTTCAAACTAGCTTATGTGTTCCCGCCGTTTCCTCTCATCCCCAGGCTGGTAGCCAGGATCAATCAGGAGAGGGCGTCGGTGATCTTGATAGCTCCTGCGTGGCCACGCAGGACTTGGTATGCAGATCTGGTGAATATGTCATCGGCTCCACCTTGGAAGCTACCTTTGAGACGAGACCTTCTTGTTCAGGGTCCGTTCGAACATCCGAATCTGGTTTCACTCCAGCTGACTGCTTGGAGATTGAACGCTTGATTTTATCGAAGCGAGGTTTCTCAGATTCTGTTATCGATACTCTTGTTCAGGCCAGAAAGCCTGTAACTAGAAAGATTTACCACAAAATTTGGAAAAAATATATCTGTTGGTGTGAATCTAAAGGATTCCCTTGGGACAAGGTTAAGATTCCTAGGATTCTATCCTTCCTTCAAGAAGGATTGGAAAAAGGATTATCGGCAAGTTCCCTGAAGGGACAGATTTCTGCCTTGTCGGTGTTACTTCACAAAAAACTGGCAGCTGTGCCAGATGTTCAAGCCTTTGTTCAGGCTCTGGTTAGAATCAAGCCTGTTTACAAACCTTTGACTCCTCCTTGGAGTCTCAATTTAGTTCTTTCAGTTCTTCAGGGGGTTCCGTTTGAACCCTTACATTCCGTTGATATTAAGTTATTATCTTGGAAAGTTTTGTTTTTAGTTGCAATTTCTTCTGCTAGAAGAGTTTCAGAATTATCTGCTCTGCAGTGTTCTCCTCCTTATCTGGTGTTCCATGCAGATAAGGTGGTTTTACGTACTAAACCTGGTTTTCTTCCAAAAGTTGTTTCTAACAAAAACATTAACCAGGAGATTATCGTACCTTCTCTGTGTCCGAAACCAGTTTCAAAGAAGGAACGCTTGTTGCACAATTTGGATGTTGTTCGCGCTCTAAAATTCTATTTAAATGCTACAAAGGATTTTAGACAAACATCTTCCTTGTTTGTTGTTTATTCAGGTAAAAGGAGAGGTCAAAAAGCAACTTCTACCTCTCTCTCTTTTTGGATTAAAAGCATCATCAGATTGGCTTACGAGACTGCCGGACGGCAGCCTCCCGAAAGAATCACAGCTCATTCCACTAGGGCTGTGGCTTCCACATGGGCCTTCAAGAACGAGGCTTCTGTTGATCAGATATGTAGGGCAGCGACTTGGTCTTCACTGCACACTTTTACCAAATTTTACAAGTTTGATACTTTTGCTTCTTCTGAGGCTATTTTTGGGAGAAAGGTTTTGCAAGCCGTGGTGCCTTCCATTTAGGTGACCTGATTTGCTCCCTCCCTTCATCCGTGTCCTAAAGCTTTGGTATTGGTTCCCACAAGTAAGGATGACGCCGTGGACCGGACACACCTATGTTGGAGAAAACAGAATTTATGTTTACCTGATAAATTTCTTTCTCCAACGGTGTGTCCGGTCCACGGCCCGCCCTGGTTTTTTAATCAGGTCTGATAATTTATTTTCTTTAACTACAGTCACCACGGTACCATATGGTTTCTCCTATGCTATTATTCCTCCTTAACGTCGGTCGAATGACTGGGGTAGGCGGAGCCTAGGAGGGATCATGTGACCAGCTTTGCTGGGCTCTTTGCCATTTCCTGTTGGGGAAGAGAATATCCCACAAGTAAGGATGACGCCGTGGACCGGACACACCGTTGGAGAAAGAAATTTATCAGGTAAACATAAATTCTGTTTTTCTGCATGATCCGGTTCATCTCTAACAGAACTCAGGGGTCTTCAAACTTCTTTGAAGGGAAGTAGATTCTCTCAGCAGTACTGTGAGATTTATATAGTGACTGTGTTTTAAAACGTTGCTCTGTGATTTTTATGTTTAAAATTTAATTAGTATTGCTTTACTAATGGGAACAAACCTTTGCTAACAAGTTATGTTGTTTTTAAAGAGTGATGCTATAACTGTTTTTCAGTTCATTATTTCAACTGTCATTTAATCGTTTAGTGCTTCTTTGAGGCACAGTACGTTTTTGTTAAATAAGATTGTAACCAAGTTGCATTTTTATTGCTAGTGTGTTAAACATGTCTGATTCAGAGGAAGATACCTGTGTCATTTGTTCCAATGCCAAGGTGGAGCCCAATAGAAATTTATGTACTAACTGTATTGATGCTACTTTAAATAAAAGCCAATCTGTACAAATTGAACAAATTTCACCAAACAGCGAGGGGAGAGTTATGCCGTCTAACTCGCCTCACGTGTCAGTACCTGCGTCTCCCGCCCGGGAGGTGCGTGATATTTTGGCGCCTAGTACATCTGGGCAGCCATTACAGATAACATTACAAGATATGGCTACTGTTATGACTGAAGTTTTGGCCAAGTTACCAGAACTAAGAGGCAAGCGTGATCACTCTGGGGTGAGAACAGAGTGCGCTGATAATTCTAGGGCCATGTCTGATACTGCGTCACAGCTTGCAGAGCATGAGGACGGAGAGCTTCATTCTGTAGGTGACGGTTCTGATCCAAGCAGATTGGATTCAGATATTTCAAATTTTAAATTTAAATTGGAAAACCTCCGTGTATTACTAGGGGAGGTCTTAGCGGCTCTTAACGATTGTAACACTGTTGCAATACCAGAGAAAATGTGTAGGTTGGATAAATACTTTGCGGTACCGGCGAGTACTGACGTTTTTTCCTATACCTAAGAGATTAACTGAAATTGTTACTAAGGAGTGGGATAGACCCGGTGTGCCGTTCTCACCCCCTCCAATATTTAGAAAGATGTTTCCAATAGACGCCACCACACGGGACTTATGGCAAACGGTCCCTAAGGTGGAGGGAGCAGTTTCTACTTTAGCTAAGCGCACCACTATCCCGGTGGAGGATAGCTGTGCTTTTTCAGATCCTATGGATAAAAAATTAGAGGGTTACCTTAAGAAAATGTTTGTTCAACAAGGTTTTATATTGCAACCCCTTGCATGCATCGCGCCGATTACGGCTGCGGCAGCATTTTGGATTGAGTCTCTGGAAGAGAACCTTAGTTCAGCTACGCTGGACGACATTACGGACAGGCTTAGAGTCCTTAAACTAGCTAATTCATTCATTTCGGAGGCCGTAGTACATTTAACCAAACTTACGGCAAAGAATTCAGGATTCGCCATTCAGGCACGTAGGGCGCTGTGGCTAAAATCCTGGTCGGCTGATGTAACTTCTAAGTCCAAATTACTTAATATACCTTTCAAGGGGCAAACTTTATTTGGGCCCGGTTTGAAAGAAATTATCGCTGACATTACAGGAGGTAAGGGCCACGCTCTACCTCAAGACAAAGCCAAAGCTAAGGCTAGACAGTCTAATTTTCGTCCCTTTCGGAATTTCAAAGCAGGTGCAGCATCAACTTCCACTGCACCAAAACAGGAAGGAGCTGTTGCTCGTTACAGACAAGGCTGGAAACCTAACCAGTCCTGGAATAAGGGCAAGCAGGCCAGAAAACCTGCTGCTGCCCCTAAGACAGCATGAACCGAGGGCCCCCGATCCGGGACCGGATCTAGTGGGGGGCAGACTCTCTCTCTTCGCCCAGGCTTGGGCAAGAGATGTCCAGGATCCCTGGGCGCTAGAGATCATATCTCAGGGATACCTTCTAGACTTCAAATTATCTCCCCCAAGAGGGAGATTTCATCTGTCAAGGTTGTCAACAAACCAAATAAAGAAAGACGCGTTTCTACGCTGTGTACAAAATCTATTATTAATGGGAGTGATCCATCCGGTTCCGCGGTCGGAACAAGGACAAGGGTTTTACTCAAACCTGTTTGTGGTTCCCAAAAAAGAGGGAGCTTTCAGGCCAATCTTGGATTTAAAGATCCTAAACAAATTCCTAAGAGTTCCATCGTTCAAAATGGAAACTATTCGGACAATCTTACCCATGATCCAAAAGGGTCAGTACATGACCACAGTGGATTTAAAGGATGCTTACCTTCACATACCGATTCACAAAGATCATTACCGGTATCTAAGGTTTGCCTTCTTAGACAGGCATTACCAGTTTGTAGCCCTTCCATTCGGATTGGCTACGGCTCCAAGAATCTTCACAAAGGTTCTGGGTGCCCTTCTAGCGGTTCTGAGACCGCGAGGAATTTCGGTAGCTCCGTACCTAGACAACATTCTGATACAAGCTTCAAGCTTTCAAACTGCCAAGTCTCATACAGAGTTAGTTCTGGCATTTCTAAGGTCGCATGGATGGAAAGTGAACGAAAAGAAGAGTTTTCTCTTGCCTCTCACAAGAGTTCCATTCTTGGGGACTCTTATAGATTCTGTAGAAATGAAGATTTATCTGACAGAAGACAGATTAACAAAGCTTCTAAATGCATGCCGTGTCCTTCATTCCATTCAACTCCCGTCTGTAGCTCAATGCATGGAGGTGATCGGCTTAATGGTAGCAGCAATGGACATAGTACCCTTTGCACGCCTACATCTCAGACCGCTGCAATTGTGCATGCTGAGTCAGTGGAATGGGGATTACTCAGATTTGTCCCCCACTCTGAATCTGGATCAAGAGACCAGAAACTCTCTTCTATGGTGGCTTTCTCGGCCACATCTGTCCAGGGGGATGCCGTTCAGCAGGCCGGACTGGACAATTGTAACAACAGACGCCAGCCTTCTAGGTTGGGGCGCTGTCTGGAATTCTCTGAAGGCTCAGGGACTATGGAGTCAGGAGGAAAGTGTCCTGCCAATAAACATTCTGGAATTGAGAGCAGTTCTCAATGCCCTTCTAGCTTGGCCCCAGTTAAAGACTCGGGGGTTCATCAGGTTTCAGTCGGACAACATCACGACTGTAGCTTACATCAACCATCAGGGAGGGACAAGAAGCTCCCTAGCAATGATAGAAGTATCAAAGATAATTCGCTGGGCAGAGTCTCACTCTTGCCACCTGTCAGCAATCCACATCCCGGGAGTGGAGAACTGGGAGGCGGATTTCTTGAGTCGCCAGACTCTTCATCCGGGGGAGTGGGAACTTCATCCGGAGGTCTTTGCCCAAATACTTCGACGTTGGGGCAAACCAGAGATAGATCTCATGGCGTCTCGCCAGAACGCCAAACTTCCTCGCTACGGATCCAGATCCAGGGATCCGGGAGCGGTTCTGATAGATGCTTTGACAGCACCTTGGAACTTCAGGATGGCTTATGTGTTTCCACCCTTCCCGCTGCTTCCTCGATTGATTGCCAAGATCAAACAGGAGAGAGCATCAGTGATTCTAATAGCGCCTGCATGGCCGCGCAGGACTTGGTATGCAGATCTAGTGGACATGTCATCCTGTCCGCCTTGGTCTCTACCTCTAAGACAGGACCTTCTGATTCAGGGTCCATTCAAACATCAAAGTCTAACTTCTCTGAAGCTGACTGCTTGGAAATTGAACGCTTGATTTTATCAAAACGTGGTTTTTCTGAGTCGGTTATTGATACCCTGATACAGGCTAGGAAGCCTGTTACCAGAAAGATTTACCATAAAATATGGCGTAAATACCTATACTGGTGTGAATCCAAAGATTACTCCTGGAGTAAGGTTAGGATTCCTAGGATATTGTCTTTTCTACAAGAAGGTTTAGAAAAGGGTTTATCGGCTAGCTCATTAAAGGGACAGATCTCAGCTCTGTCCATTTTGTTACACAGGCGTCTGTCAGAAAATTCAGACATCCAGGCCTTTTGTCAGGCTTTAGCTAGGATCAAGCCTGTGTTTAAAACTGTTGCTCCGCCATGGAGTTTAAACTTAGTTCTTAACGTTTTACAGGGTGTTCCGTTTGAACCCCTTCATTCCATTGATATAAAATTGTTATCTTGGAAAGTTCTATTTTTAATGGCTATTTCCTCGGCTCGAAGAGTCTCTGAGTTATCAGCCCTACATTGTGATTCTCCTTATCTGATCTTTCACTCAGACAAGGTAGTTCTGCGTACTAAACCTGGGTTCTTACCTAAGGTTGTCTCTAACAGGAATATCAATCAAGAGATTGTTGTTCCATCCTTGTGTCCAAATCCTTCTTCAAAGAAGGAACGTCTTCTACACAATCTGGATGTAGTTCGTGCCCTCAAGTTCTACTTGCAGGCAACTAAAGATTTTCGCCAAACTTCTTCCCTGTTTGTCGTTTATTCTGGACAGAGGAGAGGTCAAAAAGCTTCTGCTACCTCTCTCTCTTTTTGGCTTCGTAGCATAATACGTTTAGCCTATGAGACTGCTGGACAGCAGCCTCCTGAAAGAATTACAGCTCATTCCACTAGAGCTGTGGCTTCCACTTGGGCCTTTAAGAATGAGGCCTCTGTTGAACAGATTTGCAAGGCTGCAACTTGGTCTTCGCTTCATACTTTTTCCAAATTTTACAAATTTGACACTTTTGCTTCTTCGGAGGCTATTTTTGGGAGAAAGGTTCTTCAGGCAGTGGTTCCTTCTGTATAATGAGCCTGCCTATCCCTCCCGTCATCCGTGTACTTTTGCTTTGGTATTGGTATCCCAGAAGTAATGATGACCCGTGGACTGATCACACATAACAGAAGAAAACATAATTTATGCTTACCTGATAAATTCCTTTCTTCTGTTGTGTGATCAGTCCACGGCCCGCCCTGTTTTTTACGGCAGGTACATATTTTTTAAATTATAATTCAGTCACCACTACACCCTTGGCTTCTCCTTTCTCGTTGGTCTTTGGTCGAATGACTGGAGGTGACGTAGAGGGGAGGAGCTATATAGCAACTCTGCTGGGTGAATCCTCTTGCACTTCCTGTAGGGGAGCAGATAATATCCCAGAAGTAATGATGACCCGTGGACTGATCACACAACAGAAGAAAGGAATTTATCAGGTAAGCATAAATTATGTTTTTGCTGAGACCGGGTTAGAAGAGTGATTATCACACCGGTCTCAGGAGCTTATATGTATATTTTCCAGAGTCTGGCATATTTATAAAGAGAAATTTTATGAATGTAAGGGCTGAGAGAATCTGCAGCACCGCTTATTCGGCCGCACGGACGTTTTCTCACTATGCGCTTAAGCAGATTCAGCTACGCAGCTCCCAGGTATCGCTCAGCTTGTGCATTGAGATTAGCGTTGCCGGTTCATGCTGTAGAGAGTTTTCTTCTTTCTGGGAGGGGGTGATTTCAAATAGATCTCCTATTTACCGGAATTGGCTTTTCAGTGGTAAGTCACCTCAGCGGAGCTGGGATTATAGCGCTGCCTATTTGGTAAATTTAGAAATTTGTACGTTTATTATATCTGTTAGATATTTGGGCTGCAATTTTATTTTGTCTTAGGGATAAAAAAAATTAAAATTTATTTTTCTATTGAACCAGTACCTTGGACAGAATGTAAGTGGATAAGAATCTTTCTATGTCTTTTGAGAAATACTTTTATTGCCTTGAGGCTCAGATTATTCCCTCCTGTGCAGTTTTATTCCACATGTGTGAATAAGATGTTACGTTCCTTCCTAAGATAGGAAGAGTCCACGGCTTCATTCCTTACTGTTGGGAAATAAAACACCTCGTCACCAGGAGGAGACAGACACCCCACCCAAAGGCTTAAATATCCCTCCCACTTCCTCATTACTGCAGTTATTCTTTTCCTTTCGTATACGATAGTAGGTGGCAGAGAAGTGGCAAAAGATTCAGAGTTCTGAAAAAGTGTATCTGCCCTTTGAGATAGAACTGAAGTTTTAAGTAGTCATGTCAACCTCTCAGTGAGAGTATTGCTGAAAGTTAGTCTGGAGATGCAGGGAAAGTTTTTTCTGCGAAGCCATCCAGACTACTGCTAACTGCTCCTTAGCCGTCAGTGTTGACAAGTTTCACTGCCTGCTTTTTCTCACTCAAGTCCATGTCAGGAGCGCTGTGTGTGAGGCTGTGTTCTGTTCCACAGCATGGATCCTGGAGGTAAGATAGTTTAAATTTTTACACATAAAATAACAGGGGCACAGTGTGGCTCCTTTATACCTTGATAGGATCCAGGGTTAATATCCTCTGAGGAGGGTTTATTGAACAGTTAGGGTGAATTAATCGGTGTATTAATTAATTACATGCTTCTTTGTGTGATTTTATTTTCTGGGCTCATAGACTGTGTTTTTGATTGGAACAAACAGGTTTCACTTTCATTTTTGAAAGTGTTGTACAACTCTTATTATTAACTTGCTGTACTTTTCATAGCATATGGTCTATGTTCCATTCCGGCTGAGGAGAGCGTTTCCTCTGTTAAATGTCAGGGTCTAGGAGGTGGTGAGTGCTTCAGCCATTGGGAGTATATAAAAAAAGAAAAAAAAAGTTTTTGTTTGTATCCTTCTGGGGATATAACCTGAGCTATGGAGGACTCTGACATGTTAGAAGGTACTTCTTCTTTACTAAATCATCTGTTTATATTGTGAAGAGGCAGTGGTTTTCCCGCCCACTCAATTATGTTCCACATGCCTTAACACCATTATAAAGTCTAAGAAGGGAGACAAGCCTGCTAAGGCTCTTAGTCCCTCTGAGCCGTCTACCTCTCAGGACTCGGTGTCCCTTGAGATTACTACCCTTGCTAAATTTTCTACTCCACATGCAGTTCCCTGTAGCACACCTAATCCTCCATCCGGAAGGGGCCTTCTTCCTGCGGAATTTGCTGCACAGTTACAAACGGCGGTGTCTGCGGCCCTCAGTGCATTACCTCGCTCTAACAAATGCAAGTGAAAGGTTAAACATAGCTCTCCTGACCCGGAGTCATCTAAATATTTATCTGATTTTGCTATTATGTCCCAGTTATCCGATGATAAATTAACCTCTGTAGCTTCAGAGGGTGAACTTTCAGGGTCAGAGTCCTTGGCGTCTAAGCCTCCTGCTGCGGAGGAACCGTCCTTTAGATTTAAAATTAAAAACTTGCGTTTTTTATTAAAGGAGGTTCTGTCTACGTTAGAGGTTCCAGAGGCCACGCTGCCTGAAGAACCTATGATAGCTAAATTAGACAGAGTTTACGAAGACGGGAAAGTTTCCTGCGCCAGTTAAAATGGCGAACATTATTATCAATGAATGGGAAAGGCTTCAAATCTCAGCCGTCCAGGGTCAGATTCCTATTCTCGAACCTGTCTACCAGACCAGAAAAGAGGGATGCCTTTCTAGGGTGCGTTCAGGATCTATCCTCCTAAGGAGTTGTCTCTGTGCCTATCGAAGAGTTGTCTCTGTGCCTTTCGTGCTCCCAAAGGAGGAGGGAACTTTCCGCCCAATTCTTGACCTAAAGTGCTTAATCAAATTTCTCAGTGTCCCTTCCTTCAAGATGGAAACAATAAGGTCCATCCTTCCTTTAGTTTAGAAAGGCCAATTTATGACCACTATAGATCTGAAAGACGCTTACCTTCATGTTCCAGTCCACAGGGAACACTTTCAGTTCCTGAGGTTTTCATTCCTGGACCAGCACTTCCAGTTTATTGCCCTTCCGTTTGGCCTAGCTACTGCTCCAAGAATCCTTATGAAGGTTCTGGGAACTCTTCTAGCTGTTGCCAGAACTCTGAGTATTACAGTAGCCCTATACTTGGATGATATTCTGGTGCAAGCACCATCTTTTCGACTTAGGGAAGAATTTTCGGAGTCTTCTTCAATCACATGGATGGAAGATACACTTGGAAAAGAGTTCTCTTATCCCAAGTACCAGGGTGGAATTCCTGGGTACTACAAAAGACTCCATATCCATGAGGATATTTCTAATAGACCAGAGACGTTGCAAGCTAACTTCGGCATGTCTTGCGCTCCGGACCTCCTTGAGTCCCTCTGTGGCTCAGTGTATGGAGGTGATTGGTCTCATGTGGTCCTGCATGGGCATCATTCCTTTTTCCAGGTTCCGTCTCAAACCTTTACAATTGTGCATGCTGAGACAGTGGAACTGCGATCATTCTGATCTGTCTCTACAGATTGTATTAGACAGCCGGTCGAGACTGCTTGACATCAACCTCCTGAGAGGATAATGGCTCATTCCACTAAAGCAGTGGCTTCCTCTTTGGCCTTTAAGAACGAGGCCTCTATGGATCAGATTTGTAAGGCGGCTACCTGGTCCTCCTTACATACTTTTTCTAATTTTTACAAGTTTGATGTTTTTGCTTCGACTGAAGCAGCTTTCGGTAGAAAAGGTTTGCAGACAATGGTGCCCTCAGAATAGGCCCCACCTCTTCCTTTTTGTTTCCTCCCGTTAATCATTCAGTGTCCTCTAGAGCTTGGGTATAGTTTTCCCAACAGTAAGGAATGAAGCTATGGACTCTCCCTATATTAGGAAGGAAAACATAATTTATGCTTACCAGATAAATTTCTTCCCTTCCGGATAGGGAGAGCACACGGCCCCTGCCCGTTTTTGCTTGTCTAAGAGCGGCCCCCTATTTATCTTATTCTTCTGGCGCCATTTGTACCCTGATATTTCTCCTACTTTTCCTTGTTCCCTCGGCAGAATGACTGGAGTAATGAGGAAGTGGGGGTGATATTAGCCCTTTGGCTGGGGTGTCTTTGCCTCCTCCTGGTGGCCAGGTGTTGTATTTCCCAACAGTAAGCAATGAAGCCGTGGACTCTCCTTATCCGGAAGGAAAGGAAATTATCTGGTAAGCATAAATTATGTTTTCCAAAAATAAATATACCATCTCTCTCAGAGCCATCTGTCTCTCAGGATAATGTTATCTGTGACATGTTTTAACTTTCCCCTCAGACGTCTGTCTTTGGAAGTTATACAAGCAGTGCCCTACGGTTCCTCTGTCAGCTCCTTGGGCTGTATATTTGCCAGGTTATTTTGCTGCACAACTAACTTCTGTAGTTTCTGCTGCTTTGATTTCCTTACCTATTTCAGGTAACCTGAAAGAGAAAATCTAAGAACATTTCTTCTAAGTCAGGTATTTCTGACCCCGCCACAACTGCATTAACCAGTTTATCTCAGTTATCTGAGTAGGATCATTCCTCGGTTGCTTCTGTGGGCGAGATTTCTGATTCGGAATCTGCTGTAGTTAATACAGCAGACTTAGAGGAGGTTAATTTTAGATTTAAGCTTGATCACCGCTGTTTATTTTTGAAAGAGGTTCTAGCTACTTTTGAGGATTCTGACACTACTGTTGCAGTGCAGAAACTAAAAGGCTAATAAACTCAATAGAGTCTTTGATGTCAAACTTGAATCTGTGGAAGTATTTTCTGTTCCAGGTGGTTCCTTTTTCCCCGTCTCCTGTTTTTAAAAAGATTTTTCCTATTGGTGACTCTGCAAGACTTTTGGCGCACTGTGCCTAAAGTTGAGGGCACTATATCTACTCTAGCCAAAAGAACAAGTATTCCTCTAGAGTATAGTACCTTATTTAAAGATCCTATTGATAGGAAATTGGAAGGTTACTTAAGAAAGATATTTCTTCACCAGGGTTTACAATGTCTAATACCTTTTATTTGTGATGCCAGCATGCAAGAATTCCGTTTGGGTGCAATGATTTCTCCAACATAGGTGTGTCCGGTCCACAGCGTCATCCTTACTTGTGGGATATTCTCCTCCCCAACAGGAAATGGCAAAGAGCCCAGCAAAGCTGGTCACATGATCCCTCCTAGGCTCCGCCTACCCCAGTCATTCTCTTTGCCGTTGCACAGGCAACATCTCCACGGAGATGGCTAAGAGTTTTTTGGTGTTTAAATGTAGTTTTATTCTTCAATCAAGTGTTTGTTATTTTAAAATAGTGCTGGTATGTACTATTTACTCTGAAACAGAAAAGAGAAGAAGATTTCTGTTTGTGAGAGGAAGATGATTTTAGCAGACGTTACTAAAATCGATTGCTGTTTCCACACAGGACTGTTGAGATGAAGTAACTTCAGTTGGGGGAAGCAGTTGGCAGACTTTTCTGCCTGAGGTATGATGGCCACATTTCTAACACGACTTGTTAATGCTGGAAGGCTGTAATTTTCCCTATGGGGACCGGTAAGCCATTTTCTTAGATTAAGTATAAGAATAAAGGCTTTATAAGGGCTTAAAAAACTGGTAGACATTTTTCTGGGCTAAAACGATTATAATCTTGGGGATTGTTGTTAAAAAACGGCAGGCACTGTATGGACACCTTTTTCAGATGGGGGCCTTCTCTAGTCATAGGCAGAGCCTCATTTTCGCGCCACTAATGCGCAGTTGTTTTTGGAAGGCAAGGCATGCAGATGCATGTGTGAGGAGCTAAGATCCACTGAAAAAGCTTATAGAAGGCGTCATTTGGTATCGTATTCCCCTCTGGGCTTGGTTGGGTCTCAGCAAAACAGATTCCTGGGACTGTATAGGGGTTAAATGTAAAAACGGCTCCGGTTCCGTTATTTTAAGGGTTAAAGCTTTCAAATTTGGTGTGCAATACATTTAAGGCTTTAAGACACGTGTGGTGAAATTTTGGTGAATTTTGAACAATTGCTTCATACTTTTTCGCATATTCAATAATAAAGTGTGTTCTGTTTAAAATTTAAAGTGACAGTAACGGTTTTATTTTAAAACGTTTTTTGTGCTTTGTTGACTAGTTTAAGCCTGTTTAACATGTCTGAACCATCAGATAAACGATGTTCTATATGTATGAAAGCCAATGTGTCTCCCCATTTAAATATATGTGATAATTGTGACATGGTGTCCAAACAAAGTAGGGACAATGATGCCACAGATAATAATAGTGCCCAAGATGATTCTTCAGATGAGGGGAGTAAGCATGGTACTGCATCACCCCCTTCTGTGTCTACACCAGTTTTGCCCACACAAGAGGCTCCTAGTACATCTAGTGCGCCAATACTTATTACTATGCAACAATTAACGGCTGTTATGGATAATTCTATTAAAAATATTTTATCTAAAATGCCTACTTATCAAAGAAAGCGCGATTGCTCTGTTTTAAACACTGAAGAGCAAGAGGACGCTGATGATAACGCTTCTGACATACCCTCACACCAATCTGAAGAGGCCAGGAGGGAGGTTTTGTCTGAGGGAGAAATTTCAGATTCAGGGAAAATTTCTCAACAAGCTGAACCTGATGTTGTAACATTTAAATTTAAATTAGAACATCTCCGCGCACTGCTTAAGGAGGTATTATCTACTCTGGATGATTGTGACAATTTGGTCATTCCAGAGAAATTATGTAAGATGGACAAGTTCCTAGAGGTTCCGGTGCCCCCCGATGTTTTTCCTATACCCAAGCGGGTGGCGGACATAGTAAACAAGGAATGGGAAAGGCCCGGCATACCTTTTGTGCCTCCCCCTATATTTAAGAAATTATTTCCTATAGTCGACCCCAAAGGACTTATGGCAGACAGTCCCTAAGGTCGAGGGGGCGGTCTCTACTCTAAACAAACGCACTACTATTCCCATAGAAGATAGTTGTGCTTTTAAAGATCCTATGGATAAAAAATTAGAGGGTTTGCTTAAAAGAATGTTTGTTCAGCAAGGTTACCTTTTTCAACCAATTTCATGCATTGTTCCTGTCACTACGGCAGCGTGTTTCTGGTTCGAAGAACTAGAAAAGTCGCTCGATAAGGAATCTTCGTATGAGGAGATTATGGACAGAGTTCATGCACTTAAATTGGCTAACTCTTTTATTCTAGATGCCGCTTTGCAATTAGCGAGATTAGCGGCGAAAAATTCAGGGTTTGCTATCGTGGCGCGCAGAGCGCTCTGGCTAAAGTCTTGGTCAGCGGATGTGTTTTCCAAGACAAAATTGCTTAACATCCCTTTCAAGGGCAAAACACTGTTTGGTCCTGATTTGAAAGAGATTATTTCAGACATCACCGGAGGAAAGGGCCACGCCCTTCCTCAGGATAGGTCTTTTAAGGCTAGAAATAAGCCTAATTTTCGTCCCTTTCGCAGAAACGGACCAGCCTCTACTTCTACATCCTCTAAGCAAGAGGGTAATACTTCTCAACCCAAACCAGCCTGGAGACCGATGCAAGGCTGGAACAAGGGTAAGCAGGCCAAGAAGCCTGCCACTGCTACCAAAACAGCATGAAGGGATGGCCCCCGATCCGGGACCGGATCTGGTGGGGGGCAGACTTTCTCTCTTTGCTCAGGCCTGGGCAAGAGATGTTCAGGATCCTTGGGCACTAGAAATAGTTTCTCAAGGTTATCTCCTGGAATTCAAGGAACTACCCCCAAGGGGAAGGTTCCACAGGTCTCAATTATCTTAAAACCAAATAAAAAGACAGGCATTCTTACATTGTGTAGAAGACCTGTTAAGGATGGGAGTAATTCATCCAGTTCCAATAAGAGAACAAGGGATGGGGTTTTACTCCAACCTGTTCATAGTTCCCAAAAAAGAGGGAACGTTCAGCCCAATTCTGGATCTCAAGATCCTAAACAAATTTCTCAGGGTTCCATCATTCAAAATGGAAACCATTCGAACGATCCTTCCTACCATCCAGGAAGGTCAATTTATGACCACGGTGGATTTAAAGGATGCGTACCTCCATATTCCTATCCACAAGGAACATCATCAGTTCCTAAGGTTCGCTTTTCTGGACAAGCATTACCAGTTTGTGGCACTTCCTTTCGAATTAGCCACTGCTCCGAGAATTTTCACAAAGGTACTAGGGTCCCTTCTAGCGGTTCTAAGACCAAGGGGCATTGCAGCAGTACCGTACTTGGACGACATCCTGATTCAAGCGTCGTCTCTGTCAAAAGCAAAGGCTCATACGGACATCGTCCTAGCCTTTCTCAGATCTCACGGATGGAAAGTAAACATAGAAAAAAGCTCTCTTTCCCCGTCAACAAGAGTTCCCTTCTTGGGAACAATAATAGACTCCTTAGAAATGAGAATTTTTCTGACAGAGGTCAGAAAATCAAGACTTCTAAGCTCTTGTCAAGTTCTTCATTCTGTTCTTCGTCCTTCCATAGCGCAGTGCATGGAAGTAATAGGATTGATGGTTGCAGCAATGGACATAGTTCCTTTTGCACAAATTCATCTAAGACCATTACAACTGTGCATGCTAAGACAGTGGAATGGGGATTATACAGACTTGTCTCCGACGATTCAAGTAGATCAAAGGACCAGAGATTCACTCCGTTGGTGGCTGACCCCGGACAATCTGTCACAGGGAATGAGCTTCCGCAGACCAGAGTGGGTCATTGTCACGACCGACGCCAGTCTGGTGGGCTGGGGCGCGGTCTGGGAACCCCTGAAAGCTCAGGGTCTATGGTCTCGGGAAGAATCTCTTCTCCCGATAAACATTCTGGAACTAAGAGCGATATTCAATGCTCTCAAAGCTTGGCCTCATCTAGCAAAGGCCAAATTCATAAGGTTTCAATCAGACAACATGACGACAGTTGTATATATCAACCATCAGGGGGGAACAAGGAGTTCCCTGGCGATGAAGTGACCAAGATAATTCAATGGGCGGAGGATCACTCCTGCCACTTGTCTGCAATCCACATCCATGGGGTGGAAAATTGGGAAGCGGATTTTCTGAGTCGTCAGACATTCCATCCGGGGGAGTTGGAACTCCACCCGGAAATCTTTGCCCAAATAACTCAATTATGGGGCTTTCCAGACATGGATCTGATGGCGTCTCGTCAGAACTTCAAGGTTCCTTGTTACGGGTCCAGATCCAGGGATCCCAAGGCGACTCTAGTAGATGCACTAGTAGCACCTTGGACCTTCAACCTAGCTTATGTTTTCCCACCGTTTCCTCTCATTCCCAGGCTGGTAGCCAGGATCAACCAGGAGAGGGCTTCGGTGATCTTGATAGCTCCTGCGTGGCCACGCAGGACTTGGTATGCAGACCTGGTGAATATGTCATCGACTCCACCATGGAAGCTACCTTTGAGACAGGACCTTCTTGTTCAAGGTCCATTCGAACATCCGAATCTGGTTTCTCTCCAACTGACTGCTTGGAGATTGAACGCTTGATTTCATCAAAGCGTGGGTTTTCAGATTCTGTAATAGATACTCTGATTCAGGCTAGAAAGCCTGTAACTAGAAAAATTTACCATAAGATATGGAAAAAATATATCTATTGGTGTGAATCTAAAGGATTCCCATGGAACAAGATAAAAATCCCTAGGATTTTATCCTTTCTACAAGAGGGTTTGGAGAAGGGATTATCTGCAAGTTCTCTGAAGGGGCAGATTTCTGCGTTATCTGTTTTACTTCACAAGAGGCTGGCAGCTGTGCCAGACGTTCAAGCGTTTGTTCAGGCTCTGGTTAGAATCAAGCCTGTTTACAGACCTTTGACTCCTCCCTGGAGTCTTAATCTAGTTCTTTCAGTTCTTCAAGGGGTTCCGTTTGAACCCTTACATTCCGTAGATATTAAGTTATTATCTTGGAAAGTTTTGTTTTTGGTTGCAATTTCTTCTGCTAGAAGAGTTTCAGAGTTATCTGCTCTGCAGTGTTCTCCGCCCTATCTGGTGTTCCATGCAGATAAGGTGGTTTTGCGTACTAAGCCTGGTTTTCTTCCGAAAGTTGTTTCCAACAAGAATATTAACCAGGAGATAGTTGTACCTTCTTTGTGCCCGAATCCAGTTTCAAAGAAGGAACGTTTGTTACACAATTTGGACGTAGTCCGTGCTCTAAAATTCTATTTAGAGGCCACTAAAAATTTCAGACAAACTTCTTCTTTGTTTGTTGTTTATTCTGGTAAAAGGAGAGGTCAAAAAGCAACTTCTACCTCTCTTTCTTTTTGGCTTAAAAGCATTATCCGTTTGGCTTATGAGACTGCCGGACGGCAGCCTCCTGAAAGAATCACAGCTCACTCCACTAGGGCTGTGGCTTCCACATGGGCCTTCAAGAACGAGGCTTCTGTTGACCAGATATGTAAGGCAGCGACTTGGTCTTCACTGCACACTTTTGCCAAATTTTACAAATTTGATAATTTTGCTTCTTCAGAGGCTATTTTTGGGAGAAAGGTTTTGCAAGCCGTGGTGCCTTCCATTTAGGTGACCTGATTTGCTCCCTCCCTTCATCCGTGTCCTAAAGCTTTGGTATTGGTTCCCACAAGTAAGGATGACGCCGTGGACCGGACACACCTATGTTGGAGAAAACAGAATTTATGCTTACCTGATAAATTACTTTCTCCAACGGTGTGTCCGGTCCACGGCCCGCCCTGGTTTTTTTTAATCAGGTCTGATGAATTATTTTCTCTAACTACAGTCACCACGGTATCATATGGTTTCTCCTATGTATATTTCCTCCTGTACGTCGGTCGAATGACTGGGGTAGGCGGAGCCTAGGAGGGATCATGTGACCAGCTTTGCTGGGCTCTTTGCCATTTCCTGTTGGGGAGGAGAATATCCCACAAGTAAGGATGACGCCGTGGACCGGACACACCGTTGGAGAAAGTAATTTATCAGGTAAGCATAAATTCTGTTTTCTAGCTTTGCCATTCTATCTCGCAGAGCTCTGTGGATAAAGTCTTGATCTGCTGACGTAGTATCAAAGTCTAAACTTCCGTCTCTTCCCTTTAAGGGTAAGACTTTATTTGGTCCTGATCTGGCTGAACCGCTATACCCATATGTAATAATTATATTTGTAATAGGCTTTACTTATCATATTGTTAGCGTTCTCCGAATATTCATAATCAAAAATTAATTTATTTCCAAACCCACCGTTAAAAGCTGTATTCTCTAGAACGAATCATTCATGAAAACCTGCGTTAACAATATGGCCGTTATCGTCCATACTGCGCATGTGCGATCTATGTAACGCGTCATCTGTCACCGTTCTGTGAAGCATCACATTTGGATTCAAAGCGACAATATGCGCAAAGCGCCGGATGACGAAACAATGTGTTAATCTTATGCACGATAACGCATTGCGATTGTACACACGATTTTGTAATGAAGGAACAGTATAAGGGGGTTTGGCTTGGATGACGTTGTTTCACCAAAATAATATATAGTTTTATTATGCTAATAACACTCGTTTGGAGTTCAAAATAGGTACGTTTTTATTAAGTTGTAATGTTTTAATTTTGATAACGTAATTATAGTGAAAAAACTAAACTTTTGGAATCCTTTAAACTGTGTCACGGATCTAGCTTCTCTAGGAGTGATTGTCCCAGTTCCTCTGGCGGAACAGGGTCAAGGATTCTATTCCAACCTATTCGTGGTTCCCAAGAAAGAGGGAACTTTTCGACCCATTTTAGACCTCAAGCGTCTCAACAAATTTCTCAGGGTTCCGTCCTTCAAAATGGAGACTATCCGTTCTATTCTCACTTTAGTTCAGGAGGGTCAGTTCATGACTACCATAGACCTAAAGGACGCATATCTTCATGTTCCTAATCACAAGGAACATTTCCAATACCTGTGGTTTGCCTTTTTTAGACAAACACTTCCAATTTGTAGCTATCTTTCGGCTCAGCCACAGCCCCTCAAATCTTTAGAAAGGTTCTAGGGGCTCTTCGGGCTGTTGCCAGATCTCAAGGAATTGTGGTGGCACCTTACCTGGACGATATCTTGGTTCAGGCGCCATCTTTTCATTTAGCAAAATCCGATACGGATTCTTTGTTGATTCTTCGCTCTCACAGGTGGAAAGTGAATCTGGAAAAAGAGTTCCTTGGTGCCAAATAACAGGGTATGTTTTTTGGGAACGATCATAAACTCGATCTCCATGATGATTTTCTTGATGCCTGTCTTTCCCTTCGGTCCTATGTCCGTCCATCAGTGGCACTGTGTATGGAAGTATTTGATCTAATGGTGACTTCCATGGACATTTTATTCCTTTTGCTCGTTTCCATCTGAGACCTCTACAGTTATGCATGCTCAGACAATGGAATGGATTCTTCAGTGGGCTCACAATTGCCTCATTTCTGCCATCCACAACCCAGGATTGGACAACTGTGAAGCGGATTATCTGAGCAGGCAGACTTTTTATCCAGGTGAGTGGGCCCTTCATCCGGAAGTGTTCTCAATGATAACTTTCATGTGGGGAGTTCCGGAGTTGCATCTGATGGCGTCCCGTCTAAGCGCCGAGCTACCAAAATATGGCTCAAGATCAAGGGATCCGCAAGCAGCTCTGGTTGACGCTCTGGCGGTTCCATGGGAGTGCGGTCTAATCTACCTGTTTCCTCCGTTTGCCTTCCTTGCTCGGGTGATAGCCGTATCAAACAGGAGCAGGCTTCTGTGATTCTAATCGCTCCAGCTTGGCCTCGCAGAATTTGGTATGCGGACCTGGTGAAGATGTTGTTTTTTCCCCCCTGTAGAAATTGCCTCTGAGTAAGGACTTTCTACTTCAGGGTCCTTTCCTACATTTAAACCTAGATTCTCTGAAACTGACTGCTTGGAGATGAGATTGAATTCCTAGTCTTGTTTAGACAACTTTTTTCCGGAAAGGTGATTGATACCATGATTCAGGCACGTAAGTCGGAAACTCGCAAGATTTACTATAAGGTGTGATGTACATACCTTTACTGGTGTGAATCTAGGGGTTTCCCTTGGAGTCAAGTGAGGATTTATTTTGTCTTTTCTTCAGGAGGGCCTGGAGAAAGATTTGTCAGTCAGTACTCTTAAGGGCCAGATCTTGTTCTTAGGGTTCTGCAGCAGGCTCCGCTTGAGCCTATGCACTCTGTTGATATTAAGTTGTCTTGCGAAGTTTTGTTTTTTCTCGCTATTCTGCTCGTAGAGTCTCAAAGCTTTCGGCTCTGCAGTGTGATTCCCCTTACCTTATTTTTCATGTGGATAAGGTGGTCCTTCGTACCAAATTGGGATTTCATCGTAAGGTGGTTTCGGACCGCAATATCAATCAGGAAATTGTTGTTCCTTTGTTCTGTCCTAATCCTTCTTCTCAGCAACAAAGGGTATTCCATCCTCCAAGATTTAAAAAGAATCTTTATTTTCTTACATGGGGTCTTCAGAAATAGAACATACAACGTTTCAAGCCTGCTATAGGCTCTTAATCATATACACTCCTTCTCATAAAGAACGTCTGTTCCATAACATAAATGTTGTGCGTGCTCTGAAGTTCTATCTGCAGACAACTAGACATTTTCGACAATCTATTGCCCTTTTTGTTGTATTTTCTAGTAAACGTAAGCGCCAGAAGGCCACTTCCTCTACTCTTTCCTTTTTGTTAAGAAGTGTTATTTGATTGGCTTATGAGACAGTTGGACAAAAGCCTCCTGAGAGGATTATGGCTCATTCCACAAGGGCTGTCTCTTCTTCCTGGGCCTTTAAAAATGAGGCTTCTGTGGAACAAATCTGCAAGGCGGCCACTTGGTACTCATTGCATACTTTTTCCAAATTCTACATATTCAATGTTTTTGCCTCAGCTCAGGCTTCTTTTGGGAGGATGATACTTCAAGCGGTGGTGCCTTCTGTTTAGGTCCGCCGGTCTTGTTCTCCCTCCCTTCCATTCTGTGTCCTCTAGCTTGGGTATTGGTTCCCACTAGTAATTAGAATGGATTTGTGAACTCGACATTTGCCATTAGAAAGATAACAGAAAACATAATTTATACTTACCTGATAAATTATTTTCCTTTCTGGCAGGGAGAGTCAAAGACCCACCCTTATTTCAATTTTCAGACGGGTTTTGTCTTTTTCTAAACTTCAGGCACCTCTATACCCTTTGTGTGTCTTCTTTTTCTGTATTCCCTCGGCTGAATGACTGGGGGTTTATGGGAAGTGGGAGTGATAATTACAGCTTTGCTGTGGTGTTCTTTGCCTCCTCCTGGTGTAGTGGAGTTGAATTCCCACCAGTAATTAGAATGGACTCGTGGACTCTCCATGCTAGGAAAGAAAATAATTTCTTATCAGGTAAGCATACATTTTGTTTTTGTGTCTACATCATTTAGAGTGACTCAATTTCCTTAATTAAATATTTAGACTGTATTATTGAAGCCTTAGCTAATCCGGAGAAGGAGAAAATGAAACATGATGACACCACGATCTCCAGTTGGTTGCAAAGTTAGTATTCAGTGTATTTGTTAGTGTTACAGTTCTGTTTGCACCTATGAGGGAGGGATGAATAACCCTGAAATATTACTTTGTTTTTTAATATTATTATTTTCTTTTTCTTTCTCAGGGGTATTAGATTCAGGCTTTTATAAAGTATCAAGCTTTCAAAGGTTCAAATAATACAGCTGCAGCCTGTAATTTATGATTGAAAAAAATTCCCTGCAATTTAACAGAATACACACAAGAATGCTCATAAAATAACAGCCTAGTATGTCCTACCTCAAAGAAATAAAAAAAAGTACACTGTGTCAGAGACCTATAAACATACTGGTGAGTGTATGGCCTCTGACCATGCGATTAGATTGAAACTCATTACAGAGGTCTAAGAAGACTCCCACTCCTACACATACCCCTTCTTCTTTTCTCTGCTTGATACAGTTTAGTTTCTATGTATTGAGAATTAGGAAGGCAAAGCTGGATCTCTGCTCTAGCTGAAGATATTATTGATGTGCTTAGATTAAGGTATTATTATGCTGTCTTAGGAAAATGCACACACATAACCTGTCGATAAACCTCACAAGTGGTCCTACCTTCTGGGATCCCCATATACTTGAGAGGTTTTATCATTTGAGATTCTCCCAGTGTATTTTTAGACTGTTCCTGACTCTGGGGTTTTCCTGACTGGAAATCCTCACCTATGCAGCATGGTCCTGCATTAAAACGCAACATAGTTTTGGAGGAAATTTCTTTCATATAGGTGGTGAGGCTCCACGATCCATTACTCCTGGGAATTGCTCTTCTCTAACACTAGGAGGATGCAAAGATTCTCAAACCCCAATAGCCTTATAAAACCCCTCACACATACCTGAGTCTTTACTTTGCATCTGCTGGAGGTGGTTGAAGGATGAAGATGTGCATTTGATTCTTCAGGGATTTTAGTCTATGTTGAGGCCCGGCTTCCTCTCAGCGTACAGAGCTTGTCAAAGGGATGTATATGAGGTATGGTTTATGATTTTTTTTTTTTACCTCACGGGAAATTTTTCATAAACCTTCCATAATTGGTTACATGGACTTATCTTTTGCCTCCTTTTATGGATCTACAATATACTCCTATTCCTTAAACCTCTGCTGATATGTTTCAGTACGGGTTTGGCTGTCTGCTGCTTATTTGCTGGTGGAGGAATGTCTATTGGTAAGTATAATTTATTATACATTTCAGACACATATATATTTGCTATTGTATTTGGCCCTAGGACAGAATCCTTTAAACTTCCCTTGCTGTTTTGCGTGCGTTTGCTTATGGCACACATAGTTTGAATTTTGTGTGCCGGTCTTTAAGTTTATGCACTTCAGGTTAACGCTTGTTGGTTTAGAGTACGTCCCTTTCTTTCATGTAAGTGGCAAGAGTCCATGAGCTTGTGATGTATGGGATATACATTCCTACCAGGAGGGGGCAAAGGTTCAGAAACCTCAAAATGCCTATAAATACACCTCCCACCACATTTTTTCCTCAGTTTTACAAACTTTGCCTCCTGTGGAGGCGGTGAAGTAAGTTTTTGTGCTTGATTTCTTCTATGATAGGCGCTTCTAAGCATTTTGAAGCCCAATTCCTTCTCAGACCACAGTGTTTGTCAGAGGGATGTGAAGACAGTATCACCTGTTGATTTCATGGTTTCACACATGGGAAATCTTTTCAAAGGCTCTCTGTTATAGTTTGTAGGGATTAATTCTTTACCTCCCTTTTCAGATCAACGCTATACTCTTATACCATTACCTCGGCTGATATTTTTCAGTACTTGTTTGGCTGTCTGATATATGTGAATAGTTGTCTTTTGGTAAGTATGTATCATTTTTTAAGACACCCACGCTTTCTTATATTGTAAAGTTTTAAAGTGAATGTCAATTTTGATGCTAAAGTGCGCAGTTTTTAAAAATTCGATTAAAAACAGGGGCACTTTAATTTATCAAAATTTACCTTTTAAACTTGACAGCCGCTCCAGCTTTCTCCACCCGTCGCAAAGCCTCTTCCTGGGTCTAAAATGAGGAATCCGGCTTCCTCCAATCACAACGTTGAATCAGACACCGATTCCCCCTGGGGGAAGCTGTGACTGGAGGATGACCTATCCATCATTTCTGACGTCCGAAATGGCTTGCAACAACCAGAGGAAGCTGGAGCTGCTGTCAAGTTTAAAAGGTAAGTTTTTTTTTCACAACAGGAGTGAAATGTAAATTTTGATGAGTTAAAGTGCCCCTGTTTTTAATAAAATTTTTGTTTTATTTAAACTTTTTTTCTTACCTGGGGTTTGTCTTTTTTTTCCAATTTGACTTGTTTTTCCCTAATTTTCACAGGCAAATCTAGACTTGTGTGGACGCAAAATGCTGTTATTTTTTCCCTATTTCTGAACGCAACATTTTTTTGCCGCATAGTTGCACCTATAGTGGCACAAGTTTTGTCATTTCCTGTGTCTTTGTTGATGCTAATTGTTTTGGTGCGAAGTCGCGCTTGTTATGACGCATGTTTTGTCATTTCCTGGTGTTGGTTTGCCGCCGAAAAAATAAATAAAAATCACTTCCTTTTGCGCCATGCGTCATACTTGGCGCCAAAAAAATTGTTGTTTTACCCCACTTCCTTTTATTCTTCTTGCTCTCTTTATATTATAGAGAGCTATGCTGTTTGCTTTTTTGCCTATTTTTTTTAGCATAAGCATTTTTTCCCATTCCTGTAACTGCTATATGAGGAAATTGGATATTTTGTTTAAATGTTCATTTTTTCCTTTTCCATTTTGCAAGATGTCTGACTGATCCTGACTCTGATGGTATTGTAGAAACTAAGATATCCTGCACACATTTCTTTAACAAGCTAAGTGTGTTTTTTATTGTCAAGCTGATTTTATTCTCTAAACCTCAATTATGTGTCATTTATTTATCTTATTCCATGTTGATAATGTTTCTATATGTACAAATAGATTTACTGTTTTTAATTTTTAATTTTATTGTACCTGATTAATTCTGCAGATTTCACGTTATTACTGCAATCATAAGAAGGCTATGACTGTTTTTGTGACTTCAAATAAACTTATAAGGTCTTTCCAAAATTGTTATAAGATTTAATCAATTTTGTTTTGATCGACATTATACTTAAAGGCTCAAAGGATCCTGCATCAGAGACTGTATTTGACAAATCTTCTTTTTTATTTTTATAATTGAACATTTTTTCTTCTTTATTAAGGAAGTTTTGATAATTTTAGGTATTAGAAGTCTTGTCCTCCTATTAAATGTTATATTCATTTAAAGATTTATTTAAATTGCTCCTGAGTTTTTTTTTTTTCCTATTCTAGATGATATCTATGATATGTTTACTAGAATTGTTTAAACCTGATTCCTTTTTGGGAATGTACTACTATTTCTATGGAAGTTAGTACTTATTTTCAGGATCTTTTTAAGTTTCAATCTTACCTTAAAAGAGCATATTTACATGCTGTTTATATTCTTAGTTCAGCTATATCTATGACTGACATTGCTGCTCTCTCAACTTTATTGTTGGACAGTTAGTATAAGCAGTTTTCAGATTCTGAAGTATATAACATTGTTCATTTACTTCAAAATGTTTTCATTTTATTTGTGATTCTATTTTTGTTGTAATTTAAGATTAATTTCAAATCTATTTTATCTTATTAAAAGGAAAGAGTCCACAGCTGCATTCATTACTTTTGGGAAATAAGACCCTGGTCACCAGGAGGAGGCAAAGACACACCAGCCAAAGACTTAAATACTCCTCCCACTCCCCTCATCCCCCAGTAATTCTTTGCATTTCGTTCCAGGAGGTTGGCAGAGAAGTGTCAGAATTTATTTAGTATCTTATGGAGGGTAGTACTCTTCAACATGGGACAGGAGTTTTAAGTAATCCTATCAGTCTCTTATTGAGGGCTTGGATGAAAGTTAGAGTCCGGAGATGCAGGGAGAGTCTTTCTGCGAAACCATCTCGACTCATGTTAACAGCTCCTCAAGCAATCGGCGAACTTCGCTCCGCTGCCTGCTTTGTTCTCTCAAGTCCATGGCGGAGGCGATGCTACTATCTGTCACACTTGAAGGGCAGTGTTCCTGATACAGATTCCGTTATGATCGTTTCATTTTACTTCATGAATGTGCTGTAATTCAGATGTTTCCCTAGAGGTTACCACCTTATGGTCTAACCTAACATAAGGGTCTCAGTGAGTCTCCTTTAGTATCTTGTAATCAAGGATTTATATCTCCTGAGGGGGGTTATTGATTATTGTAATCATGTTTAAGTGATTCAAACTGCTTATGTGTGTTGTCAATTGGGCTCATGGTTTGGAACATTAAGGCCTCTGGAAGTGACGCAACCTTATGGTTGGGTGTGCTTTTTTGGACTGTACGGTTCACCTTGGGGCCGGGTGTGATTACGTTCAGTCTTCCATTTCCGCACTCCTGACAGTGTGGTAAAGGAGAAATTCTAGTCCGCAGGTGTCTGGTTCATCGGAGGTGGTGAGTGCCCCAGCCATTGTGGTTGTCAGGTGCCGTTAATTTTACTTCTTTAGTTCATATTTGCATATCTTCTATCCAGTTATGGAGGATTCTGATGCTGAGACTGTTCAAATTTCAGATTCAGTTACGGAGGATTCTGATACTGAGAGTATTTTTTATTTCAGATTCTGTGTCCGGTGACAAATCCGGATTGGCCTAGTTGACACATGTACCAGTTCTTTATGCCATATGAGAGCGCCATGTTCCTCGGGCTCAGGGAATCAAGGGACAGCTGAGCCATCCGCCTCTGGGGGTCCCGTCCTCCGAGAGGCGAGTTCCCTACCGCTTCATACGTCTTCACATGCGGGTAACTCAGTTTATGATTATTCCTCCATGCAGGGCAGCGTGTTCCCCCCCCCGGAGGTTGCAGCACATTTTCGCTTCCACGTATTTTTGGCAATTATTCATCTGCAGAGTCCAGACGTTTATTTGCGATTGTGTTCGTGCCCTATTGTCCCGGGTCTCCCGCCTTGGGGATTGCCTCTACAGTTCCCTGCGGATGTTACTGTCCCTGAGTGTTGTGCCTTTCGTTACAGAATTGCACGCCTTCGCGTATTACTCAGACATGTTTTTCAGTTATTAAATGACCCTATCCTTATCGGATACGGGAATTTTCAGTCTTCTTATTCGAATGGTGCACCTCATTAGACATGTGGAGATGATGTAATCTCCTGATTGTTATTTTATTCAGATCTTTCCCAGTTTATGGAAGATCAGGGCTCCGTTTGGCTGGTCCTGCGGGTAGGCCTGTTTCTTCTTGGGTGTTCACCTCTGGGTTGCCTTATATTATCTTTTCATCTGATAGGATGTTGTTTATTTTGTTTGTTTCCTTCGAGAACCTTCTGGGATCGATACTCTGTTAATTCTTCGGAAGTTGTTTTGGACATGTTAGTCCTATGTTAGAAATGTCTGTTTTCCTTTCTTCCCCTCTGAGGGAGGATTTATGCAGCTTGCCGGTTAGGGCCCTGGGTGCAGGCTGGTCCTGTTGGGTTTGTTCGGTCTTGGGGCTGTACAAACACGTAGCGCTGTTATGCTCGGCTGGTCTGGTTGAGGCGCTGTGTACTCAGGTTATCATTTTGTTTTACATGTTTCAACTAGGCATTCAAGAGGACCTGTGGGTCTGTGAGTTGGGTAGGATTGTTTCAGTCCTTATAGCCTTCAATCATGGATGACTGGGTTAGTGGAGTTTCCGCTGCGTCACTTTCTCTTACGTCTGGTATTATCGGACCCTAGAGTTTCCTCCCCCATGCAGTGGAGGGTTGGAGGGATTAGCGCCCTCTTACCGCTGTTTGAACGGTTTGGCCTTCTTTTTTGAGGCACTGGATTTGTCCTTTTGGACTTGGTCCATCAACAGCTAGTAGTGTGAATAGCTGACTAGCATGTGGGAGGTTTGCAGTTTGAAACCAGCTGCAGCTCTTATGCACCTTGATTGTGTGCTTGTACGCTGTTTAATGTCCATGGGCATCTGTGTAACCAGCTGCAGCTATTGCACATTGACCGTGTACTGTCTAGCTGAGTTATAAGACCTTTTTGGTCTTCTTCTGTTGTTTCCGGGTGAGTTTGGTCTCCTTTTAGCGATCTGGGTTCCCGGGAGATTGTTGATCCCTGTTGGGACATTGGGCTTAGCTCGGGGTTCCCCGGAACTGGGAAGGCTTCGTGCCTTTTCTCCCTGTATTCCTCTTTTTGTTTGGAGGTGATGTGGAGACTAGCCCTGCTTGAGGTGTTTTGACCTTGAGGTATCCCTTGCTTTGTTGTCCTGAGGCTGTTTTGAGAAGTCTAGGGGCTTTACGGTCGTAATAAGACTTCTATCGCCTTGCTTCTTGGAGTGTAGGATTTTAGCATGGGGTGGTTTCTTCTTTTGGTCAGGAATTACAAGTTCTTCTCGTTATCCGGATTGATCTGGATATTGCACCATATCCCTTGTGTCTGTTTTTTTTGTCAGACGGGTAGTTCAGTTCTCTGGTATTGTTTAACAATTGAGTGCCCGGACCTGTTTTCTCACTGAGGATTTAGAAAAGTATACCTAAAAGGTAATTGAGAGCGGCGCTCAATAAAATGAGCTGGGGTGTGTAAATAATATATGTGAAAACACTTGTGGGATAGGTTATAAAAGTATATTTTAATATATAAAACTCTAATATAAAATATAACAATAACAAATAATATAGATAAATATGTTAATTGTGGCCACGATATTGTAATACTCGTAATCTTAAAAATATATAGATATGCATGATATGTTAAACACTTGTGCAATGTGTAAAATTCATATACAGAAATTTAAAAAATAAAAACAGTAATTTAATAGAACGTAGAGCTATTACTGGTAATTAGATGTTCTCTGTTGGATAGTTGTATAAGAGTAAAACAAAGTATCAGTTCTGTGATAATAGTTGAAATTTAAACGGAGTATCAGTTCAATGTGGTAATATCAGTTTTAATATGATGGTATGCATACATAGGTCTGGACAATACAAGCACTCATAAACTTGATTTCAGAAAAGTGTAGCAGTCTGATTTACGGAGTAATGGATTACCGACCTTTTGGGAGCTGTACAGTGTCTTTTTGTTTTGTCAGCTGTAGATGTTACTTACATATCTCATTCTCCATAGGTCTCAGAAATAACTTTGTCAAATCGATGATGTCTGCAAACGTTTCTGAATACTGGGCTACTGACTTTCTAAGGACTAAACAGCGTATCCTTTTACTCCATAAATCAGACTGCTACACTTTTCTGAAATCAAGTTTATGAACGCTTGTATGAACGGCCCATTTTTTGTGAACAACCTGGGTTGTTCTTGCTAATTGGTGGATAAATTCATCCACCAATTAAAAAAGTGGTGTCCAGAGTTCTGAACTAATAAAAAAGCTTAGATGTCTTCTTTTTCAAATAAAGATAGCAAGTGAACGAAGAAAAATTGATAATAGGAGTAAATTAGAAAGTTGCTTAAAATGGCATGTTCTATCGGAATCACGAAAGAAAAAATTTGGGTTCAGTGTCCCTTTAAGGTGTTGTTCTCCTTCTTATGGAGATGTAGTCCCTTTCTTGCGGCTACTTCTGTATTCAGGAGCTTGGAACTGTGGGTTAAGTTTCGGAGAGGGGTGTCTCTTTGGGTTCTTATGTTCCACCTGGAGTCTTGCTGGCTCCAAGTTGCGACTTTGTTGGGCTGTTTTGCTAGATTCTTTGGGACTACAACCTTGTCGTCTGTTTTAGGAGTCGGGTTGCACCCGTGCTCTGGGGGGATGGCTGTGGCCATTCTTCTGCTCATTTTTTAGCTAGTTTCGGGGTAAATTTGTTCCCCTGTTTCAGATCTGCTGATGCTGGATTGGTCCAGCTGGGTGTGGGTTCTGAGAGACGTCATTTTCAGGATCTAGGTGGGAATAGTGGCCAGCTCACTAGGCTTACAGGCAGAGGGTCCAGGATTACACCTCCTTCGGGCTCTGGGTGTAACCTCTCCTCGGGGGGGCCTTGATTGAGGTTCTGTGTTCTCCTTTTGGAGACCTGTGTGTAGGTCTGGCAGCTTAGGTTGCCTAGAGCATGCCCTCTGTCTGGAGGTTGCTTTTTGCAGTCTTTTCTGTTCTGTGCTTTTTGCAGTCTTGTTGGCTGCTTCTACTTACTAGCAAGTATCCTCTATGTCGTCCTGATGTTGAGACGGTGTTCTCGACTTAGGGTTTTTCGTCTGAGTCTGTTACACATTTTTTGTGGTTGGATACTTTTGTATTCTATGTTCAGAAGCTGGGAGGACTCGGACTTTAGTTGTCTTTTGGTTCTTGCGTCATGTTGGAGAGCAGACTTTCTCTGTCTCTATGCCTGGTCTTATCCCGGGTTCCACTTGGTCTAGGCGTAGCCTCCTTTCCTTTCTCTAGTGGGCCCATTTGGGTCTTTGTGAGCTGGGCTCACTGTTGGAGGTTTCCTTTTATGGTTTATGGTGACCTTTTGGTTTCCTTCGGTTACCCTTTGCCTTGTCCCCTTGGGAGTTTAGGCTGGTGTCCCCTTCATTAGTATGGGGTGAGTGACCAACTATTGGGCGACTGTGTCTCTTGGAGGACTGTTGGCTCAGTTGAGTCCGATTTGCGGTCTCAAGCTTGGCTTCTGGACTATCTGCAGTTCAGTGTCCTTGGGGCCTTTCCTTTTTTTGTTTTTTTTGTTGGGTAGGGATTCGGGCCTGGTGCTCTCAGTATGGGGCCACCTATTGTACCCTCCCGTCTTGGCATTCAGTGTCCTCTATAGCTTGGGTATTGTTTTCCCAAAAGTAATTAATGCAGCAATTTTTAGAAGAAAAACATAAATTATGCTTACCTGATAATTTTCTTTTATTTTGATGGAAAGAGTCCACAGCTCCCCACCCGTAATTTTTTGTGGGGCATCCTTATTTATTCTTCTTGCACCTTTCACATGTTATTTCTTCTACTGGTCTTTGTTCCTCGGCTGAATGACTGGTGGATGAGGGGAGTGGGAGGAGTATATAAGCCTTTGGCTGGGGTGTCTTTGCCTCCTCCTGGTGGCCAGGTAATGAATGCAGCTGTAGACTCTTTCCATCAGAAGAAAAGAAAATGATCAATTAAGCATAATTTGTTTTTTAGCTTTTATATTTAGAAGGGCTTCATGGTTTTAATCTAGAATTTTGACATGGTCTATATATTATCTCTATCTTGTTAGGATAATAATTTGTTTTGATTTCTATTATCTCGGCTATATCTGTAGGTAAAAGGAGTTTTTTTCTGCCCTACTTTTTGGCCCGTGATGTAGATCAGTTGGTAAGTGCCCTGACTACAAAAGCTTGTTCTAAGATCCAAGGGTCACAGGTTCATATCTTCGGCCTTTTAAGGTCATTAAAATGCGTACCATTTAATAGAGTAATAATAGCAATTATTACTTTTTCAGCTGCCAATTTGGTTAACTCAGAGTGCAAGCTCTGAAAAAGCGTTATTTTTTTAGTGTGTAGTGGTGAGTAATTGAAGTGCGCTAAGTGTAGGGTATCAGACTCCTTAACTAAATAACAGATCCTTCAGACTGTTATAAATAAAAATGAGGCAAATATGGGGAAAGAAGTAAGGGCGCTAAAAAAGCTTAAGATACCCCTAAAAAGCTTGATTATAGACAAAAAATGACCAGGGACTTGATTAGACTATATATGAATTTTATAAAAATCAGATTAGACAAACATAAATTTAAAAGCAGCATACAAAAAAATATATATTTAAAAGGGACGTCTCCCTATAACTTCACAATTACACTTTCAGTGAAACAATGTATATAAAAATACCAGAGTGCAGTGGTGGATACTGTTATGTTAAAAGGTCATTCTTTAGGACATTGCCGTTAATCGGATAGTGTCTATCTTTGGTTTCAAATGTCAAGTCTGAAAAAACTCTTGATGACCGGTCTATTAATTATTTGCAGGTATAGGCCTCTGCACTTTGTCTGAGATTAAACAAGTTAAACGTCTTACATTTGTGGTAACACTTTACCGGTAGTCGATCTCTGTTCAATGTGCTTCGTGGATGTTCCTCAAGATCTCGGCGTCTGACGTCACAGTTCCTGAATCTGGGGCCCGTCTCTCCCAGCCAACCAGAGCCTCCGTGGGCTTCGGTCTATTTGACTTTTGTTGTCCGGTACGTATCTTGGTACTTGAATAACAATTGGAGATTGCTCTTATTGCTCAGCATGCAACCTCTGTTGGTGCTATCCGCCAGGGGATAGAAAAGGATAGAATTACAACCCGGGTTGATAACTGTTCCTCTGTCTGATAATGAATCAATATGTGGTACTAGTGTTTTCTACGCGTTTCACTCCTTTCAGAGCTTTATCAAGAATGACTAGCCCACATTATCCTCCTCCTTTTAAAGAGATCCATTTGTTTTCATTGGTCAAAACTTTATAGCGGTCAAAGATAGTATTTCTGACATTTCAAACTTTGTTCCTTTTGTGTCTTTGATGGACGAGTTATTTTGTTCTTAAGGGGAATTTTATCTTTATAAAGCTTATATTCCCTTAATGTTATCGGCATAACCTTTACAGTATCTTTTAACCACTTTGTTCTCTGATCGTTTTTTGGTAAATAATTATTAAATATATACAAAAGTAAGCTTAAAAATCAGTAAAGTTAAACAAGAAATTAAAATAAACAGGTATTTATTTTAGAATCCCCCAAGATTTTTTTAGAGAGAAGAATTTCTTCTAAAGAATATAACTTTAGTCTAAAATAAATGGGGATACATCTAGTTCAGAATTTAAACCCCTAGGGTTCAACGTATCATATTTGAATATTAAGACACTATCCGATTAACGGCAATGTCCTAAGGAATGACCTTTTAACATAACAGTATCCACCACTGCACTCTGGTATTTTTATATACATTGTTTCACTAAAAGTGTAATTGTGAAGTTATAGGGAGACGTCCCTTTTAAATATATATTTTTTTGTATGCTGCTTTTAAATTTATGTTTGTCTAATCTGATTTTTATAAAATTCATATATAGTCTAATCAAGTCCCTGGTCATTTTTTGTCTATAATCAAGCTTTTTAGGGGTATCTTAAGCGTTATTTTTTTAGTCTTACTAGGAGAAAAGCGCTATACAAATACTAGTTATTAAGACTGCATGAAGGTGCGGTTCTCAAAGCAGTTCTTCTGATGGGGGGCTGATTAAATTATTTTTGGATGGATTCAGTCCAAAGTCTATAGAATATTATTCTTAGAGTTTTGAATAGATTTTTAGAATGAGACCTTCTATGGGAACATTCTTTCTTTCTCATGTTTCAATACACTCTTTGAAGAGTTCAGGTTTTACTTTGTGACTGTCCCAACTTTCAAGATGGTGACTATTAGGACTATTATGCCTTTTGTTCAGCAAGGTCATTACATGTTCACTATAGTTGTGGGGACACTTATCCTCACATTCCTATTCATTCAGACCACTTTCGGTGTCTGAGATTCTCTTTTCTAGGCAAGCGTTACCAATTTGTCACTTTTCCATTTGGTCCAGCGACAGCTCTAAGAATCTTTTCAAAGGTTTTCGGTGCCCTTCTATCTGTAATTGAGAGCAGGGTATTCCATTTTTTTCCTTATTTGGAAGATGTCTTGGTACTAGCTCAATCCTTTCATTTAGCAGAATCTCACATAAATCAACTAGTGTTGTTTCTTCAAAGACATGGTTGGAGGATCAATTTACCTAAGAGTTTCGTGATTTCTCAGGCAAGGGTCACCTTTTTAGGTTTTTAGATATTTTCAGTGTCCATAACTGTCTTTAACAGTCGAGACAAATTAAATTAGTTTTAGCCTGTCTATACCTTCAGTCTCTATTATTCCCTTTAGTGGCTATGTGCAGGGAAGTTTTTAGGTTTCATGACTGCAGCAATGGACAATCGTTTTATTATGATCCTTTGCAGCTTTGCATGCTGAATCTATGGTGCAGAAATGTTTCTCAGGTATCACAGTTGATATACTTAGATCCCAACACTCAACTCTCTCTGACTTGGTGGCTGGACCATCATCGTATTATTCAGGGGGCCTTCTTTGTTCGTCCTTCCTGGACTGTATTCTTACAGATGCAAGTCTTACAGGTTTGGGAGTTGTTTGGGGTTCGTTGACAGCACAAAGGGTTTGGAAACCTCAAGAGACGAGGTTACCAATTATTATTTTAGAACTCCGTCCTATTTTCAGAAATCTTCAGGCTTGGCCTCAATTTAAGAGAGAATGTTTCATTAGTTTTCAGACAGACAATATCACAACTGTGGCATATGTCAATCATCAGGGAGGGACTTGCAGTTCTTTAGCGATAAAAAGAAGTATCTTGAATACTTTTTTTGGGCGGAATTCAGCTCCTGTCTAATTTCTGCGATTCATATCCCAGGTGTAGACAATTGGGAGGCGGATTATCTCAGCCGCCAGGCTTTACATCCGGGGGAGATGTATTTTTTTCAGATTGTACAGATGCGGGGCCTTCCAGAAATAGTTCTGATGGCCTCTCATCTAAACAAGAAATTTCCCAGATACCTTTCTAGGTTCAGGGATCCTCAGGCGGAGATGGTGGATACGTTTGCAGGTTTTGTTTCTCCAACATTGGTGTGTCCGGTCCACGGTGTCATCCTTACTTGTGGGAATATCTCTTCCCCAACAGGAAATGGCAAAGAGTCCCAGCAAAGCTGGCCACATAGTCCCTCCTAGGCTCAGCCCACCCCAGTCATTCTCTTTGCCGTTGCACAGGCAACATCTCCACGGAGATGGTTAAGAGTATGTGGTGTTTAGTTGTAGTTTTTTTATTCTACTATCAAGAGTTTATTTTAAAATAGTGCTGGTATGTACTATTTACTCTGAAACAGAAAAGGATGAAGATTTCTGTTTGTGAGAGGAAGATGATTTTAGCAGACAGTAACTAAAATTGATTGCTGTTTCCACATAGGACTGTTGAGATTAAGTAACTTCAGTTTGGGGAAAAAGTTAGCAGACTTTTCTGCTTAAGGTATGACTAGCCCTATTTCTAACAAGACTGTGTAATGCTGGAAGGCTGTCATTTCCCCTCATGGAGACCGGTAAGCCATTTTCTTAGTCTCAAACAGAATAAAGGGCTTAATATGGGCTATAAAACTGGTAGACACTTTTATGGGCTAAATCGATTGCTTTATTTGGACATTTTATACATGTTTATGCTGATAATTCACACTTATAAATTTGGGGAACGTTTTTTAACGTCAGGCACTATGTTAGACACCTTTTCCAGTCAGGAAGGGCCTTCCCAGTTGTAGGCTGAGCCTCATTTTCGCGCCATTACTGCGCAGTTGTTTTTGAGAGCAAGACATGCAGATGCATGTGTGAGGATCTGAAAGTAGTTGGAAAAGTTCCTAGAAGGCGTCATTTGGTATCGTATTCCCCTCTGGGCTTGGTAAAGTCACAGCAAAGGCTGTAGCTGGGACTGTATAGGGGTTAAATCTGTAACCGGCTTCGGTTTCTTTATTTTAAGGGTTAAAGCTCTGAAAATTGGTGTGCAATACTTTTAATGCTTTAAGACACTGTGGTGAAATTTTGGTAAATTTTGAACAATTCCTTCATAATTTTTCACATATTCAGTAATAAAGTGTGCTCTGTTTAAAATTTAAAGAGACAGTAACGGTTTTGTTTTAAAACGGTTTTTGTGCCTTATTGACAAGTTTAAGCCTGTTTAACATGTCTGTGCCTTCAGATAAGCTATGTTCTATATGTATGAAAGCCAATGTGTCTCCCCCTTCAAAATTGTGTGATAATTGTGCCATAGCGTCCAAACAAAGTAAGGACAGTACTGCCACAGATAATGAAATTGCCCAAGATGATTCCTCAGATGAAGGGAGTAGACATGGTTCTACATAATCTCCTTCTGTGTCTACACCAGTTTTGCCCACGCAGGAGGCCCCTAGTACTTCTAGCGCGCCAATGCTTATTACCATGCAACAATTGACGGCTGTAATGGATAACTCCATAGCAAATATTTTATCCAATATGCCTGCATATCAGAGAAAGCGCGATTGCTCTGTTTTAAACACTGAAGAGCAGGAGGGCGCTGATGATAATTGTTCTGTCATACCCTCACACCAATCTGAAGGGGCCATGAGGGAGGTTTTGTCAGATGGGGAAATTTCAGATTCAGGAAAAATTTCTCAACAGGCTGAACCTGATGTTGTGACATTTAAATTTAAATTAGAACATCTCCGTGCACTGCTTAAGGAGGTGTTATCTACTCTGGATGATTGTGACAACTTGGTCATTCCAGAAACATTATGCAAGATGGACAAGTTCCTAGAGGTTCCGGTGCACCCCGACGCTTTTCCTATACCCAAGCGGGTGGCGGACATAGTGAATAAGGAGTGGGAGAAGCCCGGCATACCTTTTGTTCCCCCTCCTATATTTAAGAAATTATTTCCTATGGTCGACCCCAGAAAGGACTTATGGCAGACAGTCCCTAAGGTCGAGGGGGCAGTTTCTACTCTAAACAAGCGCACTACTATTCCTATCGAGGATAGTTGTGCTTTCAAAGATCCTATGGATAAAAAATTGGAAGGTTTGCTTAAAAAGATTTTTGTACAGCAAGGTTACCTTCTACAACCCATTTCGTGCATTGTTCCTGTCACTACAGCAGCGTGGTTCTGGTTCGAGGAACTAGAAAAGTCGCTCAGTAGAGAGACTCCATATGAGGAGGTTATGGACAGAGTTCACGCACTTAAGTTGGCTAACTTTTATTTTAGATGCCGCTTTGCAATTAGCTAGATTAGCGGCGAAAAATTCAGGGTTTGCAATTGTGGCGCGCAGAGCGCTTTGGCTAAAGTCTTGGTCAGCGGATGTATCATCCAAGACAAAATTGCTTAACATTCCCTTCAAGGGTAAAACTCTCTTTGGACCAGAATTGAAAGAGATTATCTCAGACATCACTGGGGGAAAGGGCCACGCCCTCCCACAAGATAGGCCTTTCAAGGCCAAGAATAAGTCTAATTTTCGTTCCTTTCGTAATTTCAGGAACGGACCGGCCTCTAATTCTGCATCCTCTAAGCAAGAGGGTAATGCCTCACAGTCCAAACCAGCCTGGAAACCGATGCAAGGCTGGAACAAGGGTAAGCAGACCAAGAAGCCTGCTACCGCTAACAAAACAGCATGAAGGAGTAGCCCCCGATCCGGGACCGGATCTAGTCGAGGGCAGACTCTCTCTCTTTGCTCAGGCTTGGGCAAGAGATGTTCAGGATCCCTGGACGCTAGAAATAGTTTCTCGGGGTTATCTTCTGGAATTCAAGGAACTACCCCCAAGGGGAAGGTTCCACATGTCTCACTTATCCTCAAACCAAATAAAGAGACAGGCGTTCTTACATTGTGTAGAAGACCTGTTAAAGATCGGAGTGATACACCCAGTTCCAATGACGGAACAAGGAATGGGATTTTACTCAAATCTGTTCGTAGTTCCCAAAAAAGAGGGAACCTTCAGACCAATTCTGGATTTAAAGATCCTAAACAAATTTCTCAGGGTACCCTCGTTCAAAATGGAAACCATTCGAACGATTCTACCCACTATCCAGGATCTAAAGGATGCGTACCTACATATTCCTATCCACAAAGAACATCATCAGTTCCTAAGGTTCGCCTTTCTGGACAAACATTACCAGTTTGTGGCCCTCCCATTCGGATTAGCCACTGCTCCAAGGATTTTCACAAAGGTACTCGGGTCCCTTCTAGCGGTTCTAAGACCGAGGGGCATTGCAGTAGTACCATACTTGGACGACATTCTAATACAAGCGTCATCCCTTTCAAAAGCAAAGGCTCATACAGACATCGTTCTGGCCTTTCTCAGATCTCACGGATGGAAGGTGAACATAGAAAAAAGTTCTCTGTCTCCGTCAACAAGAGTTCCCTTCTTGGGAACAATAATAGATTCCTTAGAAATGAGGATTTTTCTGACAGATGTCAGAAAGTCAAAACTTCTAAGCGCTTGTCAAGTTCTTCATTCTGTTCCACGTCCTTCCATAGCTCAGTGCATGGAAGTAGTAGGGTTGATGGTTGCAGCAATGGACATAGTTCCTTTTGTGCGAATTCATCTAAGACAATTACAACTGTGCATGCTGAAACAGTGGAATGGGGACTATACAGACTTGTCTCCAGTGATTCAAGTAGATCAGAAGACCAGAGATTCACTCCGTTGGTGGATATCCCTGGACCACCTATCCCAGGGAATGAGCTTCCGCAGACCAGAGTGGGTCATTGTCACGACCGACGCCAGTCTAGTGGGCTGGGGTGCGTTCTGGGAATCCCTGAAAGCTCAGGGACTATGGTCTCGGGAAGAGTCTCTTCTCCCGATAAACGTTCTGGAACTAAGAGCGATATTCAATGCTCTCAGGGCTTGGCCTCAGCTTGCAAAGGCCAGATTCATAAGATTCCAATTAGACAACATGACGACTGTTGCGTATATCAATCATCAGGGGGGAACAAGGAGTTCCCTGGCGATGAAAGAAGTGACCAAAATAATACAATGGGCGGAGAATCACTCCTGCCATCTATCTGCGATCCACATCCCAGGTGTGGAAAACTGGGAAGCAGATTATCTGAGTCGTCAGACATTCCATCCGGGGGAGTGGGAACTCCACCCGGAGATTTTTGCCCAGTTGACTCAATTATGGGGCATTCCAGACATGGATCTGATGGCGTCTCGTCAGAACTTCAAGGTTCCTTGCTACGGGTCCAGATCCAGGGATCCCAAGGCGACTCTAGTGGATGCACTAGTAGCGCCTTGGACCTTCAACCTAGCTTATGTGTTTCCACCGTTTCCTCTCATTCCCAGGCTGGTAGCCAGGATCAAACAGGAGAGGGCCTTGGTGATCTTGATAGCTCCTGCGTGGCCATGCAGGACTTGGTATGCAGACCTGGTGAATATGTCATCGGTTCCACCATGGAAGCTACCTTTGAGACAGGACCTTCTTGTCCAGGGTCCATTCGAACATCCAAATCTGGTCTCCCTCCAGCTGACGGCTGGGAGATTGAACGCTTGATTCTATCAAAGCTTGGGTTTTCAGATTCTGTGATAGATACTCTGGTTCAGGCCAGGAAACCGGTAACTGGAAAGATTTACCATAAAATATGGAAAAGATATATCTGCTGGTGTGAATCCAAGGGATTCCCATGGAATAAGATAAAAATTCCTAAGATTCTTTCCTTTCTGCAAGAAGGTTTGGATAAAGGATTATCTGCAAGTTCTCTAAAGGGACAGATTTCTGCTTTATCTGTCTTACTACACAAACGACTGGCAGCTATGCCAGATGTTCAAGCATTTGTTCAGGCTCTGGTTAGGATCAAGCCTGTTTACAGACCTTTGACTCCTCCCTGGAGTTTAAATCTAGTCCTTTCAGTTCTTCAAGGGGTTCCGTTTGAGCCTCTACATTCCATAGATATTAAGTTGTTATCTTGGAAAGTTTTGTTTTTGGTTGCTATTTCTTCTGCTAGAAGAGTTTCAGAGTTATCTGCTCTGCAGTGTTCTCTGGTGTTCCATGCAGATAAGGTGGTTTTGCGTACTAAGCCTGGAGATAGTTGTACCTTCTTTGTGTCCGAATCCAGTTTCAAAGAAGGAACGTTTGTTACACAATTTGGATGTAGTCCGTGCTCTAAAATTCTATTTAGAAGCTACAAAAGATTTCAGACAAACATCTTCTCTGTTTGTCGTCTATTCTGGTAAAAGGAGAGGTCAAAAAGCGACTTCTACCTCTCTTTCCTTTTGGCTTAAAAGCATCATCCGATTGGCTTACGAGACTGACGGACGGCAGCCTCCTGAAAGAATCACAGCTCACTCCACTAGGGCTGTGGCTTCCACGTGGGCCTTCAAGAACGAGGCTTCTGTTGATCAGATATGTAAGGCAGCGACTTGGTCTTCACTGCACACTTTTGCCAAATTTTACAAATTTGATACTTTGCTTCTTCGGAGGCTATTTTTGGGAGAAAGGTTTTGCAAGCCGTGGTGCCTTCCGTTTAGGTAACCTGATTTGCTCCCTCCCTTCATCCGTGTCCTAAAGCTTTGGTATTGGTTCCCACAAGTAAGGATGACGCCGTGGACCGGACACACCAATGTTGGAGAAAACAGAATTTATGCTTACCTGATAAATTACTTTCTCCAACGGTGTGTCCGGTCCACGGCCCGCCCTGTTTTTTTAATCCGGTCCGATGAATTATTTTCTCTAACTACAGTCACCACGGTACCATATGGTTTCTCCTATATTTTTCCTCCTGTCCGTCGGTCGAATGACTGGGGTGGGCGGAGCCTAGGAGGGACTATGTGGCCAGCTTTGCTGGGACTCTTTGCCATTTCCTGTTGGGGAAGAGATATTCCCACAAGTAAGGATGACGCCGTGGACCGGACACACCGTTGGAGAAAGTAATTTATCAGGTAAGCATAAATTCTGTTTTTTTTTCAAATCTTCTTACATTTTTCCGCCTCTGGTTCTTCTTTCAAGGGTGATCTCCTAAATAATATTGGAACAGTCTCACGTGTTTCTGGTAGCACCAGCATGGCCTCACAGGTTTTGGTATGTGGATCTTGTCTGGTTGTCCAGTTGCCAGCCTTGCCACTTCCTCTAAGACCAGATTTTCTGTCTCAAAGGCCGTTTTTCCATCAGGATCTCAAATTGTTAAATTTTAAGGTATGGAATTTGAACGCTTAGTGCTTAGTCATAGAGGTGTTTCTGACTCAGTGGTTAACACTATGTTACAGGCTCGTACATCTGTTTCAAGAAAGATTTATTATCAAGTTTGGAAAACCTATATTTCCTGGTGTTCTTTTCATAAATTCTCTTGGCATTCTTTTAGAATTCCTAGAATTTTATAATTTCTTCTGGGTGGTTTGGATAAGGTTTTGTCTGCAAGTACTTTGAAGTTACAAATCTCTGCTCTTTCTGTTTTATTTCAGAGAAAGATTGTGAAACTTCCTGATATTCACTGTTTTGTTCAGGCTTTGGTTCAGATTAAACCTGTTATTAAATTAATTTCTCCTCCTTGGAGTTTTAATTTGGTTTTAAGTATTTTGCAGGCTCCTCCTTTTGATCCTATGCATTCTTTGGATATTAAACTACTTAATTGGAAAGTGTTGTTTCTTTTGGCTATCTCTTCTGCTAGAAGAGTATGAGTTATCAGCTCTCTTGTGAGACTCCTTATCTGATTTTCCATCAAGATAAAACAAATTTCTTCTTAAAGTTGTGAATTCTGTCAACATAAGTAGGGAAATTGTTGTTCCTTTGTGTCTTAATCCTAAGAATTCTCTGGAAAGATCTTTACATTCTTTGGATTTCAGAAAGACTTCTAGTCTATTTGTTGTGGTTCCAGGAAAGGTCAGAAAGCCTCTGCCATTTCTTTGGCATCTTGGTTAAAGCTTTTTGATTCACAAAGCTTATTTGGAGGCGGGCAGTTTCCGCCTCAGAGAATTACAGCTCATTCTACTAGATCAGTCGTTTCTTCTTGGGCTTTTAAGAATGCAGAATTGCAAAGCAGCAACTTGGCTTTCTTTGCATACATTTACTAAATTTTACCATTTTGATGCATTTGCTTCTTTTGAAGCAGTCTTTGGTAGATAAGTTCTTCAGGCAGCTGTCTGATTCTACTGTTTATGATTTAAGTTTTTTTGAAGTTTATAAAAAAAACGTAATTATTGTTTTGATTTAATTTCTCAGCGGAAATAGCTTTTATTTCTCCAACATAGGTGTGTCCGGTCCACGGCGTCATCCTTACTTGTGGGATATTCTCCTCCCCAACAGGAAATGGCAAAGAGCCCAGCAAAGCTGGTCACATGATCCCTCCTAGGCTCCGCCTACCCCAGTCATTCTCTTTGCCGTTGTACAGGCAACATCTCCACGGAGATGGCTTAGAGTTTTTTAGTGTTTAACTGTAGTTTTTATTATTCAATCAAGAGTTTGTTATTTTGAAATAGTGCTGGTATGTACTATTTACTCAGAAACAGAAAAGAGATGAAGATTTCTGTTTGTATGAGGAAAATGATTTTAGCAACCGTCACTAAAATCCATGGCTGTTCCACACAGGACTGTTGAGAGCAATTAACTTCAGTTGGGGGAACAGTGAGCAGTCTCTTGCTGCTTGAGGTATGACACATTCTAACAAGACGATGTAATGCTGGAAGCTGTCATTTTCCCTCTGGGATCCGGTAAGCCATGTTTATTACGATTGTAAATAAGGGCTTCAAAAAAGGGCTTATTAAGACTGTAGACTTTTTTTGGGCTAAATCGATTGATTATTAACACATATTTAGCCTTGAGGAATCATTTTATCTGGGTATTTTGATATAATAATATCGGCAGGCACTGTTTTAGACACCTTATTCTTTAGGGGCTTTCCCAAAGCATAGGCAGAGCCTCATTTTCGCGCCGGTGTTGCGCACTTGTTTTTGAGAGGCATGGCATGCAGTCGCATGTGAGAGGAGCTCTGATACTTAGAAAAGACTTTCTGAAGGCGTCATTTGGTATCGTATTCCCCTTGGGGCTTGGTTGGGCCTCAGCAAAGCAGATACCAGGGACTGTAAAGGGGTTAAAGTTCAAAACGGCTCCGGTTCCGTTATTTTAAGGGTTAAAGCTTCCAAATTTGGTGTGCAATACTTTTAAGGCTTTAAGACACTGTGGTGAAAATGTGGTGAATTTTGTACAATTCCTTCATGTTTTTTCGCATTTGCAGTAATAAAGTGTGTTCAGTTTAAAATTTAAAGTGACAGTAACGGTTTTATTTTAAAACGTTTTTTGTACTTGTTATCAAGTTTATGCCTGTTTAACATGTCTGAACTACCAGATAGACTGTGTTCTGAATGTGGGGAAGCCAGAATTCCTATTCATTTAAATAAATGTGATTTATGTGACAATGACAATGATGCCCAAGATGATTCCTCAAGTGAGGGGAGTAAGCATGGTACTGCATCATTCCCTCCTTCGTCTACACGAGTCTTGCCCACTCAGGAGGCCCCTAGTACATCTAGCGCGCCAATACTCCTTACTATGCAACAATTAACGGCTGTAATGGATAATTCTGTCAAAAACATTTTAGCCAAAATGAACACTTATCAGCGTAAGCGCGACTGCTCTGTTTTAGATACTGAAGAGCATGACGACGCTGATATTAATATTTCTGAAGGGCCCCTAACTCAGTCTGATGGGGCCAGGGAGGTTTTGTCTGAGGGAGAAATTACTGATTCAGGGAACATTTCTCAACAAGCTGAACCTGATGTGATTGCATTTAAATTTAAGTTGGAACATCTCCGCATTCTGCTTAAGGAGGTATTATCCACTCTGGATGATTGTGACAAGTTGGTCATCCCAGAGAAACTATGTAAAATGGACAAGTTCCTAGAGGTGCCGGGGCTCCCAGAAGCTTTTTCCTATACCCAAGCGGGTGGCGGACATTGTTAATAAAGAATGGGAAAGGCCCGGTATTCCTTTCGTCCCTCCCCCCATATTTAAAAAATTGTTTCCTATGGTCGACCCCAGAAAGGACTTATGGCAGACAGTCCCCAAGGTCGAGGGAGCGGTTTCCACTTTAAACAAACGCACCACTATACCCATAGAGGATAGTTGTGCTTTCAAAGATCCTATGGATAAAAAATTAGAAGGTTTGCTTAAAAAGATGTTTGTTCAGCAGGGTTTCCTTCTACAACCAATTTCATGCATTGTCCCTGTCGCTACAGCCGCATGTTTCTGGTTCGATGAGCTGATAAAGGCGGTCGACAGTGATTCTCCTCCTTATGAGGAGATTATGGACAGAATCAATGCTCTCAAATTGGCTAATTCCTTCACCCTAGACGCCACTTTGCAATTGGCTAGGTTAGCGGCTAAGAATTCTGGGTTTGCTATTGTGGCGCGCAGAGCGCTTTGGTTGAAATCTTGGTCGGCTGATGCATCTTCCAAGAACAAGCTACTTAACATTCCTTTCAAGGGGAAAACGCTGTTTGGCCCTGACTTGAAAGAGATTATCTCGGATATCACTGGGGGTAAGGGCCACGCCCTTCCTCAGGATCGGCCTTTCAAGGCAAAAAATAAACCTAATTTTCGTCCCTTTCGTAGAAACGGACCAGCCCAAAGTGCTACGTCCTCTAAGCAAGAGGGTAATACTTCTCAAGCCAAGCCAGCTTGGAGACCAATGCAAGGCTGGAACAAGGGAAAGCAGGCCAAGAAACCTGCCACTGCTACCAAGACAGCATGAAATGTTGGCCCCCGATCCGGGACCGGATCTGGTGGGGGGCAGACTCTCTCTCTTCGCTCAGGCTTGGGCAAGAGATGTTCTGGATCCTTGGGCGCTAGAAATAGTCTCCCAAGGTTATCTTCTGGAATTCAAGGGACTTCCCCCAAGGGGGAGGTCCCACAGGTCTCAGTTGTCTTCAGACCACATAAAAAGACAGGCATTCTTACATTGTGTAGAAGACCTGTTAAAAATGGGAGTGATTCATCCCGTTCCATTAAGAGAACAAGGGATGGGGTTCTACTCCAATCTGTTTATAGTTCCCAAAAAAGAGGGAACGTTCAGACCAATCTTAGATCTCAAGATCTTAAACAAGTTTCTCAAGGTTCCATCGTTCAAGATGGAAACCATTCGAACTATTCTTCCTTCCATCCAGGAAGGTCAATTCATGACCACGGTGGATTTAAAGGATGCGTATCTACATATTCCTATCCACAAGGAACATCATCGGTTCCTGAGGTTCGCATTCCTGGACAAACATTACCAGTTCGTGGCGCTTCCTTTTCGGATTAGCCACTGCTCCAAGGATTTTCACAAAGGTACTAGGGTCCCTTCTAGCTGTGCTAAGACCAAGGGGCATTGCTGTAGTACCTTACTTGGACGACATTCTGATTCAAGCGTCGTCCCTTCCTCAAGCAAAGGCTCACACGGACATTGTCCTGGCCTTTCTCAGATCTCACGGATGGAAAGTGAACGTGGAAAAGAGTTCTCTATCTCCGTCAACAAGGGTTCCCTTCTTGGGAACAATAATAGACTCCTTAGAAATGAGGATTTTTCTGACAGAGGCCAGAAAAACAAAACTTCTAGACTCTTGTCGGATACTTCATTCCGTTCCTCTTCCTTCCATAGCTCAGTGCATGGAAGCGATCGGGTTGATGGTAGCGGCAATGGACATAGTTCCTTTTGCACGCATTCATCTAAGACCATTACAACTGTGCATGCTCAGTCAGTGGAATGGGGACTATACAGACTTGTCTCCGAAGATACAAGTAAATCAGAGGACCAGAGACTCACTCCGTTGGTGGCTGTCCCTGGACAACCTGTCACGAGGGATGACATTCCGCAGACCAGAGTGGGTCATTGTCACGACCGACGCCAGTCTGATGGGCTGGGGCGCGGTCTGGGGATCCCTGAAAGCTCAGGGTCTTTGGTCTCGGGAAGAATCTCTTCTACCGATAAATATTCTGGAACTGAGAGCGATATTCAATGCTCTCAAGGCTTGGCCTCAGCTAGCGAGGGCCAAGTTCATACGGTTTCAATCAGACAACATGACAACTGTTGCGTACATCAACCATCAGGGGGGAACAAGGAGTTCCCTGGCGATGGAAGAAGTGACCAAAATCATTCTATGGGCGGAGTCTCACTCCTGCCACCTGTCTGCTATCCACATCCCAGGAGTGGAAAATTGGGAAGCGGATTTTCTGAGTCGTCAGACATTGCATCCGGGGGAGTGGGAACTCCATCCGGAAATCTTTGCCCAAGTCACTCAGCTGTGGGGCATTCCAGACATGGATCTGATGGCCTCTCGTCAGAACTTCAAAGTTCCTTGCTACGGGTCCAGATCCAGGGATCCCAAGGCGGCTCTAGTGGATGCACTAGTAGCACCTTGGACCTTCAAACTAGCTTATGTGTTCCCGCCGTTTCCTCTCATCCCCAGGCTGGTAGCCAGGATCAATCAGGAGAGGGCGTCTGTGATTTTGATAGCTCCTGCGTGGCCACGCAGGACTTGGTATGCAGATCTGGTGAATATGTCATCGGCTCCTCCTTGGAAGCTACCTTTGAGACGAGACCTTCTTGTTCAGGGTCCGTTCGAACATCCGAATCTGGTTTCACTCCAGCTGACTGCTTGGAGATTGAACGCTTGATCTTATCGAAGCGAGGATTCTCAGATTCTGTTATCGATACTCTTGTTCAGGCCAGAAAGCCTGTAACTAGAAAGATTTACCACAAAATTTGGAAAAAATATATCTGTTGGTGTGAATCTAAAGGATTCCCTTGGGACAAGGTTAAGATTCCTAGGATTCTATCCTTCCTTCAAGAAGGATTGGAAAAAGGATTATCTGCAAGTTCCCTGAAGGGACAGATTTCTGCCTTGTCTGTGTTACTTCACAAAAAGCTGGCCGCTGTGCCAGATGTTCAAGCCTTTGTTCAGGCTCTGGTTAGAATTAAGCCTGTTTACAAACCTTTGACTCCTCCTTGGAGTCTCAATTTAGTTCTTTCAGTTCTTCAGGGGGTTCCGTTTGAACCCTTGCATTCCGTTGATATTAAGTTATTATCTTGGAAAGTTTTGTTTTTAGTTGCAATTTCTTCTGCTAGAAGAGTTTCAGAATTATCTGCTCTGCAGTGTTCTCCTCCTTATCTGGTGTTCCATGCAGATAAGGTGGTTTTACGTACTAAACCTGGTTTTCTTCCAAAAGTTGTTTCTAACAAAAACATTAACCAGGAGATTATCGTACCTTCTCTGTGTCCGAAACCAGTTTCAAAGAAGGAACGTTTGTTGCACAATTTGGATGTTGTTCGCGCTCTAAAATTCTATTTAGATGCTACAAAGGATTTTAGACAAACATCTTCCTTGTTTGTTGTTTATTCCGGTAAAAGGAGAGGTCAAAAAGCAACTTCTACCTCTCTCTCTTTTTGGATTAAAAGCATCATCAGATTGGCTTACGAGACTGCCGGACGGCAGCCTCCCGAAAGAATCACAGCTCATTCCACTAGGGCTGTGGCTTCCACATGGGCCTTCAAGAACGAGGCTTCTGTTGATCAGATATGTAGGGCAGCGACTTGGTCTTCACTGCACACTTTTACCAAATTTTACAAGTTTGATACTTTTGCTTCTTCTGAGGCTATTTTTGGGAGAAAGGTTTTGCAAGCCGTGGTGCCTTCCATTTAGGTGACCTGATTTGCTCCCTCCCTTCATCCGTGTCCTAAAGCTTTGGTATTGGTTCCCACAAGTAAGGATGACGCCGTGGACCGGACACACCTATGTTGGAGAAAACAGAATTTATGTTTACCTGATAAATTACTTTCTCCAACGGTGTGTCCGGTCCACGGCCCGCCCTGGTTTTTTTAATCAGGTCTGATAATTTTTTTCTTTAACTACAGTCACCACGGTACCATATGGTTTCTCCTATGCAAATATTCCTCCTTAACGTCGGTCGAATGACTGGGGTAGGCGGAGCCTAGGAGGGATCATGTGACCAGGTTTGCTGGGCTCTTTGCCATTTCCTGTTGGGGAGGAGAATATCCCACAAGTAAGGATGACGCCGTGGACCGGACACACCGTTGGAGAAAGTAATTTATCAGGTAAACATAAATTCTGTTTTTATCCCTCCCTCTCTAGTGACTCTTCTGTGGACTTCCACATCTTGTGTATTTTATCCCATACGTAACTAGCTCATGGACTCTTGCCACTATGAAAGAAATTAATTTATTAGGTAAGTTCTTACATAAATTATGTTTTTGTCTTTCTATAGTTTTTGCACGTCGTCTGGTTTATGCACGTTCATGTTCAGCTATGCACGCTTAAATTACTTTTAGCAGTTTTTTTTTTCATGCGTTATTTATTTTCGATGCGTATCTGCCTTCGGATGTTAAGTTAATGTCTTCTGCTTTGTTTTGCATTTTTGTAATTGTGTCCTCTGAACATCTTTCTACTATTGTTTTGTGTGCTTATTGTAAAAAAGCTGAAGCGACTTCTCCAGCTCATTTATGTGGCTCATGTTTAGAATTGTTAATGCAATCAGATCAACCTAACGTGGTTTCTTTGGGTATTAACGCACTGACACTGTCACTGACATGATTTCTAGGAAATGGTCTAAGCCAGTTAATTAATTTACTCCTTCTGCAAGGTTTATAAAGTTATTTCCTTTACCTGCTGCTAATATTTATTTATGGAAAACAGTTCCCAAGGTTGATGGGGCCATTTCCTATCAGGCTAAACTTAATACTATTAGTTTGCAAGACAGTACTTCTTTTAAAGACCCTTTAGATAGAAAATTAGTATTTTCATAGAAGGGCCTTTTTACATGCAGGCTATATTCAAAGGCCAGCTATTTATTTCTAATGATGGCGAGAATCCACGATTCATTCATTACTGTTTCGAATTCAACACCTGGCCATGAGGAGGAGGCAAAGACACCCTACAGAAAAAGCTTAAATATCCTCCTACTCTCTGTTCCCTCCCAGTATTTATTTGCCTCATTTCATAGGAGCAGGTAAAGATGAAGGTGTATATGTTTTTTTTATTTTATTCTGCTATTCCCTCGTGAGGTAAAAATTGGAATAAATGGATTCAGGAGTACGGCTGTGGAATGTAAATCTTCTATCTGGAGTTATAGCCACAAGCCAGCCACAGGTGTCTCTGGGAAGTTCCTAAGATTCCTCCTCTTTAGCATTAGTGGAATGGGATCCTTCTTGGAGGTAAGTACCTGAATGTCTCACAACAGCCAACAAGCTATATACATATACACAGTGTGTACTGAGAGCCAGATTCAGCCCCTTTTGAATTTTATCAAACCTGGAGTAGCCTACTTTTTACTCTATGCAGGTTTACACAGAATACACTGATATCAGCAATGTAGAGTTTTGGAAATTCAATGTAATCTATATTCCAAATCTTTCTCTAGTGTGTTTTGGGGGACATTATTATTACACATTGCTGTTATATGTTGCACCTGATGTTGGCACTTTACCATTTTTAAAAGTAAGACAACTGACTTTGTTTACATGTATGGGCTCCATTTCTTATTCCTCCCTCCTCGCTGCCGTCTTTATAGGCTGGTCAGCGCTACGCAGTGCAGGGGGGTGAGTTGTTAGGTGCGCTGCATAATTTATATTGTGGAACATGGGTGGCAGACTTTTCCAGATTGGAAAGTGTTAAGCACTATGCAATGCCGGTGGCGAGTTATTAGACGTGCTTCATATTTTTATTATGTGCAAAGTGGGAAGCAGCTTTCTCCAGGATCAAGGGTATTAGTTATTTCTTTCATGTAATTGGCAAGAGTCCATGAGCTAGTGACGTATGGGATATACATTCCTACCAGGAGGGGCAAAGTTTCCCAAACCTCAAAATGCCTATAAATACACCCCTCACCACACCCACAATTCTGTTTTACAAACTTTGCCTCCCATGGAGGTGGTGAAGTAAGTTTGTGCTAGATTTCTACGTTGATATGCGCTTCGCAGCAAGCTGAAGCCCGGTTTTTCTCTCAGAGTTCAGTGAATTTCAGAGTGATGTGAAGAGAGTATTGCCTATTTGAATTCCATGGTCTTCCTCTAGGGGATCTATTTCATAGGTTCTCTGTTATCGGTCGTAGAGATTTCTTCTCCTACCTCCCTTTTCAGATCGACGATATACTCTTATATACCATTACCTCTACTGATTCTCGTTTCAGTACTGGTTTGGCTATCTACTTTATGTAGATGAGTGTCTTTGGGTAAGTAAGTCTTATTTTATTTATGACACGCTCAGCTATGGTTTGGCACTTTATATGTAAAGTTCTAAATATATGTTTTATACCTATATTTGCCATGATTCAGGTCAATCAGTTTATTTTCCTTCTTTCAGACTATCGGTTTCATTTTTTGGGAACATGCATATGAAAGAAATATTTTTCTTACCTAAAATTTTCAATTGACTTTTTTCCTTTAAATTGCGGGCTGTTAGGCTCATGGGTGCAAAAAATGCTAGATTTTATTACGTCATTTTTGGCGCGACGTCATTCCCAGCTTCGTAGTTGACGCCGGAAGTTTTCACGTAGTTGCGTCATTTTTGACTCTCGTGTTTATTACAGACGTTTTTGGCGCCTAAAAATGTGGGCGTCGTACTTGGCGCCAGTTTTTTTACATTATTTAAGTCTCACTTTTTAGTTGCTTCTGGTTTCTAGAGGCTTGTTCTGTTTGCATTTTTTCCCATTTCTGAAACTGTCATTTAAGGAATTTGATAATTTTGCTTTATATGTTGTTTTTCTATTACATATTGCAAGATATTCCAAAAACTGTTCCTGTATCATGAAATACTGTTGGGTTCCTGATGACTGATATCAGTCCTACCAAAGCTAAGTTCATTTATTTTAATTTTATGAATTTTATCTTTAGCTATGGTTTGTAATAAGTTATCATGATAAACTTTTACATGCAGAGTCCATTAGTATTTATGCATTATCTATTGCTATTCTTTTTACATCTAATGTACAAGATATACCTAGGAATCTATGAAAATGTTTTTCTGATTCTATCCTAAAGGCTTTGTCTGACATCCCGCCTTCTAATAAAATTTATAGGTCTTTTTTAAACTTCTCATTTAGTTGATGAATTTTTAAATGACCGACAACATACTTAATTATCCTTCTCTGATGATGTTTTTTTTGTCATTTAGAATATACTTCATCAGATATTTGACATTAACAAATCTACTTTCGTTGTTGAAAAGGTGTTGATTATATTGGATATTGAGGAGTCTAGTTCTTTTGATTTAAGACTAGCTAACATTTAAATTCTGCTCATTAACCTCCTGTGGTTTCTTCAGAGGTTTTTTTCCCAGTTCATGATACTAGGGAATGGAATAGGCCTGGGACCTCTCTTATTCCTTCTTTAAGGTTTTTAAATTGTATCCTTTGCCGGCAGTTAGTTTAAAGTTTTGAGGAAGATCCCCAAAGTTAATGGGGCTATCTCTACTCTTGCTAAACATACTACTATTCCTATAGAAAATAGTATTTATTTTTTTCCTTCTGATGGGAAACTTGTATCTTATTTAAGGAAAATTATTTTATTTCAGGTCCTTTTCTTAGGCCTGCAATTTATTTGGCTGATGTTGCAAATGCTTCAACTTTCTGGTTGGATACTTTAGTGCAACAAGTATCGGTTTATGATTTGTTTTAGCATTGTTAAGTTGATCAACATGCTAATAATTTCATTTGTGTCGTCATTTTTTTTATATTTTCACAATTGAGGTTTAATCTATGTCTTTAGCTATTTTTAGCTAGAAGAACTTTGTGACTTAATCTTGGAATGCTAATTTGATTTCTAAAATTCATGTTTCTTTTTTTTTTCCAAGGTAATCAATTATTTGGTTCACAATTGGATTCAATTTTTTACAACTGTTACTCTGGGGAAGGGAGTTTTTTGTTGCTTTAAGATTGAGTTCTAAGAGTAAATCTTAAGCTTATATTAGTTTGTTCTTAATAAGGAACGGAATCCTAATTCTTCACCAAGTAACATGTTTATAATTGGAAGCTTTCTTCAACATGGAATGAATTTAAGCTATTTAAAAGATCAAAGTCAGCCCCCCAAATTTGCATGTAGGTGCGTTTTTTTATTCCAGCTTAGCTGGTAAGGGGCAGGTTTTGACTTTTTTTAAATTTGTTTGGTTCAATTCGGTCCAAACTTCTTAGATTGGGGTACTGAATAGGATTCAGAGTAAAACCCCCTGTGAGAAGTTTTTTTTCTCTCTAGCATATTCCAGCTATTCCAGTAAAGGCTCACACTTTTCTGAAGTATGTTTCAGACCTGTATGTGTTGGGTACTTGTGAGGCGCGGCTGGTTACCTGTTGGGGTCTCAAGGCGCTCCTCAGACCTGGAGTTATCTGGGGTATTCATACCAGTTCCATTTCAGGAACAGGGTTTGCGGTTTTGTTCAAAACTATTCATTGTCCCAAAGATAGAAAATCTTTTTGATTTGTCATATAAGAGTTCCTTCTTTCAGAATGGTGTTTATATAGTCTTGTCTGCCTTTTTGGTCAGTAAGGGCATTATTTGTTTACAATAGATACAATAGATGCATATCTTCTGTTTTCATTCAGATTATTTTTCATTTTCTAAGATTCTCTTTTTTTTTGACAAGCATTACCAATTTGTTGCTTTTCCTTCTGGTCTATCGACAGCTCTGAGAGTCTTTTCAAGGTTCTCAGTGTTTCCTTATTTGGACGATCTTGTGGTACTGGCTCAGTTTTTTAGTTCTGCAGAATCTCATACGATTCAACTTTTGTTGTTTCTTCTTAGACATGGTTGGAGGATCTTTTTATCAAAAGATCCTTGGTTTCTCAGACAAGGGTCACCTTTTTTAGGTTTCCAGATAGATTGTGTCATTGTCTTTGTCTCTAACAGACAGGAGACAATTATATTGGGTTCAGTTTGTCGGAACCTTCAGTTTCTATTATTTTCTTCAGTAGCTATATGCATGGAAGTTTTAGGTCTCATGGCTGCAGCATTGGATTCAATTCCCTTTGCTCATTTTCATATGAAACCTTTCCAGTTTTTTATGCTGAATTAATGGTGCAGGGATTCTAGGATATCATTTTTAATATCTTTGAATTCCAATGTTCAACTATCTTTGACATGGTGGTTAGATCACCATCATATAGTTCTACGGGTCTCTTCGATTCATCCAACCTGGACCTTGATCACTACAGATGCGAGTCTTTTAGGTTGGGAGGCTGTCTGAGGATCTCTGTCAGCACAAGGGGTTTGGAAATCTCAGGAGGCGAGATTACCATTCAATATTTTGGAACTCCGTGCATTCTCAGAGTTTGTCAGTTTTGGCTTCTTTTTGAAGAGAGAGACGTTATTGTTTTTCAGACAGACAATGTCACAACTGTGGCGTATGTCAATCATCAGGGTGGGATTCTCAGTCCTTAGGCTGTGAAAGAAGTATTTTGGATACTTGCTTAGGCTAAATCCAGCTCCTGTCTAATTTCTGCAGTCCATATCCCAGGTTTAGACAATTGGGAAGCGGATTATCTCTGTCAATCAAGCTTTACATCCAGGAGAATGGTCTCTTTACCCAGATGTGTTTTTTCAAATTGTTCTGATGTGAGGGTTTCCAGTAATAGTTCTTATGGCATCTCATCTAAAGAAGAAAACTTCCCAGGTACCTATTCAGGTCTGGGATCCTCAGGCGGAAACAGTGTATGCATTGACACTTCCTTGGAGTTATCAATCTGCCTATATTTTTGCTCCTTCTGGTTCTTCTTTTTAAGAGTGATTTTTCAAAATCATCATGGAGCAATCGTTTGTGCTGCTGGTGTCTCCAGCATGGCCGCTCAGGTTTTGCTATATGGTTCTTGTTCAGATGTCCAGTTGCCAACCTTGGTCACTTCCATTTAGGTCAGACATTATATCTTAAGATTAGTTTTTTCCGTCAGGAAATCAAATTATTAAATTTGATGGTATGGAAATTTAAAACGCTTAGTGCTTAGTCATAGAGGTTTCTCTGACTCGGTGATTAATACTATGTTGCAGATTCGTAAATCTGTGTCTAGAAAGATTTATTATCGCGTTTGGAAGACTTCCATCTTATGATGCTCTTCTTATAATTTCTCTTGGCATTCTTTTAGAATTCCTAGGATTTTATAGTTTCTTCATAAGGTTTTGTCTGCAAGTTCCTTGAAAGGACAAATCTCTGCTCTTTCTGTGCTGTTTCACAGAAAAAAAAATGCTAATCTTTCTGATATTCATTGTTTTGTTCAGGCTTTGGTTCGTATCAAGCCTGTCATTAAGCCAATTTCTCCTCCTTGGAGTCTTAATTTGGTTCTGAGGGCTTAACAGGCTCTGCCGTTTGAGCATATGCATTCTTTGGACATTTAATTACTTTCATGGAAAGTGTTTTTCCTTTTTTGCCATCTCTTCTGCTAGAAGAGTTTTTGAATTATCTGCTCTTTCTTGTGAGTCTCCTTTATTTAAATTTTTACCTCAAGTTGTGAATTCTAACAACATTAATAGAGGAATTATTGTTCCTTCCTTGTGTTCTAAATCCTAAGAATTCTTTGGAAAGATCCTTACATTCTTTGGATGTGGTCAGAGTTTTGAAATATTGTGTTGAAGCTACTAAGATTTCAGAAAGACTTCTAGTCTATTTGTTATCTTTTCTGGTTTTAGGAAAGGTCAGAAGGCTTCTGCCATTTCTTTGGCGTCTTGGTTAAAGCTTTTGATTCGTCATGCTTATGTGGAGTCTGGTAAATCCCCGCCTCAAAGGATTACGGCTCATTCTACTAGGTCAGTTTCTACTTCCTGGGCTTTTAAGAATGAAGCTTCTGTTGATCAGATTTGCAAAGCAGCAACTTGGTCTTCTTTGCATACTTTTACTAAATTCTACCATTTAGATGTTTTTTCTTCTTCAGAAGCAGTTTTTGGTAGAAAAGTACTTCAGGCAGCTGTTTCAGTCTGATTCTTCTGCTTATAATTTGAGTTTTTTTCATTATAAAGATTAAAACTTTTGATTTGGGTTGTGGATTGTTTTTTTCAGCGGAATTGGCTGTCTTTATTTTATCCCTCCCTCTCTAGTGACTCTTGCGTGGAGTTCCACATCTTGGGTATTTGCTATCCCATATGTCGCTAGCTCATGGACTCTTGCCAATTACATGAAAGAAAACATAATTTATGTAAGAACTTACCTGATAAATTAATTTCTTTCGTATTGGCAAGAGTCCATGAGATCCACCCTTTTTGTGGTGGTTATGATTTTTTTGTATAAAGCACAATTATTCCAATTCCTTGTTGATGCTTTCGCTCCTTTCTTATCACCCCACTTCTTGGCTATTCGTTAAACTGAATTGTGGGTGTGGTGAGGGGTGTATTTATAGGCATTTTGAGGTTTGGGAAACTTTGACCCTCCTGGTAGGAATGTATATCCCATACGTGTAAAATAAATATACCACTTATCACAAACGAACAAGATAAAAAATAAATGTGATAATAATCAAAAATAATACAAAATGAAAAAAGTTCTTGAGTAAGGATATATCCGAGTTCTCTGGGTGAAATATTCAGCTTGTTAGCGTTCCTCAGTGAGATCCCGGAACTGTTTTTATTGACTTTTAACTGCGTCTTTACATAGGCCAGGACACCTGGGGTAGGAGCGCTCTGATCTTGTGTCTGAGGGGTAGTGGTTTCAGCGGCAATCTTTCTGCTGATCCATTCACCTCCCTACAGGACTGACTCTTCTGAGCATTTGTTATATTAACTTTGCTCTTTCACCCTGTCATATTGGTGTTGTAGAGGCTTTTGTGACGCTTTTATATATTCCTGTTTTAATAAAATTTGTTCCTAAGATTTGCCCAGTGTACTGTTTTTCCACCAGTATAAAGTGGGAGTGCGCATTTCCTTGAGCTTAGTCGAAAGCTCCAACAAACGTGAGTAATCATTTGTTACAAAACAACTACTTTCCCAAGAGCTGTTACAGTTTTACACTATGTTGCAATTTTCTTTTTTCTTCCCTATGGGATCTCACTGAGGAACGCTAACAAGCTGAATATTTCACCCAGAGAACTCTGATATATGCTTACTCAAGAACTTTTTTCATTTTGTATTATTTTTTATTATTATCACATTTATTTTTTGTATATCCCATACGTCACTAGCTCATGGACTCTTGCCAATATGAAAGAAATTAATTTATCAGGTAAGTTCTTACATAAATTATGTTTTTCCCGCCACTTTGCCCACAAGCAGCCTTCATTAGTTTTGTGTATGTACTGAACGTGAGTGCGCGATGCAGCATACACAAGCATGTAATGCAGCTCAGTGTGTAACGCAACCTTCATTAACCCCTTAATGACCGAGGACGTGCCAGGCACGTCCTACATTGGGTGTCAGTTAATAATCAAGGACATACCTGGCACATCCTCTGGGGTTTAAAGCACTGGAAGTGATCGCTTTCAGGGTATTGCAGCGATGCCTCTTTTGCCGACTTATGCAGAGAGAGCCACTTTGGGGAAGGCGGGAGCGTGCACAGGTGGGGGAAGCGTGCGCAGGGGGAATCCACTACACTATGGAACAAAATTGTGAAATGGAAGGAGGGAGAGGGGGGATGCATATTAGGAAAGTGATCTAGGAGGGGGGACAGCTGACAGTATCAGAATATTTCAGGGCTTTTTTAATAAAAATAAAAAAAAGGCTCAATCTAACAAACTGGGTACTGGGAGGCCGCTTCCAGTACCCAAGATGGCAGCAAACAGTTAGAGGGGGTAGGATTAGAGAGCTGTTGTGGGGGATCAGGGAGGTTTGGAGCATAAGGGGGGATCCTACACTCAAGAATATATGTTAAAAAAAGAAACAAAAAAGAAAGCCTTTTATTTTAGTATTGGCAGACTTTCTGCCGGTACTTAAAGGGATACAAAACTCATATTTTTTTATTTCCTTTCTAAGATAGGGAGAGTCTACGGCTTCATTCCTTACTGTTGGGAAATACAACACCTGGCCACCTGGAGGAGGCAAAGACACCCCAGCTAAAGGCGTAAATATCCCTCCCACTTCCTCATTACCCCAGTCATTCTTTGCCTTTCGTCATGTTAGGATGTGGCAGAGAAGTGTCAGAAGATTCATAGAATCCTAAAAAAGGGTATCAGCCCTTCGAGATAGGACTGGAGTTTTAAGTAATCATGTCTAACTTTCATCAATACTCTCACTGAGAGGTTGAGTCTGGAGATGCAGGTAAGTTTTTCTGCGAAACCATCCAGACTACTGCTAACAGCTCTTAAGCAATTAGTTTTGATGAGTTTCACTGCCTGCTTTCTCTCACTCAAGTCCATTTCAGTAGTGCTGCTATAAGACTGTCACACTTGAGAGGCTGTGTTCTGTTCCACAGCATGGATTCTAGAGGTAAGATCGTTTACATTTTTACACATCAAACGCTTTAACAGGGTCACAGTGTGGCTCCTTTATACCTTGATAGGATCCAGGGTTAATATCCTCTGAAGGGGGTTTATTGAACAGTTGGGGTTAATTAATAAGTGTATTATTTACATGCTGCTTTGTGTGATTTTTTTTCCTGGGCTGATAGACTGTGTGTTTTTGGCTGGAACAAACAGGTTTCACTTTCGTTTTTGTTGCTCAGCTGTTATTTCTTGCTGTACTTGTAATAACAGGTCTATGTTAATTTCCTCCATTCCGGGTGAGACTTGAACCTGAGAAAAGCATTTCCTCTGTTAACTGTCTGGGTCTAGGAGGTGGGGAGTGCCCCAGCCATTTTGAGCATAAAGGTGCAGTTTTCTTATGATAAAAAACGTTTTTGTGTCCTTCTGTGGGTAAAACCTGAGCTATGGAGGACTCTGACATGTTAGAAGGTACTCCTTCTGTACTAAATCATACCTGTTTATATTGTGAGGAGGCCGCGGTTTTCCTGCCCACTCAATTATGTTCCACATGCCTTAACACCAATATAAAGTCTAAGAAGGGAGAGAAGCCTGATAAGGCTCTTAGTCCCTCTGAGCGTCTACCTCTCAGGACTCGGCGTCCCATGAGATTACTACCCTGGCTACATTATCCACTCCACATGCAGTTCCTCGTAGCACATATAATCCTCCATCCGGGAGGGGCCTTCTTCCTGCGGACTTCGCCATATAGTTACAAACGGTGTCTGCGGCCCTCAGTGCATTACCTCGCTCTAAGAAACGCAAGAGAAAGGTTAAACATAGCTCTCCTGACCCGGAGTCCTCTAAATATTAATCCGGTTTAGCTATTATGACCCAGTTATCCGATGATGAGTTAACCTCTGTAGCTTCAGAGGGTGAACTTTCTGGGTCGGAGTCCTTAGCGTCTAAGCCTCCTGCTGCGGAGGAACCGTCCTTAAGATTTAAAATTGAGCACTTGAGTTTTTTATTAAAAAAGGTTCGGTCTACGTTAGAGGTTTTCAGAGGTTTTCTTCCTAAGGTTGTGTCAGACCGCAACATCAATCAAGAGATTGTGGTTCCTTTCTTGTGTCCTTATCCTTCTTCATCAAAGGAACGTTTACTTCAGCATTTGGATGTGGTTTGCGCCTTGAAGTTCTATCTTCAGGCGACTAAGGAGTTTATACAATCTTCCTCTTTGTTTGTTGTCTATTCGGGGAAGCGTAAGGGAAAGAAGGCTGCTTTGACATCCATATCTTTTTGGTTAAGGAGTGTCATCCGCTTAGCTTAGAAGACAGTGGACATCATCCTCCTGAGAGGATAACGGCTCATTTCACTAGAGCAGTGACTTCCTCTTGGGCCTTTAAGAACGATGCCTATATGGATTAGATTTGTAAGGCGGCTACCTGGTTGTCCTTACATACTTTTTCTAATTTTTTATTTTGTTTTGCAGGCTGTGGTGTCCTCAGAATAGGGTCCGCCTCTTCCTTTTTGTTCCCTCCCATTATTCATTCATTGTCCTCTTGAGCTTGGGTATAGTTTTCCCAACAGTAAGGAATGAAGCCGTGGACTCTCCCTATCTTAGGAAGGAAAACATAATTTCTTTTACAAGATATGACGAGTCCACGGATTTCATCCTTCCTTATGGGATATCGCCTCCTGGTCAGCAGGAGGAGGCAAAGAGCACCACAGCAGAGCTGTATATATAGCTCCTCCCTTACCTCCCACCCCAGTCATTCTCTTTGCCTGTGTTAGTGTAGGAAGAGGTAAAGTGAGGTGTTAGTTTAGATTCTTCAATCAAGAGTTTGTTTTTAAATGGTGCCAGTGAGTACTATTTTCTCTTGTTAAGTGTATCCAGTCCACGGATCATCCATTACTTGTGGGATATTCTCCTTCCCAACAGGAAGTTGCAAGAGGATCACCCACAGCAGAGCTGCTATATAGCTCCTCCCCTCACTGCCATATCCAGTCATTCTCTTGCAACTCTCAACAAAGATGGAGGTAGTAAGAGGAGAGTGGTGTATTATAGTTAGTTTTTTAACTTCGATCAAAAGTTTATTTTTAAATGGTACCGGAGTGTACTGTTTCATCTCAGGCAGCATTAGAAGAAGAATCTGCCTGTGATTTCTATGATCTTAGCAGAAGTAACTAAGATCCACTGCCGTTCTCACATATTCTGAGGAGTGAGGAAACTTCAGAGGGGGAATGGCGTGCAGGTTATCCTGCAATAAGGTATGTGCAGTTAACATATTTCTAGGGATGGAATTTGCTAGAAAAATGCTGCTGATACCGGATTAATGTAAGTTAAGCCTAAATGCAGAGATTTAATAGCGACTGGTATCAGGCTTATTAACAGAGATACATACTCTTATAAAGGTGTAATATAAAACGTTTGCTGGCATGTTAATCGTTTTTATATATGTTTGGTGACAAAACTTATTGGGGCCTAGTTTTTTTTTTCCACATGGCTGGCTTGATTTTTGCCTAGAAACAGTTTCCTGAGGCTTTCCACTGTTGTAATATGAGTGGGAGGGGCCTATTTTAGCGCTTTTCTGCGCAGCTAAAATTACAGACAGAGACACTCAGCTTCCTTCTGCATGATACAGGACATCTCTGAAGGGCTCAAAAGGCTTCAAAAGTCGTGTTTGAGGAGGGTAACAACCACAGTAGACCTGTGGCAGTTGTTGTGACTGTGTTTAAAAATGTTTTTGTCATTTATTATTCCGTTTTTGGTATTAAGGGGTTAATCATCCATTTGCAAGTGGGTGCAATGCTCTGCTAACTTGTTACATACACTGTAAAAATTTCGTTAGTGTAACTGCCTTTTTTCACTGTTATTTCAAATTTTGCCAAAATTTGTTTCTCTTAAAGGCACAGTAACGTTTTTTATATTGCTTGTTAACTTGGTTTAAAGTGTTTTCCAAGCTTGCTAGTCTCATTGCTAGTCTGTACAAACATGTCTGACACAGAGGAAACTACTTGTTCATTATGTTTAAAAGCCATGGTGGAGCCCCATAGGAGAATGTGTACTAAATGTATTGATTTCACCTTAAACAGTAAAGATCAGTCTTTATCTATAAAAGAATAGTCACCAGAGGGGTCTGTCGAGGGGAAAGTTATGCCGACTAACTCTCCCCACGTGTCGGACCCTTCGCCTCCCGCTCCAGGGACGCACGCTAATATGGCGCCAAGTGCATCGGGGACGCCCATAGCGATTACTTTGCAGGACATGGCTGCAATCATGAATAATACCCTGTCAGAGGTATTATCCAGATTGCCTGAATTGAGAGGCAAGCGCGATAGCTCTGGGGTTAGACGAGATACAGAGCGCGTAGATGCTGTAAGAGCCATGTCTGATACTGCGTCACAATATGCAGAACCTGAGGACAGAGAGCTTCAGTCAGTGGGTGACGTCTCTGAATCGGGGAGACCTGATTCAGAGATTTCTAATTTTAAATTTAAGCTTGAGAACCTCCGTATTTTGCTTGGGGAGGTATTAGCTGCTCTGAATGACTGTGACACAATTGCAGTGCCAGAGAAATTGTGTAGACTGGATAAATACTATGCAGTGCCGGTGAGTACTGATGTTTTTCCAATACCTAAAAGACTTACAGAAATTATTAGTAAGGAGTGGGATAGACCCGGTGTGCCCTTTTCCCCACCTCCTATATTTAGAAAAATGTTTCCAATAGACGCCACTACACGGGACTTATGGCAGACTGTCCCTAAGGTGGAGGGAGCAGTTTCTACTTTAGCAAAGCGTACCACTATCCCGGTTGAGGACAGTTGTGCTTTTTCAAATCCAATGGATAAAAAATTAGAGGGTTACCTTAAGAAAATGTTTATTCAACAAGGTTTTATTTTACAGCCCCTTTGCTTGCATTGCGCCTGTCACTGCTGCGGCGGCGTTCTGGTTTGAGGCCCTGGAAGAGGCCATCCATACAGCTCCATTGACTGAAATTATTGACAATCTTAGAACACTTAAGCTAGCTAACTCATTTGTTTCTGATGCCATTGTTCATTTGACTAAACTAACGGCTAAGAATTCCGGATTCGCCATCCAGGCGCGTAGGGCGCTATGGCTTAAATCCTGGTCAGCTGATGTGACTTCAAAGTCTAAATTACTCAACATTCCTTTCAAGGGGCAGACCTTATTCGGGCCTGGTTTGAAAGAAATTATTGCTGACATTACTGGAGGTAAGGGTCATACCCTTCCTCAGGACAGGGCCAAATCAAGGGCCAAACAGTCTAATTTTCGTGCCTTTCGAAATTTCAAGGACAGGTGCAGCATCAACTTCCTCTGCTTCAAAACAAGAGGGAACTTTTGCTGAATCCAAGCAGGCCTGGAAACCTAACCAGTCCTGGAACAAGGGCAAGCAGGCCAGAAAGCCTGCTGCTGCCTCCAAGACAGCATGAAGGAGCGGCCCCCTATCCGACAACGGATCTAGTAGGGGGCAGACTCTCTCTCTTCGCCCAGGCGTGGGCAAGAGATGTTCAGGATCCCTGGGCGTTGGAGATCATATCTCAGGGATATCTTCTGGACTTCAAAGCTTCTCCTCCACAAGGGAGATTTCACCTTTCAAGATTATCTGCAAACCAGATAAAGAAAGAGGCATTCCTAAGCTGCGTGCAAGACCTCCTTGTAATGGGAGTGATCCATCCAGTTCCGCGGACGGAACAAGGACAGGGGTTTTATTCAAATCTGTTTGTGGTTCCCAAAAAAGAGGGAACCTTCAGACCAATTTTGGATCTAAAAATCCTAAACAAATTCCTCAGAGTTCCATCATTCAAGATGGAAACTATTCGAACCATTTTACCCATGATCCAAGAGGGTCAGTACATGACCACAGTGGATTTAAAGGATGCCTACCTTCACATCCCGATTCACAAGAATCATCATCGGTTCCTGAGGTTTGCCTTTCTAGACAGTCATTACCAATTTGTAGCTCTTCCATTCGGGTTGGCTACAGCCCCAAGAATTTTTACAAAGGTTCTGGGCTCACTTCTAGCGGTTCTAAGACCGCGAGGCATAGCGGTGGCTCCTTACCTAGACGACATCCTGATACAGGCGTCAAGCTTTCAAATTGCCAAGTCTCATACAGAGATAGTTCTGGCATTTCTGAGGTCGCATGGGTGGAAAGTGAACGAAGAAAAGAGTTCTCTATCTCCTCTCACAAGGGTTTCCTTCCTAGGGACTCTAATAGATTCTATAGAAATAAAAATTTACCTGACGGAGTCCAGGTTATCAAAACTTCTAAATGCTTGCCGTGTTCTTCACTCCATTCCGCGCCCCACGGTGGCTCAGTGCATGGAAGTAATCGGCTTAATGGTAGCGGCAATGGACATAGTGCCATTTGCACGCCTGCATCTCAGACCACTGCAATTATGCATGCTCAGTCAGTGGAATGGGGATTACACAGATTTGTCCCCTCTACTAAATCTGGATCAGGAAACCAGAGATTCTCTTCTCTGGTGGTTATCTCGGATCCATCTGTCCAAAAGTATGACCTTTCGCAGATCAGATTGGACCATTGTGACAACAGATGCCAGCCTTCTAGGTTGGGGTGCAGTCTGGAACTCCCTGAAGGCTCAGGGTTCATGGACTCAGGAGGAGAAACTCCTCCCAATAAATATTCTGGAGTTAAGAGCGATATTCAATGCTCTTCTAGCTTGGCCTCAGTTAGCAACACTAAGGTTCATCAGATTTCAGTCGGACATCATCACGACTGTGGCTTACATCAACCATCAAGGGGGAACCAGGAGTTCCCTAGCGATGTCAGAAGTCTCCAAGATAATTCGCTGGGCAGAGACTCGCTCTTGCCACCTGTCAGCGATCCATATCCCAGGTGTAGAGAACTGGGAGGCGGATTTTCTAAGTCATCAGACTTTTCATCCGGGGGAGTGGGAACTCCATCCGGAGGTGTTTGCTCAATTGGTTCTCCGTTGGGGCAAACCAGAACTGGATCTCATGGCGTCTCACCATAACGCCAAGCTTCCTTGTTACGGATCCAGGTCCAGGGACCCAGAAGCGGCACTGATAGATGCTCTAGCAGCGCCTTGGTTCTTCAACCTGGCTTATGTGTTTCCACTGTTTCCTCTGCTCCCTCGACTGATTGCCAAAATCAAACAGGAGAGAGCATCAGTGATATTGATAGCGCCTGCGTGGCCACGCAGGACCTGGTATGCAGACCTAGTGGACATGTCATCCTTTCCACCATGGACTCTGCCTCTGAGACAAGACCTACTAATACAAGGTCCTTTCAATCATCCGAATCTACTTTCTCTGAGACTGACTGCATGGAGATTGAACGCTTGAACCTATCAAAGCGTGGATTCACTGAGTCAGTAATTGATACTTTAATACAGGCACGAAAGCCTGTCACCAGGAAAATTTACCAGAAGATATGGCGTAAATATCTTCATTGGTGTGAATCCAAGAATTACTCATGGAGTAGGGTTAGGATTCCTAGGATATTGTCCTTCCTCCAAGAGGGTTTGGACAAAGGATTATCAGCTAGTTCTTTAAAGGGACAGATTTCTGCTCTGTCTACTCTTTTACACAAGCGTCTGGCAGACGTTCCAGACGTTCAGGCATTTTGTCAGGCTTTAGTCAGAATTAAGCCTGTGTTTAAACCTGTTGCTCCTCCATGGAGCTTAAACTTGGTTCTTAAAGTTCTTCAAGGGGTTCCGTTTGAACCCCTTCATTCTATTGATATCAAACTCTTATCATGGAAAGTTCTTTTTCTGATAGCTATTTCCTCGGCTCGAAGAGTCTCGGAGTTATCTGCCTTACATTGTGATTCTCCTTATCTGATCTTTCATTCAGATAAAGTAGTTCTGCGTACCAAACCTGGGTTTTTACCTAAGGTGGTTTCTAACAAGAATATCAATCAAGAGACTGTTGTTCCATCATTATGTCCTAATCCTTCTTCATAGAAGGAACGTCTTTTACATAATCTAGACGTAGTCCGTGCCTTGAAGTTTTACTTACAGGCTACTAAAGATTTTCGTCAAACATCTAACCTGTTTGTTGTTTACTCTGGACAGAGGAGAGGTCAAAAGGCCTCGGCAACCTCTCTTTCTTTTTGGCTTCGGAGTATAATCCGTTTAGCCTATGAGACTGCTGGACAGCAGCCTCCTGAAAGGATTACAGCTCATTCTACTAGAGCTGTGGCTTCCACCTGGGCCTTTAAAAATGAGGCTTCTGTTGAACAGATTTGCAAGGCTGCGACTTGGTCTTCGCTTCATACCTTTTCCAAATTTTACAAATTTGATACTTTTGCTTCTTCGGAGGCTGTTTTTGGGAGAAAGGTTCTACAGGCAGTGGTTCCTTCCGTTGAAGTTCCTGCCTTGTCCCTCCCATCATCCGTGTACTTTAGCTTTGGTATTGGTATCCCACAAGTAATGGATGATCCGTGGACTGGATACACTTAACAAGAGAAAACATAATTTATGCTTACCTGATAAATTTATTTCTCTTGTAGTGTATCCAGTCCACGGCCCACCCTGTCTTTTTAAGGTAGGTCTAAATTTTAATTAAACTACAGTCACCACTGCACCCTATGGTTTCTCCTTTCTCGGCTTGTTTCGGTCGAATGACTGGATATGGCAGTGAGGGGAGGAGCTATATAGCAGCTCTGCTGTGGGTGATCCTCTTGCAACTTCCTGTTGGGAAGGAGAATATCCCACAAGTAATGGATGATCCGTGGACTGGATACACTACAAGAGAAATAAATTTATCAGGTAAGCATAAATTATGTTTTTTCTCAGGGTAGAGGATCAGGTGTTTCAACAATGGGAACTGAGGAGATTCTACATTCTCTCTTCACTCCCCATGCTGGTGCTGCCCTGCTGATGGTCTTATCAGATATTACATAAGGCCCTATTTGTCCCCACAGATCTACAGGAGGTGATACCATGGGACCTCTTCTTCGTATGGGACAGTTTCATGATGTGATCAGCACTGCGGTATGTACAGTCTCTTTTTATTTGGGGAGACAGTGTAGCTCAGAACAGACTGGACGTTAATTGCTGCAACACAAAAGGGGTAATCAACTTGCAAAAAGTTTTATTTGCCTAGCTTTTTCCCCTCTTATACTATCTATGTGTATAGCAGTGGGTTGGTGTGCATATATGACCCGATTTCATTAAGGGGTCAGAAACGGTGAGACTGTGACTCTATTGTCATTTTATCTGCGGACTGACGCTGGGGACTGTTTGGGAGTTCTTACTCCGTGGGTTACATTTATTTATTGTGGGCCAGTGTTGCAACAACAGTTTTTTGAGGGGACACATTGGCTTATATTGCAAGTCGGGTCTGTCCGATATTGATATTTCCCATGCGGTTTTCTATGTTTTTTTTTTATAACGCCCACGAAGCGCGGGACTTACGTTCACGCGCTTAGCCGCGCACTTGCTTTTCACGGAGGGTTATTTTCAAAGCTTCTGTGTTTCCTATGTCCGATTGGTTTCAGTTGATCAAGATTGCAAGCAGACTTGGGCAGCAGTTCACGGAGGGCCTTTTTTTTGTTGGCTGTGAGGTAGGCGCCACAGCGGAGCTGTGGCTTGGTGCAGGGGTTATTTTTAGTCATAACATAAAAAGGGCTATTGTAACCTTAAAGGATTACTTTCTGTTATAATTTTTAAGCTAAACAACTAACATATTAAAGTTAATAAACATTAATTAAAACCTACTAACCTATATTTTCTCCAAAACGAAGTTTCATAACGTTCTAAAAGTTATATCTTTTATTCGCCGATGATGTCACGTTATCCTGCCCACTATTTTCAGCACTGCATGTTCAAAATACTTAAACCAATAACTTTGTGTTTAAAGCTCCATTTTGAAACCTAGGTATTGTAAACGGATTGGTACAGAGCAAAGGATACCCACGGAGTGGGTTTGGAAAACAATTAAATTTGCAGACAAGATTTCTGATATACGGTAGAGATATGTTAATGAAATGCTATTGATAAAAAGCGTATTTGGGGTAGTTAGTTAGTAACAGGCATAAAAAATATTTACTTACAGTGGCCCTTTAAGGTTGTGAATAGTTTCTGTTATAACAACTTCCTATTTCTACTTGTTGCACTTTTGCAGTAAAATTTGTATTGGTTTAAATTTTAAAGGCACAGCGCATATTTTGTCATTTCATTTTTTATCTATACCACGACCAATATTGCAATTTGTTTTTGTTTTTATCATGGCTTACCTACTGGAACATACTTGTTCTATGTGTTGAGCTGCCAATGTGTAACCCCCTCTTAAATTTGTCCCTCATGTACTGAAAGGGCTTTACAATTTAAAGATCAAATTTTCTTTAAAGCTAGCATATCTAAGGATGCTTCTCAGCTTGATGAGACTCAGGGTATGCCACAACTTTCTCCCAAAGCTTCATAGCCTTTAACACCCGCTCAGGCGCCATCAACTGCGTCCACCTCATTTACTCTACAGGATATGGCTGCAGTTATGTCATCCACTCTTACAGAAGTTTTGTCTAAGTTGCCAGTGTTGCAAGGCAAACGTAGTAGAAGAGAGGACCAGGGGGTCCAGGCGACTTCTGACGCTTTGATGGCGATCTCCGAAGTACACTCCCAGGGTTTTGAAGTGGGAGGTATGGAGACTCTATCTGAAGGGGAATTGTCTGTATCAGGAAGTACATTGTCCCAGACAGATCCGGACGTAATGTCCTTCAGATTTAAGTTGAACACCCAGTCTGTTGTTGCGGGAGGTTTTGCTGACTCTGGATGACTGTGACTCTATTTTGGTACCACCAGAGAAATTGTGTAAGATGGACAAATATTTAGAGGTCCCTTCTTATTCTGATGTTTTTCCGGTTCCTAAGAGAATTTCGGAAATTATTACACGGGAATGGGAAAGACCGGGTATTCCGTTTTCACCTTCCCCCCTACCTTTTATCAAGGGTTTCTATTACAACCGACGGCCTGCATTGTACCAGTCACAACTGTGGCTGCCTTTTGGTTTGATGCCTTAGAAGAGTCTCTTAAGACTGAGACTTATTTAGAGGAAATAATGGATAGAATAAAGGCCCTTAAGCTGGCAAATTCTTTTGTTACGGATGCCGCTTTCCAGATCGCCAAATTGGCGGCTAAGAATGCAGGATTTTTCATTTTAGTGTGCAGAGCCTTATGGTTAAAATCCTTGGTCTGCGGATGTGTCTTCTAAATCCAAGCTTTTGGCTATTCCTTTCAAGGTTAAGACCCTATTGGGGCCTGACTTAAAAGAGATCATTTCTGACATTACGGGAGGTAAGGGTCATCTCCTACCTCAGGATAAAACATCTAAGCAGAGGGGCAGACAGAGTAATTTTCGTTCCTTCCGAAATTTCAAGGGAGTCTCCTCTTCCGTTAAACATGAAGGGAATTTTGCACAAGCCAAGTCCGTCTGGAGACCCAACCAGGCTTGGAACAATGGTAAACAACCCAAGAAGCTTGCTGCTGCTTCCAAGACAGCATGAAGGGGCGGCCCCCGATCCGGGACCGGCTCTAGTAGGCTTGGATAAGAGACATTCAGGATCCCTGGACACTGGAAATCGTGTCTCAAGGGTATCAGCTGGAGTTCAGAAATTCCTTCCCAAGGGGTAGGTTCCTTCTTTCACGATTGTCTGTACACCAGATAAAAAGAGAGGCGTTCTTACGTTGTGTAAAATACCTCTCCACTATGGGAGTAATTTGTCCCCTTCCAATACAGGAACAGGGGCAGGGGTTTTACTCAAATCTTTTTGTGGTTCCCAAAAAAGAGGGAACGTTCCGACCCATTTTAGATCTCAAAAGTCCAAATAATTTTCTCAGAGTTCCATCCTTCAAGATGGAGACTATTCGGACAATTCTTCCATTGATCCAGGAGGGTCAATATATGACTACCGTCGACTTAAAGGATGCATACCTTCACATTCCTATCCACAAAGATCATCACCAGTTCCTAAGATTTGCCTTCCTGGACAAACATTTTCAGTTCGTGGCTCTACCCTTCGGGCTGGCCACGGCACCCAGGATCTTCACAAAGGTTCTAGGGTCTCTGCTGGCGGTTCTCAGACCGCGGGGCATTTCAGTGGCGCCTTATCAATTGACAAAGTCTCATACCGACATGGTTCTGTCCTTTCTAAGGACTCACAGGTGGAAGGTGAATCTAGAAAAGAGTTCACTAATTCCACAGCAAAGGGTTCCTTTCCTGGGAACTCTAATAGATTCACTATCCATTAAAATCTTCTTGACGGAAGTCAGAAAGTTAAAGATTCTCTGAATACATGCCGAGCCCTTCAGTCCAATCCTCGGCCATCAGTGGCTCAGTGCATGGAGGTAATTGGATTGATGGTGGCAGCAATGGACATCATTCAGTTTGCTCGTTTTCATCTCAGACCTCTACAACTGAGCATGCTCAGACAGTGGAATGGAGATTATGCAAATTTATCTCCTCAGATAGATCTGGATCAAGAGACAAGAGACTCTTTGGTGGTTGTCGCAGGATCATCTGTCCCAAGGGACGTGCTTCCGCAGACCCTTATGGGTGATAGTGACGACAGATGCCAGTCTACTAGGATGGGGTGCAGTCTGGAATTCCCTGAAGGCCCAGGGTGTGTGGACTCGGTCGGAGTCTCTACTTCCAATCAATATTCTGGAATTGAGAGCAATATTCATTGCGCTTCAGGCTTGGCCTCAGTTGGCTTCGGCCAAATTCATCCGGTTTCAGTCGGACAACATCACGACTGTGGCTTACATCAATCATCAGGGAGGAACAAGGAGTTCCTTAGCGATGAGAGAAGTATCCAAGATAATTAGGTGGGCGGAGGCTCACTCTTGTTATCTGTCGGCAATCTACATCCCAGAATTGGACAACTGGGAAGCAGATTTTTTGAGCAGACAGACGTTTCATCCGGGGGAATGGGAACTCCATCCGGAGGTCTTTGCCACCCTGATTCTCAGGTGGGCCGACCAGAATTGGATCTGATGGCGTCTTGTCAGAATGCCAAGCTCCCAAGATACGGATCCAGGTCCAGGGATTCTCAGGCCGAACTGATAGATGCCTTGGCAGTGCCTTGGTCGTTCAACCTAGCTTATGTGTTCCCACCGTTTGCTCGGATCAAACAGGAGAGGGCTTTGGTAATTCTCATCGATCCTGAGTGGCCTCGCAGGACTTGGTGTGCCGATCTGGTGGACATGTCCTCTCTGTCGCCGTGGAAGCTTCCATTGAGGCAGGACCTTCTCAATTAGGGACCCTTCAATCATCCGAATCTAATTTCTCTGCAGCTGACTGCTTGGAGATTGAACGCTTGATTTTTTCTAAGCGAGGGTTCTCTGAATCGGTTACTGTTACTGAAGCCTGTTACTAGAAAAATTTACCATAAGATATGGCGTAAATATATTTCTCCAACATAGGTGTGTCCGGTCCACGGCGTCATCCTTACTTGTGGGATATTCTCTTCCCCAACAGGAAATGGCAAAGAGCCCAGCAAAGCTGGTCACATGATCCCTCCTAGGCTCCGCCTACCCCAGTCATTCTCTTTGCCGTTGTACAGGCAACATCTCCACGGAGATGGCTTAGAGTTTTTTAGTGTTTAACTGTAGTTTTTATTATTCAATCAAGAGTTTATTTTAAAATAGTGCTGGTATGTACTATTTACTCTGAAACAGAAAAGAGATGAAGATTTCTGTTTGTATGAGGAAAATGATTTTAGCAACCGTTACTAAAATCCATGGCTGTTCCACACAGGACTGTTGAGAGGAATTAACTTCAGTTGGGGGAACAGTGAGCAGTCTTTTGCTGCTTGAGGTATGACACATTCTAACAAGACGATGTAATGCTGGAAGCTGTCATTTTCCCTATGGGATCCGGTAAGCCATTTTTATTCACACAGTAAATAAGGGCTTCACAAGGGCTTATTAAGACTGTAGACATTTTCTGGGCTAAATCGATCATATTTACACATATTTAGCCTTGAGGAATCATTTAATCTGGGTATTTTTTGTAAAATAATATCGGCAGGCACTGTTTTAGACACTTTATTCTATTGGGGCTTTCCCTAATCATAGTCTGAGCCTCATTTTCGCGCCGGTATGGCGCACTTGTTTTTGAGAACAGCATGACATGCAGCTGCATGTGTGTGGAGCTCTGATACATAGAAAAGTCTTTCTGAAGGCATTATTTGGTATCGTATTCCCCTTTGGGCTTGGTTGGGTCTCAGCAAAGCAGATTCCAGGGACTGTAAAGGGGTTAAATATAAAAACGGCTCCGGTTCCGTTATTTTAAGGGTTAAAGCTTCCAAATTTGGTGTGCAATACTTTTAAGGCTTTAAGACACTGTGGTGAAATTTTGGTGAATTTTGAACAATTCCTTCATACTTTTTCGCAATTGCAGTAATAAAGTGTGTTCAGTTTAAAATTTAAAGTGACAGTAACGGTTTTATTTTAAAACGTTTTTTGTGCTTTGTTATCAAGTTTATGCCTGTTTAACATGTCTGAACTACCAGATAGATTGTGTTCTGACTGTGGGGAAGCCAAGGTTCCTTCTCATTTAAATAGATGTGATTTATGTCATGATAAATTTAGTAAAAATGATGCCCAAGATGATTCCTCAAGTGAGGGGAGTAAGCATGGTACTGCATCATCCCCTCCTTCGTCTACACCAGTTTTGCCCATACAGGAGGCCCCTAGTACATCTAGCGCGCCAATACTCCTTACTATGCAACAATTAACGGCTGTAATGGATAATTCTATCAAAAACATTTTAGCCAATATGCCCACTTATCAGCGAAAGCGCGACTGCTCTGTTTTAGAAAATACTGAAGAGCATGAGGCCGCTGATGATATTGTTTCTGAAGGACACCAGTCTGAGGGGGCCAGGGAGGTTTTGTCTGAGGGAGAAATTTCAGATTCAGGAAAAATTTCTCAACAAGCTGAACCTGATGTGATTACTTTTAAATTTAAGTTGGAACATCTCCGCGCTCTGCTTAAGGAGGTGTTATCCAATTTGGATGATTGTGATTATCTGGTCATTCCAGAAACACTATGTAAAATGGAACTCAAGCGGGTGGCGTACATTGTTAATAAAGAATGGGACAGGCCCGGTGTACCTTTCGTACCTCCCCCCATATTTAAAAAATTGTTTCCTATAGTCGACCCCAGAAAGGACTTATGGCAGACAGTCCCCAAGGTCGAGGGGGCGGTTTCTACTCTAAACAAGCGCACCACTATACCCATAGAAGATAGTTGTGCTTTCCAAGATCCTATGGATAAAAAATTAGAAGGTTTGCTAAAAAAGATGTTTGTTCAGCAAGGTTACCTTCTACAACCAATTGCATGCATTGTCCCTGTCACTACAGCCGCGTGTTTCTGGTGCGATGAGCTAGAAAAGGCGATTATTAGTAATTCTTCTTCTTATGAGGAGATTATGGACAGAATTCGTGCTCTTAAATTGGCTAATTCTTTCACCCTAGACGCCACCTTGCAATTGGCTAGGTTAGCGGCGAAAAAATTCTGGGTTTGCTATTGTGGCGCGCAGAGCGCTTTGGTTAAAATCTTGGTCAGCGGATGCGTCTTCCAAGAACAAATTGTTTGACATTCCTTTCAAGGGGAAAACACTGTTTGGCCCTGACTTGAAAGAGTTTATCTCTGATATCACTGGGGGCAAGGGCCACGCCCTTCCTCAGAATAGGTCTTTCAAGGCCAAAAATAAACCTAATTTTCGTCCCTTTCGCAGAAGCGGACCAGCCCCAAGTGCTACGTCCTCTAAGCAGGAGGGTAATACTTCTCAAGCCAATCCAGCCTGGAGACCAGGCAGGGCTGGAACAAAGGAAAGCAGGCCAAGAAACCTGCCACTGCTCCCAAGACAGCATGAGATGCGGGCCCCCGATCCGGGACCGGATTTGGTGGGGGGCAGACTCTCTCTCTTCACTCAGGCTTGGGCAAGAGATGTTCTGGATCCTTGGGCGCTAGAAATAGTCTTCCAAGGTTATCTTCTGGAAGTGATTCATCCTGTTCCATTAAAAGAACGAGGGATGGGGTTCTACTCCAATCTGTTCGTAGTTCCCAAAAAAGAGGGAACGTTCAGACCAGTCTTAGATCTCAAGATCCTAAACAAGTTTCTCAAGGTTCCATCGTCCAAAATGGAAACCATTCGAACAATCCTTCCATCCAGAAAGGTCAATTCTTGACCACGGTGGATTTAAAGGATGCGTTTCTACATATTCCTGTCCACAAGGAACATCATCGGTTCCTAAGGTTCGCATTCCTGGACAAGCATTACCAGTTCGTGGCGCTTCCTTTCGGATTAGCCACTGTTCCAAGGATTTTCACAAAGGTACTAGGGTCCCTTCTGGCGGTGCTAAGACCAAGGGGCATTGCTGTAGTACCTTACTTGGACGACATTCTGATTCAAGCGTCGTCCCTTCCTCAAGCAAAGGCTCACACGGACATAGTCCTGGCCTTTCTCAGATCTCACGGATGGTAAGTGAACGTGGAAAAGAGTTCTCTATCTCCGTCGACAAGAGTTCCCTTCTTGGGAACAATAATAGACTCCTTAGAAATGAGGATTTTTCTGACATAGACCAGAAAAACAAAACTTCTAAACTCTTGTCGGATACTTCCTTCCGTTCCTCTTCCTTCCATAGCACAGTGCATGGAAGTGATAGGTTTGATGGTAGCGACAATGGACATAGTTCCTTTTGCGCGCATTCATCTAAGACCATTTTAATTGTGTATGCTCAGTCAGTGGAATGGGGACTATACAGACTTGTCTCCGAAGATACAAGTAAATCAGAGGACCAGAGACTCACTCCGTTGGTGGCTGTCCCTGGACAACCTGTCGCTAGGGGTGACCTCCCGCAGACCAGAGTGGGTCATTGTCACGACCGACGCCAGTCTGATGGGCTGGGGCGCGGTCTGGGGATCCCTGAAAGCTCAGGGTCTTTGGTCTCGGGAAGAATCTCTTCTACCGATAAATATTCTGGAACTGAGAGCGATATTCAATGCTCTCAAGGCTTGGCCTCAGCTAGCGAGGGCCAAGTTCATACGGTTTCAATCAGACAACATGACGACTGTTGCGTACATCAACCATCAGGGGGGAACAAGGAGTTCCCTGGCGATGGAAGAAGTGACCAAAATCATTCAATGGGCGGAGACTCGCTCCTGCCACCTGTCTGCAATCCACATCCAGGAGTGGAAACTTGGGAAGCGGATTTTCTGATTCGTCAGACATTGCATCCGGGGGTGTGGGAACTCCATCCGGAAATCTTTGCCCAAATCACTCAACTGTGGGGCATTCCAGACATGGATCTGATGGCCTCTCGTCAGAACTTCAAGGTTCCTTGCTACGGGTCCAGATCCAGGGATCCCAAGGCGACTCTAGTAGATGCACTAGTAGCACCTTGGACCTTCAACCTAGCTTATGTGTTCCCGCCGTTTCCTCTCATCCCCAGGCTGGTAGCCAGGATCAATCAGGAGAGGGCGTAGGTGATCTTGATAGCTCCTGCGTAACCACGCAGGACTTGGTAGGCAGATCTGGTGAATATGTCATCGGCTTCACCATGGAAGCTACCTTTGAGACGAGACCTTCTTGTTCAAGGTCCGTTCGAACATCCGAATCTGGTCCTACTCCAGCTGACTGCTTGGAGATTGAACGCTTGATCTTATCAAAGCGAGGGTTCTCAGATTCTGTTATTGATACTCTTGTTCAGGCCAGAAAGCCTGTAACTAGAAAAATTTACCACAAAATATGGAAAAAATATATCTGTTGGTGTGAATCTAAAGGATTCCCTTGGGACAAGGTAAAGATTCCTAGGATTCTATCCTTTCTTCAAGAAGGATTGGAGAAAGGATTATCTGCAAGTTCCTTGAAGGGACAGATTTCTGCCTTGTCTGTGTTACTTCACAAAGAGCTGGCAGCTGTGCCAGATGTTCAAGCCTTTGTTCAGGCTCTGGTTAGAATCAAGCCTGTTTACAAACCTTTGACTCCTCCTTGGAGTCTCAACTTAGTTCTTTCAGTTCTTCAGGGGGTTCCGTTTGAACCCTTACATTCCGTTGATTTTAAGTTATTATCTTGGAAAGTTTTGTTTTTGGCTGCAATTTCTTCCGCTAGAAGAGTTTCAGAATGATCTGCTCTGCAGTGTTCTCCTCCTTATCTGGTGTTCCATGCAGATAAGGTGGCTTTACGTACTAAACCTGGTTTTCTTCCAAAAGTTGTTTCTAACAAAAACATTAACCAGGAGATAGTCGTGCCTTCTTTGGGTCCGAAACCAGTTTCGAAGAAGGAACGTTTGTTGCACAATTTGGATGTTGTTCGCGCTCTAAAATTCTATTTAGATGCTACAAAGGATTTTAGACAAACATCTTCCTTGTTTGTTGTTTATTCTGGTAACAGGAGAGGTCAAAAAGCAACTTCTACCTCTCTCTCTTTTTGGATTAAAAGCATCATCAGATTGGCTTACGAGACTGCCGGACGGCAGCCTCCTGAAAGAATCACAGCTCATTCCACTAGGGCTGTGGCTTCCACATGGGCCTTCAAGAACGAGGCTTCTGTTGATCAGATATGTAGGGCAGCGACTTGGTCTTCACTGCACACTTTTACCAAATTTTACAAGTTTGATACTTTTGCTTCTTCTGAGGCTATTTTTTGGGAGAAAGGTTTTGCAAGCCGTGGTGCCTTCCATTTAGGTGACCTGATTTGCTCCCTCCCTTCATCCGTGTCCTAAAGCTTTGGTATTGGTTCCCACAAGTAAGGATGACGCCGTGGACCGGACACACCTATGTTGGAGAAAACAGAATTTATGTTTACCTGATAAATTACTTTCTCCAAAGGTGTGTCCGGTCCACGGCCCGCCCTGGTTTTTTAATCAGGTCTGATGATTTATTTTCTTTAACTACAGTCACCACGGTATCATATGGTTTCTCCTATGCAAATATTCCTCCTTAACGTCGGTCGAATGACTGGGGTAGGCGGAGCCTAGGAGGGATCATGTGACCAGCTTTGCTGGGCTCTTTGCCATTTCCTGTTGGGGAAGAGAATATCCCACAAGTAAGGATGACGCCGTGGACCGGACACACCGTTGGAGAAAGTAATTTATCAGGTAAACATAAATTCTGTTTTTATTGGTGCGATTCCAAGGGCTACTCATGGAGTAGGGTTAGGATTCCCAAGATTTTATCTTTTCTCCAAGAAGGTTTGGAGAAAGGGTTGTCAGCAAGTTCCTTAAAGGGACAGATTTCTGCTTTGTCTATTTTGTTACACAAGCGTCTGGCAGATGTTCCAGATCTTCAATCTTTTTGTCTGGCTCTGACTAGAATCCGGCCTGTGTTTAGACCAATTACTCCGCCTTGGAGTTTGAATTTAGTTCTTAATGTTCTTCAATGGGTTCCGTTTGAACCTATGCATTCCGTAGATATTAAGTTATTATCTTGGAAAGTTTTATTTTTGGTTGCTATTTCTTCTGCTCGCAGAGTTTCTGAGCTTTCAGCATTACAATGTGATTCTCCTTATCTTATTTTTCATTCTGATAAGGTGGTGTTACATACCAAACATGGGTTCCTTCCTATGGTTGTTTCTAACAAAAATATTAATCAGGAAATTGTTGTTCCTTCCTTGTGCCTAATCCTCCTTCTAAGAAGGAGCGTCTGTTACATAATTTGGACGTAGTCCGTGCCTTGAAGTTCTACTTGCAGGCGACTAAGGATTTTCTTCAGACATCTTCGTCGTTTGTTGCTTTTGATGGGAAGCGTAGGGGTCAGAAAGCTACGGCTACCTCTCTCGTTTTGGCTGAAGAGTTTCATCCGTGTTGCATATGAGACTGCTGGCCAGCAGCCTCCAGAAAGAATTACGGCCCATTCTACTAGGGCTGTGGCTTCCTCATGGGCATTTAAAAATGATGCTTCTGTTGAACAGATTTGCAAGGCTGCAACTTGGTCTTCTCTTCACACTTTTTCCAAATTTGATACTTTTGCCTCGTCCGAGGCTGTTTTTGGGAGAAAGGTTCTTCAAGCAGTGATGCCTTCCGTTTTGGTTCCTGTCTTGTCACTCCCTTTCATCCGTGTCCTATTGCTTTGGTATTGTATCCCATAAGTAAGAATGAAATCCGTGGACTCGTCATATCTTGTAAAAGAAAAGGAAATTTATGCTTACCTGATAAATTTATTTATTTTACGATATGACGAGTCCACGGCCCACCCTATCAATTTTTAAGACAGGTCTTTCTTTTTGTTAACCTTCAGTCACCTCTGCACCTTGGCTTTTCCTTTCTCTTCCTAACTTCGGTCGAATGACTGGAGTGGGAGGGAAGGGAGGAGCTATATATACAGCTCTGCTGTGGTGCTCTTTGCCTCCTCCTGCTGACCAGGAGGCGATATCCCACAAGGATGAAATTCGCGGACTCATCGTATCTAAAAAGAAACACATTTATCAAGGAAGCATAAATTTCCTTTTTTTTTAGCTTTTTGGCTAAATCTCATAATTACCATAAGATTTGGTGGCAGGATAGATTTTTCCATAACAATACTGCTCTAGATCAGTTTCCTCTTCTTGAATTTTCATGATGAGGATTATATTGAATAAATTTGTAAGACAGCAATATGCTTTCCCTAAACTCCGCCACTTTAATGTGTTTGGTAGGAAAGTCCTTCAGGCTACAGTGTCTGGAAATGAGGTATCTGCCTTAAAAAATATTTGTCTCGCCCAATTATTATTATTATTATTAGTCATATCGTAAAATAAATAAATTTATCAGGTAAGCATAAATTTCCTTTCTCCAACATTGGTGTGTCCGGTCCACGGCGTCATCCTTACTTGTGGGAATATCTCTTCCCCAACAGGAAATGGCAAAGAGTCCCAGCAAAGCTGGCCATATAGTCCCTCCTAGGCTGTTTAAATTTAGTTTTTTATTCTTCTATCAAGTGTTTGTTATTTTAAAATAGTGCTGGTATGTACTATTTACTCTGAAACAGAAAAGGATGAAGATTTCTGTTAGTGAGAGGAAGATGATTTTAGCAGACAGTAACTAAAATCGATTGCTGTTTCCACATAGGACTGTTGAGATGAAGTAACTTCAGTTGGGGGAAACAGTTAGCAGACTTTTCTGCTTAAGGTATGACTAGCCATATTTCTAACAAGACCATGTAATGCTGGAAGGCTGTCATTTCCCCTCATGGGGACCGGTAAGCCATTTTCTTAGTCAAGCAAACAGAATAAAGGGCTTAATATGGGCTATAAAACTGGTAGACACTTTTATGGGCTAAATCGATTGCTTTATTTGGGCATTTTATACATGTTTATGCTGATAATTAACATTTATAAACTTGGGGAACGTTTTTTAACGGCAGGCACTATGTTAGACACCTTTTCCAGTCAGGGGGGCCTTCCCAGTTGTAGGCTGAGCCTCATTTTCGCGCCATTACTGCGCAGTTGTTTTTGAGAGCAAGACATGCAGATGCATGTGTGAGGATCTGAAAGTAGCTGGAAAAGTTTCTAGAAGGCGTCATTTGGTATCGTATTCCCCTCTGGGCTTGGTTAGGTCACAGCAAAGGCTATAGCTGGGACTGTATAGGGGTTAAATTTGTAAACGGCTCCGGTTCCGTTATTTTAAGGGTTAAAGCTCTGAAAATTGGTGTGCAATACTCTTAATGCTTTAAGACACTGTCCTTGATACTTTTTCACATATTCAGTAATAAAGTGTTTTCTGTTTAAAATTTAAAGAAACAGTAACGGTTTTGTTTTAAAATGTTTTTTGTGCTTTATTGACAAGTTTAATCCTGTTTAACATGTCTGTGCCTTTGGATAAGCTATGTTCTATATGTATGAAAGCCAATGTGTCTCCCCATTTAAATTTGTGTGATAATTGTGCCATAGCGTCCAAACAAAGTAAGGACAGTACTGCCACAGATAATGAAATTGCCCAAGATGATTCCTCAGATGAGGGGAGTAAACATGATACTACATCATCTCCTACTGTGTCTACACCAGTTTTGCCCACGCAGGAGGCCCCTAGTACATCTAGCGCGCCAATACTTATTACCATGCAACAATTGACGGCTGTAATGGCTAACTCCATAGCAAATATTTTATCCAAAATGTCTACATATCAGAGAAAGCGCGATTGCTCTGTTTTAAACACTGAAGAGCAGGAGGGTGCTGATGATAATTGTTCTGTCATACCCTCACACCAATCTGAAGTGGCCATGAGGGAGGTTTTGTCAGATGGGGATATTTCAGATTCAGGAAAAAAATTCTCAACAAGCTGAACCTGATGTTGTGACATTTAAATTTAAATTAGAACATCTCCGCGCACTGCTTAAGGAGGTGTTATCTACTCTGGATGATTGTGACAACTTGGTCATTCCAGAGAAATTATGCAAGATGGACAAGTTCCTAGAGGTTCCGGTGCACCCCGACGCTTTTCCTATACCCAAGCGGGTGGCGGACATAGTGAATAAGGAGTGGGAAAAGCCTGGCATACCTTTTGTTCCCCCCCCCCCTATATTTAAGAAATTATTTCCTATGGTCGACCCCAGAAAGGACTTATGGCAGACAGTCCCTAAGGTCGAGGGGGCAGTTTCTACTCTAAACAAGCGCACTACTATTCCTATCGAGGATAGTTGTGCTTTCAAAGATCCTATGGATAAAAAATTGGAGGTTTTGCTTAAAAAGATTTTTGTACAGCAAGGTTACCTTCTACAACCCATTTCGTGCATTGTTCCTGTCACTACAGCAGCGTGGTTCTGGTTCGAGGAACTAGAAAAGTCGCTCAGTAGAGAGACTCCATATGAGGAGGTTATGGACAGAGTTCACGCACTTAAGTTGGCTAACTCTTTTATTTTAGATGCCGCTTTGCAATTAGCTAGATTAGCGGCGAAAAATTCAGGGTTTGCAATCGTGGCGCGCAGAGCGCTTTGGCTAAAGTCTTGGTCAGTGGATGTGTCATCCAAGACAAAATTGCTTAACATTCCTTTCAAAGGTAAAACTCTATTTGGACCAGAATTGAAAGAGATTATCTCAGACATCACTGGGGGAAAGGGCCACGCCCTTCCACAAGATAGGCCTTTCAAGGCCAAGAATAAGTATAATTTTCGTTCCTTTCGCAATTTCAGGAACGGACCGGCCTCTAATTCTGCATCCTCTAAGCAAGAGGGTAATGCCTCACAACCCAAACCAGCCTGGAAACCGATGCAAGGCTGGAACAAGGGTAAGCAGGCCAAGAAGCCTGCTGCTGCTAACAAAACAGCATGAAGGAGTAGCCCCCGATCCGGGACCGGATCTAGTAGGGGGCAGACTCTCTCTCTTTGCTCAGGCTTGGGCAAGAGATGTTCAGGATCCCTGGGCACTAGAAATAGTTTCTCAGGGTTATCTTCTGTAATTCAGGGAACTACCCCCAAGGGGAAGGTTCCACATGTCTCACTTATCCTTAAACCAAATAAAGAGACAGGCGTTCTTACATTGTGTAGAAGACCTGTTAAAGATGGGAGTGATACACCCAGTTCCAATAAAGGAACAAGGAATGGGATTTTATTCAAATCTGTTCGTAGTTCCCAAAAAAGAGGGAACTTTCAGACCAATTTTGGATTTGAAGATCCTAAACAAATTTCTCAGGGTACCATCGTTCAAGATGGAAACCATTCGAACGATTCTACCCACTATCCAGGAAGGTCAATTTATGACTACCGTGGATCTAAAGGATGCGTACCTACATATTCCTATCCACAAAGAACATCATCAGTTCCTAAGGTTCGCCTTTCTGGACAAACATTACCAGTTTGTGGCCCTCCCATTCGGGTTAGCCACTGCTCCAAGGATTTTCACAAAGGTACTAGGGTCCCTTCTAGCGGTTCTAAGACCGATTGGCATTGCAGTAGTACCTTACTTGGACGACATTCTAATACAAGCGTCGTCCCTGTCAAAAGCAAAGGCTCATACAGACATCGTTCTGGCCTTTCTCAGATCACACGGATGGAAGGTGAACATAAAAAAAAGTTCTCTGTCTCCGTCAACAAGAGTTCCCTTCTTGGGAACAATAATAGATTCCTTAGAAATGAGGATTTTTCTGACAGAGGTCAGAAAGTCAAAACTTCTAAGCACTTGTCAAGTTTTTCATTCTGTTCCACGTCCTTCCATAGCGCAGTGCATGGAAGTAGTAGGGTTGATGGTTGCAGCAATGGACATAGTTCTTTTTGCACGAATTCATCTAAGACCATTACAACTGTGCATGCTCAAACAGTGGAATGGGGACTATACAGACTTGTCTCCAATGATTCAAGTAGATCAGAAGACCAGAGATTCACTCCGTTGGTGGCTGACCCTGGACCATCTATCCCAGGGAATGAGCTTCCGCAGACCAGAGTGGGTCATTGTCACGACCGACGCCAGTCTAGTGGGCTGGGGCGCGGTCTGGGAATCCCTGAAAGCTCAGGGACTATGGTCTCGGGAAGAGTCTCTTCTCCCGATAAACATTCTGGAACTAAGAGCGATCTTCAATGCTCTCAGGGCTTGGCCTCAGCTAGCAAAGGCCAGATTCATAAGATTCCAATCAGACAACATGACGACCGTTGCGTATATCAATCATCAGGGGGGAACAAGGAGTTCCCTGGCGATGAAAGAAGTGACCAAAATAATTCAATGGGCGGAGGATCACTCCTGCCACCTATCTGCGATCCACATCCCAGGTGTGGAAAACTGGGAAGCGGATTATCTGAGTCGTCAGACATTCCATCCGGGGGAGTGGGAACTCGACCCGGAGATCTTTGCCCAACTAACTCAATTATGGGGCATTCCAGACATGGATCTGATGGCGTCTCGTCAGAACTTCAAGGTTCCTTGCTACGGGTCCAGATCCAGGGATCCCAAGGCGACTCTAGTAGATGCACTAGTAGCACCTTGGACCTTCCTCCTAGCTTATGTATTTCCACCGTTTCCTCTCATTCCCAGGCTGGTAGCCAGGATCAAACAGGAGAGGGCCTCGGTGATCTTGATAGCTCCTGCGTGGCCACGCAGGACTTGGTATGCAGACCTGGTGAATATGTCATCGGTTCCACCATGGAAGCTACCTTTGAGACAGGACCTTCTTGTTCAGGGTCCATTCGAACATCCAAATCTGGTCTCCCTCCAGCTGACGGCTTGGAGATTGAACGCTTGATTCTATCAAAGCGTGGGTTTTCAGATTCTGTGATAGATACTCTGGTTCAGGCCAGAAAACCGGTAACTAGAAAGATTTACCATAAAATATGGAAAAGATATATCTGTTGGTGTGAATCCAAAGGATTCCCATGGAATAAGATAAAAATTCCTAAGATTCTCTCCTTTCTACAAGAAGGTTTGGAGAAAGGATTATCTGCAAGTTCTCTAAAGGGACAGATCTCTGCTTTATCTGTCTTACTACACAAAAGACTGGCAGCTGTGCCAGATGTGCAAGCATTTGTTCAGGCTCTGGTTAGGATCAAGCCTGTTTACAGACCTTTGACTCCTCCCTGGAGTCTAAATCTAGTTCTTTCAGTTCTTCAAGGGGTTCCGTTTGAACCTTTACATTCCATAGATATTAAGTTACTATCTTGGAAAGTTTTGTTTTTGGTTGCTATTTCTTCTGCTAGAAGAGTTTCAGAGTTATCTGCTCTGCAGTGTTCTCAGCCCTATCTGGTGTTCCATGCAGATAAGGTGGTTTTGCGTACTAAGCCTGGTTTTCTTCCAAAGGTTGTTTCTAACAAGAATATTAACCAGGAGATAGTTGTACCTTCTTTATGTCCGAATCCAGTTTCAAAGAAGGAATGTTTGTTACACAATTTGGACGTAGTCCGTGCTCTAAAATTCTATTTAGAGGCTACAAAAGATTTCAGACAAACATCTTCTTTGTTTGTTGTCTATTCTGGTTAAAGGAGAGGTCAAAAAGCGACTTCTACCTCTCTTTCCTTTTGGCTTAAAAGCATCATCCGATTGGCTTATGAGACTGCCGGACGGCAGCCTCCTGAAAGAATCACAGCTCACTCCACTAGGGCTGTGGCTTCCACATGGGCCTTCAAGAACGAGGCTTCTGTTGACCAGATATGTAAGGCAGCGACTTGGTCTTCACTGCACACTTTTGCCAAATTTTACAAATTTGATACTTTTGCTTCTTCGGAGGCTATTTTTGGGAGAAAGGTTTTGCAAGCCGTGGTGCCTTCCGTTTAGGTAACCTGATTTGCTCCCTCCCTTCATCCGTGTCCTAAAGCTTTGGTATTGGTTCCCACAAGTAAGGATGACGCCGTGGACCGGACACACCAATGTTGGAGAAAACAGAATTTATGCTTACCTGATAAATTACTTTCTCCAACGGTGTGTCCGGTCCACGGCCCGCCCTGGTTTTTTTAATCAGGTCTGATGAATTATTTTCTCTAACTACAGTCACCACGGTACCATATGGTTTCTCCTATATTTTTCCTCCTGTCCGTCGGTCGAATGACTGGGGTGGGCGGAGCCTAAGAGGGACTATATGGCCAGCTTTGCTGGGACTCTTTGCCTTTTCCTGTTGGGGAAGAGATATTCCCACAAGTAAGGATGACGCCGTGGACCGGACACACCGTTGGAGAAAGTAATTTATCAGGTAAGCATAAATTCTGTTTTCATGCTTACCAGATGAATTCCTTTCCTTCCGGATAGGGAGAGTACACGCCTCCGCCTGTTTTTTCTTGGACGGCCCCCTATTATTTATCTTTTTCTTTTTCTTTTGGCACCATTTATACCCTGATATTTCTCCTACTTTTCCTTGTTCCCTCGGCAGATTGAATGGGGTAATGAGGACATGGAAGGAATATTTAAGTCTTATTTCTTTCTTTTATTTATTTTAAACATTTTTTGTAAATTTTGCTGTGCTGTTTTAAACAATATTATTTTTTTCATTTTTTTTTAATTGTTAGATGATGTATTCTATACATTTTTTTTTTTTCTTACAGGTTGTGCTTTTTTTCTTTCTTCTTTCTTCTTCTTTCTTTTTCTTTCTTTTTCTTTCCCTTTCTTTCTTCTTTCTTTCTTTCTTTCTTTCTTTCTTTCTTTCTTTCTTTCTTTCTTTCTTTCTTTCTTTCTTTCTTTCTTTCTTTCTTTCTTTCTTTCTTTCTTTCTTTCTTTCTTTTTCTCTCTCATTTTTTCTTTCTTTCCTTTCTTTCTTCCTTTTATTTATTTTAAACAATTTTTTTGTAGGTTTTGCTGTGCTGTGATTTATATTTTTTTCATTTTTTTTTTAAATTGTTAGATGATGTATTCTATACATATTTTTATTTATTTCTTATAGGTTTAGCTAGTTTCTGTGGCGCAGTTTTTCGCAAATATCCTATTGAACTTGCCGGTCTTTTGCAATATGTTGCAAATCAGCTAAAAGCAGGAAAGAGGTATGTTCTACTTTTTGTGTTTTCTTTGTGATGCTTAGAGGCTGATTGGTAGTTTTCATTACAGTTCATACTGCCATTTTTTTTTCTTTTAGCTTTGATCTGCTGATTTTGAAAGAGGTAGTGCAAAAGATGGCTGGAATTGAAATCACTGAGGAAATGACAATGGAGCAGCTGGAGGCAATGACTGGAGGAGAGCAACTTAAAGCTGAGGTAAATTGTTGAGTCCTGCTATCTCATTTTATATTTGCAGCAGTAAACATTGTACCACACAGTTGCTTTGTGGACATGTACCTTCTTTATGTTAATCTGTTTAATATTTTATATCTATGAACCCGAAAATTATTTGTATTTATCTTTCATGGTACTGCCAACTACTATCTTTGCACAAAAATAAAGTAATTTGGTTATTTTCTACGAGATGCGAAAGATCTTTTCAAAAGCATGGAAACCAACTTTTGAACATATTTTATAGTAGGAATGTGCCCATATTTATGATTTGCTGCCCAGGATCCTGCTGGGGATTTATCTTGTTGTGAAATCAGACATTGGGATACACCTCTAGCCCCACAGCTCTACAGTGGCAAATATCATGGTGTGGTACATAACTGAGAAAGAGCTATCATTATGTACATTACAAACATTCCTCTTAACTTTGGTTTTGCTTACTGCCTTATAGCAATCCATCATCAGGAATAGGGAAGTGTACAGAATATAATACCTAAACCATTGGTCTTGCCCCATAGTTTTACCATTGTGGTATTAATTAATTTACACTAGCATTTATAGCTGAAATATATTCAACTCCTATACTAGATAAGCAGAATACATTTATAATAAATAGTTCTCGTTCTTGACAGATCTTCTACCACTACACTAGGTGGCAGTAGTTATTTATTTCTGGAACAACATTTAAAAGGATAAATGAATATTTTAACTTATCACCTGAAGCAGAAGGGGCTTACTTAGATTTTATATTGACATGTAGAGCAAGAGGTTTAGGGAAGCTTGTGGAAATTGGTCAAGTTCAACCATGGTTTCCTTTAATTTTTCTTTCGTAAAATAATGGCCCACAGTCCTCCATAACATATGGGATATATTTCCCACCACTAGGAAGAGATCAAGAACCTATACAAGAGCTTTAAAACCATCCCACCTACCATTTCTCTTAGTTTTGTTCATGGCCTTGTAGTTGATGAAGTTCTAGCTACTTGCTTATGGATTACAATTTTGGAGTTCGACCTATGTGAAACACAAGTCCCTGAGGAGTATCATTTACAAAAAAGAAGAAATACAAATATATAGACAAATGTTATACTCAAGTTTAATCAGTGCTCTTATAAGACTATTGGTTTTAAAAAAACACAATTATATATTAGACCAGTTACAGAAACATCAAATCACGCAATAATAAATACGTTAGTCCTAAGAAAAGCATGAACAATAACATAGATACATTTATACAGACAATTATACACTTACACAAACATACATGACACCGGTACCTTTTTCTTCTTAAATGGAAAGAGTCCACACCTGCATTCATTACTGTTTGGAAATAAGAACCTGGCCACCAGGAGGAGTCAGACAACCCAGCCAAAGGCTTAAATACTCCTCCCACTCACCTCATCCCACAGTCATTCTTTGCCTTTCGTCCCAGGAGGTTGGCACAGACGTCATAATTTAAAAAAAAAAAAAAATTTCTCTTATGGAGGGTATTACTCTTTGGCATGGGACAGGAGACTGTCAGTCTGTCAGTGAGGGCTTGGTTTAAAGCTAGAGTCCAGAGAGGCAGGGAGAGTCTTTCTGCGAAACCATCCTGACTCATATTAACAGCTCCTCAAGCAATCGGCATTGTCGAACTTCGCTCCGCTGCCTGCTTCCTTCTCTCGAGTCCATGGCGGAGGCGATGCCACTATTCATCACACTTGAAAGGCCGTGTTCCTGTTCCACGGTGTAGATTTCGGTAAGATTGGTTAATTTTACTTTATCGTCAATTTACTGTAATGTGAATGTTTTCCTGAGAGGTTCCACACCTTTACGGGTCTAACTATATGACATAAGGTTCTCAGTGAGTCTCTGTTAGTATCTTGGAATCGAGGGTTAATATCTCCTGAGGGGGGTTATTGAACATATGGGGGTTTATAATTATGTTTATGTGATTCAACCTGCTTATGTGTGATGTTTATGGACTCGTGGTTGGAACTTTGAGGCCTTTGGAAGTGATGTGGCTTTTTGGTTGGGCGTGCTTTTTTGGACTGTTCGGTTCACCTTGTGTTCTGGCGTGGCGTGATTCAGTTTCCCATTTCCATATTCCTGACTGTGTGGCGAAGGAGATATTATAGTCCGTAGGGGTCTGGTCATAGGAGGTGGTGAGTGCCCCAGCCATTGTGGGTGTCAGGTGCCATTTTTGTTTTCATAATTTAGTCCATATTGATATTTCCTCTATCCAGTTATGGAGGATTCTGATGCTGAGACTGTGCTTGTTTCAGATTCAGTTACGGAGGATTCTGATACCAAGACTGTTTTGATTTCAGATTCTGTGTCGGTGACGAATCCGGATTGGCCTCGTTGACACATGTCAACCAGTTTTGTTCCGTATGTCATTTCAGTGCGCCTGGTTCTTCGGGCTCTGGGAATCGGGACTGCTGAGCTATCCGCCTCTGGGGTCCTGTACTCCGAAAGGTGAGTTCCCTACCAATTCATACTTCTACACATGCGGGTGACCCAGTTTCTGATTCCTCCATGCAGGGTGGCGTGTTTCCCCCCGGAGGTTGCAACACGTTTTTGCTTCAACATAATGTTTGCGATTGTTCATCTACAGAGTCCAGACGTTTTTTTGAGAATGTGCTCATGCCCTATTGTCCCGGGCCTTCCGCCTTGGGGAGTGCCTCTACAGTTCCCTGCGGGTGTAACTGTCCCTGAGTGTTGTGCCTTTCGTTACTGGATTGCGCACCTTCGTGTATTGCTCAGGCATGTTTTTCAGTTATTGAATGACCCTATTGTTAACAGATACGGGATTTTCAGCCTGCTTATTCGAATGGTGCACCTCATTAGACATGTGGGGATGAAGTAATCTCCTGATTGTAATTTGTTTGAGATCTTTCCCAGTTTTTGAAAGATAGGGCTCTGTTTGGCTGGTCCTATGGGTAGGCCTGTGTCTTTTTGGGCGTTGACCTCCAGGTTGCTTTATATTTTAGTTATATCCGATGGGATGTCTTTTATTTGTTTTGTTTTTTCCTTCAGGAAACTTCTGGGATTGATACTATTTGTTACTTCTTCGGAAGTTGTTTTGGATCTGTTAGTCCTATGTTAAAAATGTCTGTTTTTCCCCCTATGAGGGAGAATTTATGCACAAAGTCAAATTCAGGGAATTAGCTATGGGGAAGAGTAAAATTTGGCGTAGTGTGCTAGCACCAATAGTGTGCTCATAAACTGTGAAGGTATGATCAATTGACAGTTATGCAGTGCTCTCCTGAAGTAATCCTGAGCACATAAGTACATATAAATAGGAGGAGTGGGGTTCCGTCTGTTCCCTTATCAGACCGGTGCCCCTTAGCCACTATCTCACCGCCGGTACAGAGGTATATATATATGCATGCAAAAGTTCACAGCGTGGTAAGCTAGATAGAGCACTGTGGGATAAGAAGCAAATTTGTACCTTTGATCCTGCTGTTACCCACCGGAGATCATCCTCTGTCCGCTATTTACTGCTTACTGCCGTGTGACTTGTGTCTCCACTGGTGAAAAATGCCGTGTAGCTCCCAGGGCAGCTTCCTCTCCGAGTGCGGTGTGTGTGTCGCCTCCTTGCCAAACGTCCCTGACAACGAGCAGGCTGTGCGGTCAGGTATTGCGCTCACTTCCTGCCTGTGCTCACTCCAGGCGGCCAATAGAAACAATGTGAAAGTGATTGAGGAGCACAGGTGAGAATGAGTTGCAACAAAAAGGTTTATTTGAAACGGCTTGCAATGTTACAACGCAAATGAGTGAAACAGAAAACAAACAGTGTGAGGGGAGAAAAACATGCTCCCCGGGGCTAATACATGACAAACAGAATCTACTGTTAGAAAGCAGACTACAAAAAAGACAGGTATACGCGTTTCAGCAGAATGCCTTACTCATTATAATGAGTAAGGCATTCTGCTGAAACGCGTATACCTGTCTTTTTTGTAGTCTGCTTTCTAACAGTAGATTCTGTTTGTCATGTATTAGCCCCGGGGAGCATGTTTTTCTCCCCTCACACTGTTTGTTTTCTGTTTCACTCATTTGCGTTGTAACATTGCAAGCCGTTTCAAATAAACCTTTTTGTTGCAACTCATTCTCACCTGTGCTCCTCAATCACTTTCACATCGAGAATTTATGCAGCTTGCCGGTTAGGACCCTAGGTAAAGGCTGGTCCTGTCGGGTTCATTCGGTCTTGCGGCTGTTCAAACACGTGGCGCTGTTCTGCTCAGCTGGTTCGGTAGAAGCAAAGAGTGCTCAGGTTATCATTTTTCATGTTCAAGTAAGCATTGGAGAGGACTTGTGGGTCCTTGAGGCGGGAAGGATTGTTTCAGTCCTTATAGCCTTCAGTGATAGATGGCCGGGCAGGGGAGTTTTTCCACTGCGTCACTCTGACATCTGATTTTATCAGATCTTAGAGTTTTCCTCCCCCATGTGGTGGAGGGTTGGAGGACCCCTTTTGGAAATTGAGCAGTTTTGGCCTTCATTTTTAGGCCCCTGGATTTGTCCTTTTGGACTTGACCCAACAGCTTGTACAGGATAGCTGTCTAGCATACGGAAGGTTTGCAGTTTGAAACCAGTTGCAGCTCTTGACACCTTGCAGGTGTACGCGTAAGCTGTTTATAGTGTATCTCTAGATGAAGCTATTACTCTGACGTGTACTGTCTGTCTGAGTTATAAGAGTCCTTTGGGTCTTCTTCCATTGTCTCCGGGTGAGTTGGGTCTCCTTTTAGGGATCTGTGTTTCTGGGTGATGGTTGTTCCGTGCGGGGACTTTGTTTAGCTCTGGGTTTTTCCGGAGCTGGGTAGGCTTTAGTGCCTTTCTCTTCCTTGTGTGCTCTGCTTGTGCGGAGGTGGTAGGGAGACTAGTCCTGCTAGAATTGTTTGACCTCGAGGTATCCCTTGGTTGTCCTGAGGCTCTAAGTATCTTCATACAACTTCTAGCCTTGCTCCTTGGAGCGTTGGACTTTAGCTAGGGGTGGTCCCTTCCTTTGGTCAGGGCTTTCGTGTTCTCTCTATCCGGATTCTCTGGATATGCATCCATACCCTTGTGTCTGGCTTCTTGGTCAGTTGGGGTGTTTAGTTCTAGGGTAAGGTTTGCCTGAACTATTAGGTGCCCGGACCTGTTTTTCTCCCTGAGACTTCCGGTTGCTGAAGCTTCGCTTGGCCTTTTTCCTGACCCAGTATTGGGTGGTTTTGAAATATTAGATCTCAGGGCTAGTTGGGATGTTCCATGGTAGTGGGAACTTGACTGGTCATGGTTGGCCAGGTTTTTGGAGTATATTTTACTCTGTGCCACAGAGTAGCCCATGTCGTCTGGTGGTTAGCCGTGTGGCTTGAGCCTCTAGGGTGGTTGGTTCATACCCAGCTGCTGGCGTTGGATGTCCAATTTCTTGTGAGCTTTAGGGTTGCATTCCCCTAGTCAGCTTGCCAGTGTTCCCGTGGGTTGCCTGTGCCTTTGCTTGGCAAGCTACTTGTAGGGGGGTCCTTTTCTAGGACATCTGTGTTGGGAATTTCTCTTCCTATTAGCCAGGGACATCGGACCTTGAGGACAGTTGTTGCCCTTCCGGCATCATTCCTTTTCTTTAGTGGATATTCTCCTCCCTATGGAGATAGTCCTTGCTTGGGGCTTCTCCTGGATGGGAAAGCGGAAAGTTGGGATTGTTCTCCCTGCGGTCCTGCTGGCTCCAAGCAGACTTGATGGGCCGTTGTTTGAAAGATCCTTAGGTCTATGGCCTTGTTGTCTGCTTTCAGAGTTGGGTTGTACTTGTACTCTGTGGGGGTGGCTGTGCTATCCTTTCTCTCGTTCCTGTACCTGTTTTGGGATTCTTTTGTTCCCCTGTCTTGGATCCTTGAGGCTGTGTTGGTCCAGCGGGGTGTGGGTCTGCAGGTCAGGATGGCCGAGTGGCCTAAGGCACTGTGTTCAGGTCTCAGTCTCCTCTGGATGTGTGGGCTTAATCTGCTAGGGTATAGATTTTCCTTTCAACTTGCTCCATTGATTAGAAGAGGGTTTACTCTTCCTTCGGGTTCTGAGGGTATACTCTCCTTATCAGGGGGCCTCGATTGAGGTTTTGTGTTCCCCTTTTTAGGGACCTGTGTGTAGGTCTGGCGACTTAGATTGCCTGGAGCGTGCCCTCTGTTTGGGGGGTTGCTTTTGCGGTCTGTTTCTTACTTGACTGCTTCTTCTTCCTCGCAATTACCCTTTGTGTCGTCCTGCTACGGTCTCTGTGTTCTCAAACTTGGGGTTTTTCACCTGGGTGTATTACACACTTTTCATGGTCGAATACTTTGATATTCTATGGTTAGACACTGGAAGGATTTTGCCTCTTCAGTTGCATTCCGTGCTTGCAGGATGTTGGAGAGACGTCTGTTCTGTCTCTGTGCCTGGTCTTATCCCGGGTTTTGCTTGGTATCGGCGTGGCCTCCTTTCCCTGTTTGGGCCCCTTTGGATCTCTGTAAGCTGGGCTCACTTGTGGAGGTGTTCTTTTTTTTTGCATTAGGGGACCTTCAGTTTCCTTGGTTTCTCCCTTGCCTTGTTCTCTTGGGGGTTTTCGGCTGATGTCTCTTTTTGTGGAGATGAGCAGGGGGGGGACTGTTTGTTGGGCGACAGTGTCTCCTGGAGGACTTGTTGGCTCAGTCGAGTCCGTTTGCAGTCTCTGGTTTGCCTTCTGGACTAACTGTGAGTCAGTGTCATTGGGGCTTTTTCCTTTTCAAATTTTCTCGGCTTCGGGCGAAGCGGTGTTTTTTCTTGGGTAGAGGTTTAGGCTTGGTGCCCTCAGTATGTGCCACCTATGTTCCTTTCCGTCTTGGCATTCAGTGTCCTCTATAGCTTGGGTATTGTTTTCCCAAAAGTAATGAATGCAGCTTTGGACTCCTTAAATTTAAGAAGAAAAACATAAATTATGCTTACCTGATAATTTCCTTTTTCTCCAACATAGGTGTGTCCGGTCCACAGCGTCATCCTTACTTGTGGGATATTCTCTTCCCCAACAGGAAATGGCAAAGAGCCCAGCAAAGCTGGTCACATGATCCCTCCTAGGCTCCGCCTTCCCCAGTCATTCTCTTTGCCGTTGCACAGGCAACATCTCCACGGAGATGGCTCAGAGTTTTTTGGTGTTTAAATGTAGTTTTTATTCTTCAATCAAGAGTTTGTTATTTTAAAATAGTGCTGGTATGTACTATTTACTCTGAAACAGAAAAGAGATGAAGATTTCTGTTTGTAAGAGGAAAATGATTTTAGCAACCGTTACTAAAATCGATGGCTGTTTCCACACAGGACTGTTGAGAGGAATTAACTTCAGTTGGGGGAAACAGTGAGCAGACTTTGGCTGCTTGAGGTATGACACATTTCTAACAAGACTTGGTAATGCTGGAAGCTGTCATTTTCCCTATGGGATCCGGTAAGCCATTTTCTTAATTTTCAATATAAGAATAAAAGGGCTTCACAAGGGCTTTAAAGACTGGTAGACATTTTTCTGGGCCAAAACTTTTACTATATAAGCATATTTAATGGTTTATAACTTTGGAGAGTTATTTTAATCTTGGCAATTTTGTTAAAAAAACGGACAGGCACTGTATTGGACACCTTTTTCACTGGGGGCCTTTTCTAGTCATAGGCAGAGCCTCATTTTCGCGCCACTAATGCGCAGTTGTTTTTGAGAAGCAAGGCATGCAGATGCATGTGTGAGCTCAGATCCACTGAAAAAGCTTATTGAAGGCGTCATTTGGTATCGTATTCCCCTCTGGGCTTGGTTGGGTCTCAGCAAAGCAGATACCAGGGACTGTATAGGGGTTAAATGTAAAAACGGCTCCGGTTCCGTTATTTTAAGAGTTAAAGCTTTCAAATTTGGTGTGCAATACTTTTAAGACTTTATGACACTGTGGTGAAATTTTGGTGAATTTTGAACATTTCCTTCATACTTTTGCGTATATTCAGTAAAAAAGTGTGTTCAGTTTAAAATTTAAAGAGACAGTAACGGTTTTATTTTAAAACGTTTTTTGTGCTTTATCAAGTTTATGCCTATTAACATGTCTGAACTATCAAATAGACGATGTTCTGTATGTTCGGAAGCCAAGGTTCCTATCCATTTAAATATATGTGATGAATGTGACAAACAAAGTAGGGACAATGATGCCACTGATAATAATGTTGCCCAAAATGATTCCTTAAGTGAGGGGAGTAAGCATGGTACTGCATCATCCCCTTCTATGTCTACACCAGTCTTGCCCACTCAGGAGGCCCCTAGTGCATCTAGTGCGCCAATCCTCCTTACTATGCAACAATTAACGGCTGTAATGGATAATTCTATTAAAAACATTTTAGCCAAAATGCCCACTTATCAGCGAAAGCGCGACTGCTCTGTTTTAGATACTGAAGAGCATGAGGACGCTGATGATAATGGTTCTGACATGCCCTTACACCAGTCTGAAGGGGCTAGGGAGGTTTTGTCTGAGGGAGAAATTTCAGATTCAGGAAAAATTTCTCAACAAGCTGAACCTGACGTTATTACATTTAAATTTAAATTGGAACATCTCCGCGCTCTGCTTAAGGAGGTGTTATCTACTCTGGATGATTGTGACAATTTGGTCATTCCAGAGAAATTATGTAAGATGGACAGGTTCTTAGAGGTCCCGGTGCCCCCCAAAGCTTTTCCTATACCCAAGCGGGTGGCGGACATTGTAAATAAAGAATGGGAAAGGCCCGGCATACCTTTTGTCCCTCCCCCTATATTTAAGAAATTATTTCCTATGGTCGACCCCAGGAAGGACTTATGGCAGACAGTCCCCAAGGTCGAGGGGGCGGTTTCTACTCTAAACAAACGCACCACTATCCCTATAGAAGATAGCTGTGCTTTCAAAGATCCTATGGATAAAAAATTAGAGGGTTTGCTTAAAAAGATGTTTGTTCAGCAAGGTTACCTTCTACAACCAATTTCATGCATTGTTCCTGTCACTACAGCAGCGTGTTTCTGGTTCGAGGAACTAGAAAAGTCGCTCAATCAAGCATCTTCTTATGAGGAGGTTATGGACAGAGTTCAAGCACTTAAGTTGGCTAACTCTTTTACCTTAGACGCCACTTTGCAGTTAGCTAGATTAGCGGCGAAAAATTCAGGTTTTGCTATTATGGCGCGCAGAGCGCTTTGGCTGAAGTCTTGGTCAGTGGATGTGTCCTCCAAGAACAGATTGCTTAACATCCCTTTCAAGGGGAAAACGCTGTTTGGCCCTGACTTGAAAGAGATTATTTCAGACATCACTGGGGGAAAGGGACACGCCCTTCCTCAGGATAGGTCTTTTAAGGCTAAAAATAAAACAAATTTTCGTCCCTTTCGCAGAAACGGACCAGCCTCAAATTCTACATCCTCTAAGCAAGAGGGTAATTCTTCTCAAACCAAGCCAGCCTGGAGACCGATGCAAGGCTGGAACAAGGGTAAGCAGGCCAAGAAGCCCGCTACCGCTACTAAGACAGCATGAGACGCTGGCCCCCGATCCGGGACCGGATCTGGTGGGGGGCAGACTCTCTCTCTTCGCTCAGGCTTGGGCAAGAGATGTTCAGGATCCTTGGGCGCTAGAAATAGTTTCTCAAGGTTATCTCCTGGAATTCAAGGAACTACCTCCAAGGGGAAGGTTCCACAGGTCTCAATTGTCTTCAGACCAAATAAAAAGACAGGCATTCTTACATTGTGTAGAAGACCTGTTAAAAATGGGAGTGATTCATCCTGTTCCATTAGGAGATCAAGGGATGGGGTTTTACTCCAATCTGTTCATAGTTCCCAAAAAAGAGGGAACATTCAGGCCAATTCTGGATCTCAAGATCCTAAACAAATTTCTCAAGGTCCCATCGTTCAAGATGGAAACCATTCGGACAATTCTTCCTACCATCCAGGAAGGTCAATTCATGACTACGGTGGATTTAAAGGATGCGTATCTACATATTCCTATCCACAAGGAACATCATCGGTTCCTAAGATTCGCCTTTCTGGACAAGCATTACCAAGAATTTTCACAAAGGTACTAGGGTCTCTTCTAGCGGTGCTAAGACCAAGGGGCATTGCAGTAGTACCCTACTTGGACGACATACTGATTCACGATAAACATTCTGGAACTGAGAGCGATATTCAATGCTCTCAAGGCTTGGCCTCAACTAGCAAAGGCCAAATTCATAAGGTTTCAATCAGACAACATGACGACTGTTGCATATATCAACCATCAGGGGGGAACAAGGAGTTCCCTAGCGATGGAAGAAGTGACCAAAGTAATTCAATGGGCGGAGCTTCACTCCTGCCACTTGTCTGCAATCCACATCCCAGGAGTGGAAAATTGGGAAGCGGATTTTCTGAGTCGTCAGACATTTCATCCGGGGGAGTGGGAACTCCATCCGGAAATCTTTGCCCAAATAACTCAATTATGGGGCATTCCAGACATGGATCTGATGGCGTCTCGTCAGAACTTCAAGGTTCCTTGCTACGGGTCCAGATCCAGGGATCCCAAGGCGACTCTAGTAGATGCACTAGTAGCGCCCTGGACCTTCAACCTAGCTTATGTGTTCCCACCAATTCCTCTCATTCCCAGGCTGGTAGCCAGGATCAATCAGGAGAGGGCTTCGGTGATCTTGATAGCTCCTGCGTAGCCACGCAGAACTTGGTATGCAGACCTGGTGAATATGTCATCGGCTCCACCATGGAAGCTACCTTTGAGACGGGACCTTCTTGTTCAAGGTCCGTTCGAACATCCGAATCTGGCATCACTCCAACTGACTGCTTGGAGATTGAACGCTTGATTTTATCAAAGCGTGGGTTCTCAGATTCTGTCATTGATACTCTTATTCAGGCTAGAAAGCCTGTAACTAGAAAAATTTACCATAAAGTATGGAAAAAATATATCTGTTGGTGCGAATCGAAAGGATTCCCATGGAACAGGGTAAAAATTCCTAAGATTCTATCCTTTCTACAAGAGGGTTTGGAGAAAGGATTATCTGCAAGTTCTTTGAAGGGACAGATTTCTGCTTTATCTGTTTTACTTCACAAGAAGCTGGCGGCTGTGCCAGATGTTCAGGCTTTTGTTCAGGCTCTGGTTAGAATCAAGCCTGTTTACAAACCTTTGACTCCTCCTTGGAGTCTCAATTTAGTTCTTTCAGTTCTTCAAGGGGTTCCGTTTGAACCCTTACATTCCGTAGATATTAAGTTATTATCTTGGAAAGTTTTGTTTTTGGTTGCAATTTCTTCTGCTAGAAGAGTTTCAGAGTTATCTGCTCTGCAGTGTTCTCCTCCTTATCTGGTGTTCCATGCAGATAAGGTGGTTTTGCGTACTAAACCTGGTTTTCTTCCGAAAGTTGTTTCTAACAAAAATATTAACCAGGAGATAGTTGTGCCTTCTTTGTGTCCGAATCCAGTTTCAAAGAAGGAACGTTTGTTGCACAATTTGGATGTAGTTCGTGCTCTAAAGTTCTATTTAGAGGCTACAAAGGATTTCAGACAAACATCTTCCTTGTTTGTTGTTTATTCTGGTAAAAGGAGAGGTCAAAAAGCAACTTCTACCTCTCTCTCTTTTTGGCTTAAAAGCATCATCAGATTGGCTTATGAGACTGCCGGACGGCAGCCTCCTGAAAGAATCACAGCTCATTCCACTAGGGCTGTGGCTTCCACATGGGCCTTCAAGAACGAGGCTTCTGTTGATCAGATATGTAAGGCAGCGACTTGGTCTTCACTGCACACTTTTACCAAATTTTACAAATTTGATACTTTTGCTTCTTCTGAGGCTATTTTTGGGAGAAAGGTTTTGCAAGCCGTGGTGCCTTCCATCTAGGTGACCTGATTTGCTCCCTCCCATCATCCGTGTCCTAAAGCTTTGGTATTGGTTCCCACAAGTAAGGATGACGCCGTGGACCGGACACACCTATGTTGGAGAAAACAGAATTTATGTTTACCTGATAAATTACTTTCTCCAACGGTGTGTCCGGTCCATGGCCCGCCCTGGTTTTTTAATCAGGTCTGATGATTTATTTTCTCTAACTACAGTCACCACGGTATCATATGATTTCTCCTATGCAAATATTCCTCCTTTACGTCGGTCGAATGACTGGGGAAGGCGGAGCCTAGGAGGGATCATGTGACCAGCTTTGCTGGGCTCTTTGCCATTTCCTGTTGGGGAAGAGAATATCCCACAAGTAAGGATGACGCCGTGGACCGGACACACCGTTGGAGAAAGTAATTTATCAGGTAAACATAAATTCTGTTTTTTCTGATGTAAAGAGTCCACAGCTCCCCACCCGTAATTTTATGTGGGGCGTCCTTATATTCTTCTGGCACCTTTCACCCTGATATTTCTTCTACTGTTCCTTGGCAGAATTACTGGGGGAGGAGGGGAGTGGGAGGAGTATTTAAGCCTTTAGCTGGGTTGTCTTTGCCTCCTTCTGGTGGTCAGGTTCTTATTTCCCAAAAGTAATGAATGCAGCTGTGAACTCTTTCCATCAGAACAAAAGAAAATTATCAGGTAAGCATAATTTGTTATTTAGATGTTCTAACGGGGTTCTTTGGGATAGTCTGGATTTCTGTCTCTGAGCTTTCCTGTCCTCCATTCTCTCTTCTCTTCTAATGACTACCCTATCTAAATTTATGTATTTCTCACAAACTTAATTCTCTATAATTATATTTGAGAAGTGTTTTAATTGGTTGATATTGTTTATGGGTCTAAACAGTTTGCTTGTAAAACATATGACCTGACTACAAAACATTCCTTTGTTTGACTGGTATTGGACTGGTGTTCATTGTATTAGGGCTTTGGGAACAAGGTCATGAAAAGGATTACATGTTGACATGTAAACAAGATTTCTTTCATGTAATTGGCAAGAGTCCATGAGCTAGTGACGTAAGGGATATACAATCTTACCAGGAGGGGCAAAGTTTCCCAAACCTCAAAATGCCTATAAATACACCCCTCACCACACCCACAATTCAGTTTTACAAACTTTGCCTCCTTTGGAGGTGTTGAAGTAAGTTTGTGCTAAGATTTCTACGTTGATATGCGCTTTTCAGCATTTTGAAGCCTGATTCCACTCAGAGTACAGCGAATGTCAGAGGGACGTGAAGAGAGTATCACCTATTGAATGCAATGATTTTCCTAACGGGGGTCTATTTCATAGGTTCTCTGTTATCGGTCGTAGAGATTCATCTCCTACCTCCCTTTTCAGATCGACAATATACTCTCAATTTACCATTACCTCTACTGATAACTGTTTCAGTACTGGTTTGGCTATCTGCTATATGTGGATGGGTGTCTTTCAGTAAGTATGTTTTTTATTACTTAATATACCTCAGCTATGGTTTGGCACTTTATGCATTTATATAAAGTTCTAAATATATGTATTGTACTTATATTTACCATGAGTCAGGTTCATGTATTTCCTTTTGCAGACTGTCAGTTTCATATTTGGGGAAGATTAACATATTAAGAAATATTTTTTTCTTACCTGGGTTTTATTCTTTTTTTCAAATTGACTACATTTTTCTTGCAAATTGCGGGCAGGATTAGGCCCGCGGGTGCGCCAAATGCTAGACTTTATTGTGTCATTCTTGGCGCGAGAATTTTTTGGCGCGAAGGTACGTCTGTTGACGCAAGTTCGTCATTTCCGGCGTCGTAGTTGACGCTGAGTTCCTTTTCTTTTATTTTAATACCCCATTGCTATTTGCCTCTTGCCTTTTTCTGTGTCAGAGGGCTATGCTATTGCATTTTTTTTTCACATTCCTGAAACTGTCATATAAAGAAATTGACAATTTTGCTTTATATGTTGTTTTTTATTTTGCATTTTGCAAGAGGTCTTAATTTGATCCTGCCTCAGAAGTATCTGTTGGAACTTTGCTGCCTGATGTCGGTTCTACTAAAGCTAAGTGCATTATATTTCCGAATGTCATTTGTATTGGTTATCATGATAAACTTTTACATGCAGATATTGTGTCCATCAGTAAATAGTACATTGCCTGTTGTTCCTTCAACTTTTAATGTACATGTTATAACTATGAAATGTAAAGAATTGTTACTGATTCTGTTCAAAAGGCTTTGTCTGCTATTCTGCCTTCTAATTATTATAAGGTCTTTTAAAACTTCTCATAAGGTTGATGACATTTCAAATGACCGACAACATAATGAATTATCCTCCTCTGATGAGGATCTATCTGATTCAGAAGATCCTTTCTCAGATATTGACACTAACAAACCTACTTATTTATTTTAAATGAAGTATTTTACGTTCTTTATTAGAAGTGTTAATTATTTTTGGATATTGTGGAAACTAGTCCTCTTGATATTAGAACTAGTAAATTCTGTTTTTAAACCGCCTGTGGTTACTCCAGAGGTTTTTTTCCTATTCCTGATGCGATTTCTGATATGATTTATAAGGAATGGAATAAGCCGGGTACTTCTTTTCCTTCTTCAAGGTTTTAAAATTGTATCCTTTACCAGCAATTAATATAGAGTTTGGGAAAAGATCCTCAAGTTGATGGGGCTATTTCTACTCTTGCTGAAAGTACCTCTATTCCTATGGAAGGTAGTACTTAAGTTCCTTTAGTTAGGAAACTTGAATTTTTTCTAAGGAAAGCTTATTTATATTCAGGTCATCTCAGGCCTGCAATTTCTTTGGCTGATGTTGCAACTGCATCAACATTTTTGTTGAATTAGCGCAACAAGAATTGGATTCTGATTTATCTAGCATTGTTCGCTTACTGCAACATACTAATCAGTTCTGATGCCATTTTTTTGATATCATCAAGATTGATGTTAGATCTATGTCTTTAGCTATTTTTAGCTAGAAGAGTTTTGTGGCTTTATTCTTGGAATGCTGATATGACTTTTTAAGTCTAGATTGCTATCTCTTTCTTTCCAAGGTAATAAGAGACCTGAAGGGTAAATATAAAGCTCTTAATTGTTTTCGTTCTTTTTGTCTATTAAGGAACAAAAACCTATTCCTTCCCTATGGAATCTGTTTCCAATTGGAAACCTTCATTTAATGGAATAATTCCAAGCCATTTAAGAAACCAAAAGCCTGCCCCTAAGTCCGCATGAAGGTGCGACTCTCATTCCAGCTCAGCTGGTAGAGGGCAGATTAAGGTTTTTTCAAGGATGTTTGGATAAATTCTGTCCAAAATCTATGGTCTCAGAGTATTGTCTCTCAAGGGTATCGAATATGATTCTGAGTAAGTTCTCCTGTGAGAAGATTTTTTCTCTCTCACTTATCCCAGCAAGTCCAGTTAAGCTCAGGCTTTCCTGAAGTGTGTTTCAGTCTTGAAGTTTCAGGAGTAGTCATGTCAGTTCCTTTTCAGGAACAGGGTTTGGGACAAATGAATAGATTTGAATAACTCCAAAGAAGGAAATTGAATTCAGACCAATTTTTGGATCTGAAAATTTTGAATCATTATGTAAGAGTACCATCTTTCAAATGGTGACTTTCAGGACTATTCTGCCTTTTGTTCAGCAGAACATTTTATGTCCTCAATGGACTTGCAGGATGTATACCTTCATATTCCGATTCATTCAGATATTTTTCAGTTCCTGAGATTCTCTTTTCTAGACAAGCATTACCAATTCATTGCTCTTCCATTTGGATTAGCAACCGCTCAAATAATCTTTTTAAAGGTTCTAGGTGCCCTGCTTTATGGAAACCAGAGAGCAGGGTATTGCGATGTTTCCTTATTTGGATGATATCTTGGTACTAGCTCAGTCTTTACGTTCTGCAGAATCTCACACGAATCAACTAGTGTTGTTTCTTCGGAAACATTGTTGGAGGATCAATTTACCAAAAGTTTCTTGATTCCTCAGACAAGGGTCACCTTTTTTAGGTTTCCAGATAGATTGTTTCCATGACTCTGTCTCTAACAGACAAGAGACGTTTGAAATTGGTTGCAGCCTGTCGGCACCTTCAGTCTCAGTCATTCCTTTCAGTGGTTATATGCATGGAAATTTTAATTCTCATGACTGCCGCATCGGACGCGATTCTCTTTGCTCGTTTTCACATGAGACCTCTCCCGCTTTGTTTGCTGAATCCATGGTGCAGGGATTATACAAAGATATCACAATTAATAGCCTTAAATCCCAATGTTTGACTCTCTCTGACGTGGTGGTTAAATCACCAGCGTTTGGTTCAAGGGGCTTCTTTTGTTTGGCTAACCTGGACTATGTTCACTTCAGATGCAAGTCTTTCAGGTTGGAGAGCTGTTTGGGTATCTCTGACAGCACAAGGGGTTTGGAAATCTCAAGAGGCGAGATTACCAATCAATTTTTTAGAACTCTGTGCAATTCTCAGAGCTCTTCAATTTTGACCTCTGTTGAAGAGAGAACCGTTCATTTATTTTCAGACAGACAATATCACAAACAGTGGCGTTTGTCAATCACCAGCGTAGGACTTACAGTCCACAAGCTATGAAGAAGTATCTCGGATACTTGCTTGGGCGGAATCCAGCTCCTGTCTAATTTCTGCAGTGCATTTTTCAGGTATAGACATTGGGAGGCGGATTATTTCAACCGTCAGACTTTACATCCAGGGGGGTGTTCCTTCCATCCAGATGTGTTTTCTCATCTAAACATGAGACTTCCCAGATGCCTTTCCAGGGATTTTCAGACGGAAGCAGTGGGTGCTCTGACACTTCTTTGGTGTTTTCAACCTGCTTATATTTTCCCGCCTCTAGTTCTTCTTCCAAGAATGATATCCAAAATCATTATGGAACAATTGTTTGTGTTGCTGGTGACTTCAGCATGTCCTCACAGGTTTGGGTATGCAGGTCTTGTTCGGTTGTCCACAGTTGCCAACTTTGGCCACTTCCGTTTAAGGCCAGACCTACTGTTTCAAGGTCCGTTTTTCCATCAGGTTCTCAAATCATTAAATTTGAAGGTATGGAAATTGATCGCTTAATGCTAAGTCATAGAGGTTTCTCTGACTCAGTAATTAATACTATGTTACAAGCTCGTAAATCTGTCTCTAGAAAGATTTATTATCGAGTTTTGAAGACTTACATTTCTTGGTGTTCTTCTTATGAACTTTCTTGGCATTCTTTTAGAATTGTAAGAATTTTACAGTTTCTTCAAGATGGTTTGGATAAGGGTTTGTCTGTAAGTTCCTTGAAGGGACAAATCTTTTTTCTTTCTGTTTTATTTCACAGAAATATTGCTAAGCTTCCTGATATTCACTGTTTTTTACAGGCTTTAGTTCATATTAAACCTGTCATTAAATCAATCTCTCCTCCTTTGAGTCTTAATTTGGTTTTTGAGGCCTTTGCAGGTTCCTCCATTTTGAACCTATGCATTCTTTGGACATTTAACTACTTTCTTGGAAAGTGTTGTTCCTTTTGGCCATCTCTTCTGCTAGAAGAGTTTCTGAGCTATCTGCTCTTTCTTGTGAATCTCCTTTTCTGATTTTTCATCAGGATATGGCGGTTTTGCGGACTTCATTTACATTTTTTTCCTGAATTTGTGTATTCTAACAACATTAGTAGAGAAATTGTTGTCCCTTTCTTGTGTCTTAATCCTAAGAATTCTTTGGAAGATCCTTACATTCATTGGATGTGGTGAGAGCTTTGAAATATTATTTTGAAGCTACTAAAGATTTCAGGAAGACTTCTAGTCTATTTGTTATATTTTCTGGTCCTAGGAAGGTCAGAAGGCTTCTGCTATTTCCTTGGCTTCTTGGTTAAAGCTTTTGATTCTTCAAGCTTATTGGAGTCGGATCAGGTCCCGCCTCAGAGAATTACAGCTCATTCTACTAGATCAGTCTCCACTTCGTGGGCTTTTAAGAATGAAGCTTCAGTTGATCAAATTTGCAAGCGGCAACTTGGTCTTCTTTACATTAATTTACTAAATTCTACCGTTTTGTTGTATTTGCTTCTTCAGAAGCTGTTTTTGGTAATAAAGTTCTTCAGGCAGCTGTTTCAGTTTGATTCATCTGCTGATGTTTTAAGTTTTTCTTGTCATTTGAAGAATAACTTATATTTTGGGTTGTGGATTATTTTTTCAGCTGAAAATGGCTGTTGTTTATTTTTATCCCTCCCTCTCTAGTGACTCTTGCGTGGAGTTCCACATCTTGGGTATTGATATCCCATACGTCACTAGCTCATGGACTCTTGCCAATTACATGAAAGAAAACATTATTTATGTAAGAATTTACAAGATAAATTAATTTCTTTCATATTGGCAAGACTCCATGAGGCCCACCCTTTTTATGGTGGTTATGATTTTTTTTGTATGAAGCACAATTATTTCCAAATTCCTTTGTTGATGCTTTTTACTTCTTTCTTTATCACCCCACTACTTGGCTATTCGTTAAACTGAATTGTGGGTGTGGTGAGGGTATATTTATAGGCATTTTGAAGTTTGGGAAACTTTGCCCCTCCTGTTAGGATTGTATGTCCCATACGTCACTAGCTCATGGACTCTTGCCAATATGAAAGAAATGAATTTATCAGGTAATTTCTTACTTAAATTGTTTTTTTTTGTGTTTTTGTTTTTTTAAATGTTGTGAACTTTCTGACCACATTAATGACGCTAATTATCTTCGCAAACCCTCATTTGGTTTTTAATTTCTACCTTTTTTTAAACCAACCATAAATTTACTCAAGATTTCTCCAGCGAGCATACAGAGTGGACATTTCATAATATTGTTACCTAAGATTACAATTATTCCACTCGGAATATATAATTTAAAGAATACCCTGAGGATGTTTGGTCATTTGTCCATCCTGAATAGTCTTATTAAAAGTTCAAGTTTTTACAAAACTGTGATTCATCAAGTCAACCACATTTGATTAGAGCAAAGCATTGCTTAATATATTAATTGCATTTCCAGGGTGGGTACTTTGGACAAATAAGGAACACTAAGAAGTCCTCACAGAGGTTAAAAGATGCCTTGCTGGACCATGACTTGGCTCTTCCATTGTGTCTGCTTATGGCCCAGCAAAGAAATGGTGTGATCTTTCATGAAGGTGGAGAGAAACATTTAAAACTTGTGGGAAAACTGTATGATCAAGTAAGTAAAAATGTTTTACTGTAGGAGGGTCTTAAAGGGACATTTTTTTTCTCTTGTTATTCAGTAACATACAAACATAATACACACACACATATTATTTTGAGGAGACATTGTAGCGTATCATGTCCGCTGCACATCGATAAATGCTTGTGCAATGCCGCCCCCTGCAGATTCGCAGTCAATCGGCCACTAGCAGGGGGTGTCAATCAGCCCGATCGTATAAGATTGTGCGGATTGAAGACCGTAGCCTCTGAGGCAGTGGACAAGTTATAGAGCAGCAGTCTTTAGACCGCTGCTTCATAACTGCTGTTTCCGGCGAGCCTGAAGGCTCGCACGGAAACAAGAGGAACAAGGGCCATTTGGCTCTTGTTAAATCTACCCCTAAGTCTTGAGTTGTCATGTTAATGTTTTGCTGCTGTAATCTATTAATGCCAATTAGTTAAAGATATGTAGCAGGGTTAAAGGGACACTGAACTTATTTTTTTATTTTGTGATTCAGGTAGAGCATGCAATTTTAAGCAACTTTCTAATTTACTCCTATTATCAATTATTTCTTCATTCTCTTGGTATTTTTTTTTGAAAAGCAAGAATTTAAGTTTAGATGCTTGCCTGTTTTTGGTGAACAACCTGGGTTTTTCTTGCTGATTGGTGGATAAATTCACCCACCAATAAACAAGTGCTGTCCAGGGTTCTAAACATAAAATTGGCTGTCTCCTTAGCTTAGATGCCTTCTTTTTCAAATAAAGTTAGCAAGAGAACAAAGAAAAATTGATAATAGGAGTAAATTAGAAAGTTGTCTAAAATTGCATGATCTATCTGAAGCACAAAAGGAAACATTTAGGTTCAGTGTCCCTTTAAGCAAGAGAGGTCTGCAGTGTGCGTTTCCAGCTCTGAAAATGAGAAAACCCACAATTTTCAGAACTAAATTACATGAAAAAGGGGGCAAAATAAGAAATGAATGTATACTGAAAATGTGTTTTACTTCATAAAACTAAGCATTTAAAGTGATGGTAAACTTAAGCTGTACGATCAACAATATAAGTAAACAAAAAAGTAAATGACGGGCACCTTCATTGATTAAAATCAATGTAGAAGCTAAAATATATAAATAATCACCGTTTAATTTTCTTATACGCTGTTTCTCTGCCCGCAACACAGTCTTTTTCAGTGTAAAGTGATGAATCACGCTGTAGCCAATCGTAAAGTGCCCCCTTTGCTGGATGCTAAATTGGGCGCGTTGTGATTAGCTACAGCATGAGAACACAGCAAATGAATGCAGGACCTCAGCAATGCTGATTGGCCGTTTATCTTTCTAACTTTCAGCTGTTTTTTTACTGTTATGCTGCATTACTTTCAAGTGATTCAGCATATGAGTTTTATGCCCCTTTACATTCAGGAGGTTGGAAATTTGTGAGCTGTTTTCTGGGCAAAATGCTGGTTAGTGTTCAACAGTGGCTTGGTGTCTCTTTTTGTGCTTTATATTTGGCAGATCTATCAGAAAGGGCTTGTTCTACAAAACTGGACAGTGCTCCAAACTGAAAATGTTTAAAGGTGGAAGTGTAATACTTTTGCAATTTTATAACAATTTCATAACAATTTTTTTTATTATAAATGTTACTTAAGCTATTCAAAGCATGCATTAATTGTTTAACTTAACATACATTGATTTCTCCAACATTGGTGTGTCCGGTCCACGGCGTCATCCTTACTTGTGGGAATATTCTCTTCCCCAACAGGAAATGGCAAAGAGCACAGCAAAAGCTGCCCATATAGCCCCTCCTCAGGCTCCGCCCCCAGTCATTCTCTTTGCCGCTCTGAACAAGTAGCATCTCCACGGAGATGGTGAAGAGTATGTGGTGTTTAGTTGTAGTTTTTATTCTTCTATCACGAGTTTGTTATTTTAAAATAGTGCCGGTTTGTACTATTTACTCTAAAACAGAAAAGGATGAAGAGTTCTGTTTAAAAGAGGAGTATGATTTTAGCAGCAGTAACTAAAATCAATTGCTGTTCCCACGCAGGACTGTTGAGCCCAGAGAACTTCAGTTGGGGGGAACAGTTTGCAGACTTTTCTGCTCAAGGTATGACTAGTCAATTTTCTAACAAGACTGAGTAATGCTAGAAGACTGTCATTTTCCCTCTTTGGGATCGGTAAGCCATTTTCTTAGACTCATAACAGAATGAAGGCTTATTAATGGGCTATATACTGGTTGACACTTTTGTGGGCTAAATCGATTGCTTTATTCGATATTTATATGCGGTTTGAAGTGTTTTTAAAACCTGAGAATAATTGGGTAACGTTTTTAGGCGCCAGGCAGTCGTTTAGACACCTTCCCAGTCAGGAAGGGCCTTTCACTCTAGAAGGCAGAGCCTCATTTTCGCGCCATAATTGCGCAGTTTCTTTTGGATGCAGTGCATACAGCTTCATGTGAGAGGGTCTGGTGGCCATTAAAAACGTTCCATTTCTGTGTCGAATAACCCCCAAGGACAGGTGAAGCCGCAGCAAACGCTGTGGCTGGGACTGTAGTGGGTTTAAAATTTCTAATTGATAAAACAGCTCCGGTTTCCTCATTTAAGGGGTTACAAACTTGCAATACATTAAGACACTAGGGTGCAAATTTGGTAAAGATCGGATATTTCCTTCATAGTTTTTCACATATCCAGAAATAAAGTGTGCTCTGTTTAACATTTAAAGAGACAGTAACGGTTTTGTTTAAAAACGGTTTTATTGCATTAATAGCCTGTATAAGCCTGTCTAACATGTCTGTACCTTCAGATAGATCATGTTCTGTATGTATGGAGGCCAAGGTGGCCCCCCCCTTCAAACGTATGTGATAATTGTGCCATGGCGTCCAGACAAAGTAAGGACAGTACTGTCACATTTAATAAGGTTGCCCAAGATGATTCCTCAAATGAAGGTAGTGGGGATAGTTCATCATCCTCTCCTTCTGTGTCAATACCAGTTATGCCCCCGCAGGCGATTCCTAGTACATCTAGCGCGCCAATGCTTGTTACTATGCAACAATTAACGGCAGTAATGGATAATTCTATAGCTAATATTTTATCCAAAATGCCAGCATTTCAAAGAAAGCGTGATTGCTCAGTTTTAAATACAGTAGAGCAAGAGTGCGCTGACGATAATTTATCTGTCATACCCTCACACCAGTCAGAATTGGCAGTGAGGGAGGGTTTGTCGGAGGGAGAAATTTCTGATTCAGGAAGAATTTCTCCACAGGCAGAACCTGACGTTGTGACGTTTAAATTTAAGTTAGAGCATCTCCGCGCCTTACTTAAGGAGGTACTAACTACGCTGGATGATTGTGACTCTTTGGTCATTCCAGAAAAATTGTGCAAAATGGACAAATTCCTAGAGGTCCCGGTGCACCCCGATGCCTTTCCGATACCTAAAAGGGTGGCGGACATAGTGACTAAGGAGTGGGAGAAACCAGGCATACCTTTTGTCCCACCTCCTATATTTAAGAAAATGTTCCCCATGGTCGACCCAAGGAAGGACGCATGGCAAACAGTCCCTAAGGTTGAGGGGGCAGTTTCTACGCTAGCCAAACGCACGACTATTCCCATTGAGGACAATTGTGCTTTTAAAGATCCTATGGATAAAAAATTGGAGGGTTTGCTTAAAAAGATTTTTGTTCAGCAAGGTTTCCTCCTCAAACCAATTTCGTGCATTATTCCTGTCACTACGGCGGCGTGTTTTTGGTTCGATGAACTAGAAAAGTCGCTCAATAAGGAGACTCCATATGAGGAAGTCATGGACAGAATTCACGCACTTAAGTTAGCTAATTCCTTTATTTTAGATGCCGCTTTGCAATTGGCGAGGTTAGCGGCGAAAAATTCAGGTTTTGCAATTGTGGCGCGCAGAGTGCTCTGGCTAAAGTCTTGGTCGGCGGATGTATCTTCCAAGACAAAATTGCTTAATATTCCTTTCAAAGGTAAGACCCTTTTTGGGCCAGAATTGAAGGAGATTATTTCAGACATCACTGGGGGAAAGGGCCATGCCCTCCCACAGGATAGGCCCTTTAAGGCTAAGAATAATTCTAATTTTCGTTCCTTTCGCAACTTCAGGAACGGACCGTCTCCTAACTCTGCAGCCTCTAGACAAGAGGCCAGCTTGGAAACCAATGCAAGGCTGGAACAAGGGTAAACAGGCCAAGAAGCCTGCTGCTGCTACCAAGACAGCATGAAGGGGTAGCCCCCTATCCGGGACCGGATCTAGTAGGGGGCAGACTCTCTCTCTTTGCTCAGGCTTGGGCAAGAGATGTTCCGGATCCCTGGGCACTAGAAATAGTCTCTCAGGGTTATCTTCTAGAATTCAAGGAACTTCCTCCAAGGGGAAGGTTCCACATGTCTCACTTATCTTCAGACCAGATAAAGAGACAGGCATTCTTACATTGCGTAGGAGACCTATTAAAGATGGGAGTGATACACCCAGTTCCAACAGCGGAACAAGGTCAGGGGTTTTACTCAAACCTGTTTGTAGTTCCCAAAAAAAGAGGGAACTTTCAGACCAATTCTGGATTTAAAAATTCTAAACAAATTTCTCAGAGTTCCATCGTTCAAAATGGAAATCATTCGAACAATTTTACCTACAATCCAGGAGGGTCAATATATGACTTCCGTGGATTTAAAGGATGCGTACCTACATATTCCTATCCACAAAGATCATCATCAGTTCCTAAGGTTCGCCTTTCTGGACAAACATTACCAGTTCGGGGCTCTTCCGTTCGGTTTATCCACTGCTCCCAGAATTTTCACAAAGGTGCTATGGTCCCTTCTAGCTGTTCTAAGACCGAGGGGCATTGCAGTGGCACCTTATCTAGACGACATTCTAATTCAAGCGTCGTCTCTTTCCAAGGCAAAGGCTCATACAGACATTGTTCTAGCCTTTCTCAGATCTCACAGGTGGAAGGTGAACGTAGAAAAGAGTTCCCTGTCTCCGTCAACAAGAGTTCCCTTTTTGGGAACAATAATAGATTCTTTAGAAATGAAGATCTTCCTGACAGAAGTCAGAAAGTCAAAGCTTCTAAACGCTTGTCAAGTTCTTCACTCTATTCTGCAGCCTTCTATAGCTCAGTGCATGGAAGTAGTAGGATTGATGGTTGCAGCAATGGACATAGTTCCTTTTGCTCGAATTCATCTAAGACCATTACAACTGTGCATGCTCAATCAGTGGAATGGGGACTATGCAGACTTGTCTCCCCAGATTCAAGTAGACCAGGTAACCAGAGACTCACTCCGTTGGTGGTTGACTCAGGATCACCTGTCTCAGGGAATGAGTTTCCGCAGACCAGAGTGGGTCATTGTCACGACCGATGCCAGTCTATTAGGCTGGGGCGCGGTCTGGGACTCCCTGAAAGCTCAGGGTCTATGGTCTCGGGAAGAGTCCCTTCTCCCGATAAACATCCTGGAACTGAGAGTGATATTCAATGCGCTCCGGGCTTGGCCTCAACTAGCGAAGGCCGGATTCATAAGATTCCAGTCGGACAACATGACGACTGTAGCTTACATCAACCATCAGGGAGGAACAAAGAGTTCCTTGGTGATGAAAGAAGTATCCAAGATCATCAAATGGGTGGAGGATCACTCCTGCCACCTATCTGCAATTCACATCCCAGGAGTAGACAACTGGGAAGCGGATTATTTGAGTCGTCAGACTTTCCATCCGGGGGAGTGGGAACTCCACCCGGAGGTCTTTGCCCAGTTAACTCAATTATGGGGCATTCCAGACATGGATCTGATGGCGTCTCGTCAGAACTTCAAGGTTCCTTGCTACGGGTCCAGATCCAGGGATCCCAAGGCGACTCTAGTGGATGCATTAGTGGCGCCTTGGTCGTTCAACCTAGCTTATGTGTTTCCACCGTTTCCTCTCCTTCCCAGGCTCGTAGCCAGGATCAAACAGGAGAAGGCCTCGGTGATTCTGATAGCTCCTGCGTGGCCACGCAGGACTTGGTATGCAGACCTGGTGAATATGTCATCGGCTCCACCATGGAAGCTACCTTTGAGACAGGATCTTCTAGTACAAGGTCCATTCAAACATCCAAATCTAGTTTCCCTGCAGCTGACTGCTTGAAAATTGAACGCTTGATTTTATCCAAGCGTGGGTTTTCAAATTCAGTGATAGATACTCTGGTCCAAGCCAGAAAACCTGTGACTAGAAAGATTTACCATAAAATATGGAAAAAATATATCTGTTGGTGTGAATCCAAGGGATTCTCCTGGAGTAAAATTAAAATTCCTAAGATTCTTTCCTTTCTCCAAGAGGGTTTGGATAAAGGGTTGTCAGCGAGTTCTCTAAAAGGACAGATTTCTGCTTTATCTGTTTTGTTACACAAACGCCTGGCAGCTGTGCCAGATGTACAAGCTTTTGTACAGGCTTTGGTCAGAATCAAGCCTGTTTACAGACCCATGACTCCTCCCTGGAGTCTAAATTTAGTTCTTTCAGTTCTTCAAGGGGTTCCGTTTGAACCTTTACATTCCATAGATATCAAGTTACTATCTTGGAAAGTTCTGTTTTTGGTTGCTATTTCTTCTGCTAGAAGTGTTTCTGAATTATCTGCTTTGCAGTGTGATCCACCCTATCTGGTGTTCCATTCAGATAAGGTCGTTTTGCGTACCAAGCCTGGTTTTCTTCCAAAAGTAGTTTCCAACAAGAATATTAACCAGGAAATAGTTGTTCCTTCTCTGTGTCCGAATCCAGTTTCAAAGAAGGAATGTTTGTTACACAATTTTGATGTAGTCCGTGCTTTAAAGTTCTATTTAGAAGCAACAAAGGATTTTAGACAAACCTCATCTTTGTTTGTCGTTTACTCTGGTAAGAGGAGAGGACAAAAAGCTACTGCTACCTCTCTTTCTTTCTGGCTGAAAAGCATTATCCGATTGGCTTATGAGACTGCCGGACGGCAGCCTCCTGAACGAATCATAGCTCACTCCACTAGGGCTGTGGCTTCCACATGGGCCTTCAAGAACGAGGCTTCTGTTGATCAGATATGTAAGGCAGCGACTTGGTCTTCTCTGCACACTTTTGCCAAATTTTACAAATTTGATACTTATGCTTCTTCTGAGGCTATTTTTGGGAGAAAGGTTTTGCAAGCCGTGGTGCCTTCTGTTTAGGTAACATGATTTGCTCCCTCCCTTCATCCGTGTCCTAAAGCTTTGGTATTGGTTCCCACAAGTAAGGATGACGCCGTGGACCGGACACACCAATCTTGCAGAAAACAGAATTTATGCTTACCTGATAAATTTCTTTCTCCAACGGTGTGTCCGGTCCACGGCCCGCCCTGGTTTTTTTAATCAGGTTTGAAAAATTGCTTTCTCTATACACTACAGTCACCACGGCACCCTATAGTTTCTCGTTTTTTTCTCCTAACCGTCGGTCGAATGACTGGGGGGGCGGAGCCTGAGAAGGGGCTATATGGGCAGCTTTTGCTGTGCTCTTTGCCATTTCCTGTTGGGGAGGAGAATATTCCCACAAGTAAGGATGACGCCGTGGACCGGACACACCGTTGGAGAAAGAAATTTATCAGGTAAGCATAAATTCTGTTTTTTTAATGATTTGTGCAACACATGTTGAAAACATTTAATGTCAGCTAAGAGCTTACATTTTAGTTAAAAGCAGCTGGGTTGGCTGAAGTGTGAAGGTCCTAGGAGAACACTTGGTTTTTGTACTTTTGTTTGATCCTCAATAAATTTTACAAGAGAAAACCACTGTTACTTTATTGTAAAATCAAGCACCACGTTATCTACGTTATAATCTGTAAATAGCATTGAATATATTCACGGATTCAACCGACAGTAAATAATTGACCAGTCATAATTAAACATTTAGATGGACACTCCATATGGAATGAAACGTGTCAACAGATGACCCATTGTCTTTACAGCTCAACTTATACTTTTCACATCAATGTAGTTTGTCTGACAAATCTTTTAAGTACTGTGTTGCAATACAATATCAATAGTTCATTCATAATTCATGTTTTGTTGTTGTTTTTCTATGATTAAATATTTTTGTTTTGCTTTAGTGTCATGATACGCTTGTGCAGTTTGGCGGATTTTTGGCTTCAAATTTAAGTACAGATGATTATGTAAAGCGCGTCCCTTCTATTGATGTTTTGTGCAATGACTTTCACACGCCACATGATGCTGCATTCTTCCTGTCCAGACCTATGTATGCCCATCACATTTCAGTAAGTGTTTTTTTTTTTATTTTCCCCATGAAACAATTGTTGGATAAATGTATTTCTATAAAATTAGTTTATGTATATTTATAATTAAACTTTCATGAGTCAGAGAGTGCAATTTGTAACCGCTTTCTAATTTTAGTTACCTAATTTCCTTCATTCTCTTGTTATCCTTTTGTTGAAGAGCATACCTAAGTAAGCTCAGGAGCAGCAATGCACTATTTCGAACTAAATGCACGTAGTTGCCTCTTGTCATTGGCTCACCTGACATGTTCAGCTAGTAGCTCCCAGTAGTGCATTGCTGCTCCTTCAACCAAGGATACAAATAGAATGAAGCACATTTGACCTAATGAAACAGAAAAAATGGGACTCATTACCCTTTTAGGTACACCACATTAAAAAGGAAAAACAAAAAGGAAAAAAACGTATGTGAAATTTTTTAAAATCAATATAGAGATATCAGGAAAAGTAGGACCTTTGTTCTTCAACGCTGTGTGTGATTAATAGTGCAGTTGTAAATAAATATTTTGTGTTTTGTAAAGTAATTAATTCTGCACACCTTGGTGTTTGAGAGAAAATTGCCTTTAAAAGGGTTGTTTAATAATTATAACAGTTTCCTGGGCAAAATACATATAAACCGATTTCAAAAACGCTAGGATTTAACATCACTAAAAATAAATAGGGCTTTCAGTCATTTATATATATATATATATATATATATATATATATATATATATATATATATATATATATATATATATATATATAAAGTGTGCTAAACTTACCCTTTATTACCCTAAGTGTAGCCACCAATCAGCAAGCGCTATCCTGGGTGGTGAACCAAAAATGGGCCGGCTCCTAAGCTTTCATTCCTGCTTTTATAAATAAAGATACCATATGAAAAATCGATAATAAATTTAGAAAGTGGCTTAAATTTGCATGCTCTATCTGAATCCTAAAAAAGAAATTTAAATCATGGTTTTCTACATAACTGTTTCATTTTTAGAATAATAACTTTAAGTATTATCCGTTAAATCAGAAAATGACTGATTTATATACCATTAAAAATACATAGATCATTGAAATTATTGGGAGGTAAACTATCTCTAGTTTAATAGGTTAATATTTGATCAACTTTTCAGCTATACTTTATTGGAAGGAGAAAAATTATTACTTTTTTAATAGCTTCATTAAATTAAAACAATAACATTTCATTTTTTATTGCTTGCCCCTCTCTCCTCCAACTAAGTCCTTGTGCAGATCTTTTCCACTCTCTAAGCAATCCTCTATTCATTGAGCCTCTTTAAACTTAGTAAGAGTTCATTCTGTGTACATAGATTTGCAGTTGGGCAATGCTATTACAGGGATAGTTTAGTCAATATTTAACATTAATGAATCCGATAGAACATGTAATTTACGTCTCTTATCTAATTTGCTTTGTTCTTTTGGTATTCATTGTTGAAAAGCTCACATCTGCTCAGGAACAATGCACTACTGTGAGCTAGCTGCTTGTCATTGACTCATTCAATGTGTTCACCTAGCTTCCAGTAGAGCATTGCAATCCTTCAAAGGATACCAAAAAAATAAAGCAAATTTGATAATAGTAGTAAATCTTAAAATTGTATGCTCTGTTTATATACCTTTTAAAGTCTATTTCTCATCTCTGTGTTTTTTTTTTTTTTTTAAATTATCATGTTTGCTGTGAAGAAGAGGCATGTTATTCTTGCAGGCACAAATTCACAGTTTTGAGAACTGCAAAACCAAGAATATGTGATCCTCTAAACAGAAAATCCCAAAACCTTAAAGAAACTTCTTGTAGAGCAAAATATTGTGAATAGATTAATGGAGTTAATTTAACAAATAGTAAATAAACATTACAACCATGAATATACAGCCTCATGCTACATAATTAAAAGCTAATCTTTATTTCAGGATGAATAACCTTTGGATTATAATGTACCTTAAATAGAAACTATATTTAGATGGATTTTTGTTATCAAGAAAAAAACTTTATTTAAAAAATAAAAAGGGATTTAAATTTTTTTGTTTTTTTTAAACTTATTGTTTTTTATTATTGTTTATCCACCCTTGTTTACCGTATTCTTACTGTTTTACTGTATTTTTATCTTTTTCTTTTGCAGTCAAAATATGACGAACTTAAAAAAGCAGAAAAGGGGAACAAGCAACAGCATAAAGTTCACAAGTACATTACATCATGTGATGTAGTGATGGCTCCAGTTCATGAAGCTGTTGTTTCCTTACACCCTCCAAAAGTCTGGGACGACATCAGCCCCCAGTTTTATGCTACATTCTGGTCTCTGACCATGTATGATCTTGCTGTCCCAAGCTCCAGCTACAGCAGAGAAGTTAATAAACTAAAACTGCAGATGAAAGCGGTTGATGAAAATTTAGAAATGGTATGATGTTTAAAACTACATTCTGATTGTTTCCCTTTTATCTGAATTGTACATCGTCCTAGTACTCGGACATAATGTGTCCACAATTTAATGTATGTATTGTAATTGAGTGGAATTATGCTTTTTAGAAAGAGTGAATATAAGAATTGAAAAAAACACATCTGCATTCATAACTTTTTTTCTAATGACACAGTGAGTCAACAGATCATCAATTACTGTTGGGAATATCACTCCTGGCCAACAGGAGGCGGCAAAGAGCACCACAGCAAAGTTGTTAATATCGCTTCCCTACCCACAATCCCCAGTCATTCTCTTTGCCTCTCGTGCAAGGAAGAGGTGAAGTGTTTGGTGTCTGAAGAAAATGGATTTATTTCACTTCAATCAAGATTTAGTTTTTTTGAAAGTCAGAGTAGGATTGCTCTGACCTTTTCTCTCATGAATGGGTGTAGCCGTACTCCACGTTAGTCTCTTCAGTAGGGCAGTGGTGGGTTTTAAGCAGTTATGAACTTGTAAAGTGTGCTTTGCTGCGTTTTCCTAACAGGTTGCTGCCCTGGTATAGAAAGCCTGGCCTCCTCTCATACTTTGTGAGGTCGGCTGACTGCCGGGCGACTGTAATACAGGTAAGTGCCTTTTTGTTTTCTGGGGCTATGAGACTGGCACTGAAAGGGTTCAGGGCTCTGTTAACTGCAGTTATGTGGGACACAAATTCCTTAGTTAGGGATATTCTGGCAGTAAGCAGGTACTACTTAGCATGTGAGTTTGAGACTAACGAGTTAACTTCTTCAGGAAAGGAAGGGGTTTACTCTCTTTTGGGGCTCGTTATTTTATGAACCACCATGCGATATTGGCTATATTCTGAGCTATCCTGTTCTCATCAGGGTTATACAAGAGCGCACTCTTATTGTTTTCAGCGTCATTCTTTTTGTGAGAATATGCAGTGTAATTTCCTCCGTTTTCTTTGGTAAGCGGAGCAGTGAAATGTATTTAATTTTCCTGTGATCAAGCTGTTTATGCAGTGACTTCTCCTCCGTTTTCTTTGGAAAGAGGATCAGTGAAATGTATTTATTCCCTTTTATTTATTTAAAGTTTGTCCTCTCTACACCCCTCAGTATCTAATTCATTGCCCTGGTTTTCAAGTCCGGATTCCTATATTCGGCGGGACAAAGCGCAAATGTCTGAGTGCTTCACCCCATTCCGTTTTATGGCCCCCACCTCCTTCTTAGAATCGGAGCGGCACCATTTTAGGCTCTTGTTAGTTTTTTTCCTGTAGCTCCGCCTCATTTTCTTTTGAGAACGGAGCTGCAGTTTCATTTTACATTTTGATCCATAGCGGAGTAGTCTTATAGAGAGATCCGCAAGGATAGAGAGGACTCCTTTTACAAATGTTTGGAAATCCTCGTGAAAACGTTATTTGAAGAATGAAGATTTTTTTTATATACATTATAAGAATAAGTATGTGTTTTTATTATTATAAAATTTTCAATATGGGAAAATTTGTTCTTGGGGCAGGGGTCTGTTCTTAGGCTCTTGAGGACCTAATAATAATATTGTCCCTCTTGTTTAGTATGTTTTACAATAAAGTCATTATTTCATTGGAGCCTTATGACTCATGTCCCATCAGGATTAATTGTTTTTTGCAATCAGTTTTTCTTGCATAGCATAGTAGCTAAGTGAACATTTTTTAGTAACTGGAATTTGATGGTGAATCCCTATTATTATGGTAGGATCAAAATCTACCAACTATTCAATGTATAGGTTGTTGCTCATTGAGCCCCTTGTCTCCCAGGATGCTGCTGTTTAGGCAGTGCCACAGCTTTCTCCTTACACGTTCCAAGCCTTTATGTCGTCACATGCAGTACCATGTGGTTCCTCTCATTCTCCTGGAGGAGTGTATTTGATTAAAATTTGCAGCTCAGGTGTCTGCAACTTTGTCTGTTTTTTCCTTATATACAGGGAAAATGCAAGAGGACATTTACATTTTCGGATTGTAAGGTTTCTTTTTATTCTGTTTATTTATTCGCCCCCTCTCCTAGACTGGTGAAGAGGTTCTGCCGCTGGTTCCTGATGGGAATTTCAGATTTGTACAGTTTAATTCCTTCATCTGATGCTGGAGTGGACTACTTCAGATGTATGCTTGCACACCTCGTGTACTGTTAAAGGAGGTTTTAGTTACCTGGACGACACCGATACTACTGTCGTTGTCAACTATTGGATGTTTTGAAAACTTTATCAGTTTCTATGATTTTCCTTCCTAGGTGGAAGTGTTTCTAGGTTTCTAGTCGTGTTATGGAGATTCCACAGGAATAGGAGGTACTGGATATACCTTTCTCTCTGTCTCTCGTCCTTTAAGGGTCTTTTTTGTTGCTGACTCCATTTAAATGCATGGTGTAATTCGTAGAAGCTTTCTACTGGCCAGAGAGCCTAGATTCTTATGGAGGGTAGCTAGCTCTTTACGGGTCCTTAGATAAATGGACAGATAGTTCAGCATGCTAATGCACTGTGGCTGAGCTCTGTAGCAGCCTAAGGGTTGCAGGCTTGATCCCCGGTGAGGTTCACTCAGACCTTCATCCTCCCAGGGTCGATTAATTGAACTGCGACTTCAGACCCTTCCGGGTGATTTAGCCGCGCCTTTTCTGGCTTACAATACAAAGTACTATTGCATTGTTTTTAGAAGCTGGAGGTTAATTGTTCCTTCAGAGCAATGCATTTATCGTCTTAGTCTTGCTGTGATAGCCCACTGATGACTGTTGTAGTCTAGTGGTTAGCAAGTCTGGCTTGAAGGCTCAAGAGCTCAAACCCAGTTATGGGCCTTTGTGTTTTTTTTCCAATCCTTAACAAAGCAGCATATCGTTTAAAGCATTGTGGCTGAATTTTGGTCAGCGGAGAAACCTACCTGTGGCTCAGTGGTCATCCTAGGTTTATAGTTCTGCAGTGGCAGCTTCAATATTTTTGGTTTCTACAATTCCACAATTCGGTTTTTTCCTTTTAAGGATGAGACCTTGTTGGATTTTGTCTGGCAGAATTACCCTTCTACAGAAAACAAGAAAAAGTCTATGCGCTAGATATAGATCGAACTCCACAAAAAAAAAAAACAGATTATCCCAAAAAACCTGATTAGTTACTATATACAAAAGGTTCACTATACAAACGAGAGGACAGAGAAGCGCAACACGCATCTTAGTGTAGACAATAGGTGTAATTTATTAAATAGCCCCTTCCTACAGTGCTACTTACAAGATAAAAACATGTACCGTTCACATAAGTTGTATACAACTATGCTGCTTGCTTCGGCGTCTGACATGTCGCTAGCCCGCCTCCTTCTGGATACTCCCAGCTGATTCAATCGTCAGAGTGCTTTCCACATTGTTTTTCTGACAGCTTCTCTGATATTTTCAGTGTATGGGATTCGCCAATCCAAAAAATAGGGAGCCAGGCTACATGTAATTAGTTTGTATGCAACAGCCAAACGTTGATGACAGTTAAATATAACAAACTTTTGATATAACACGGTTTCTCAGCTCATCCAACTACTCACACAATTGTGAGTTCGGTAGCCTCACCGAAACCTTTTAAAAGGTTAAAAACTCGACGTACGTTTCGTGTCTCACTTGACACTTTTTCAAGAGAATAAAGCCTTATGTGAAATGCTCCTTAAATAGTCTAGAAGCTACACACATGATTAGTTAACTAACATGATTAATCCTGTGTGTAGCTTCTAGCCTATTTAAGGAGCATTTCTGCTTTGTCAATTTTGCTTCACAAGCATCTGGCAGATGTCCCAGATGTTCAGGCATTTTGTCAGGCTTTAATCAGAATTAAGCCTGTGTTTAAACCAATTGCTCCGCCGTGGAGTTTGAATTTAGTTCCTAATGTTCTTCAAGGGGTTCAGTTTGAACCCATGCATTCCATAGATATTAAGCTTTTATCTTGGAAAGTTTTGTTTTTAGTAGCTATCTCTTCTGCTCGAAGAGTTTCTGAGCTTTCTGCATTGCAATGTGATTCCCTTATCTTATATTCCATTCTGATAAGGTGGTTTTGCGGACTAAACCTGGATTTCTTCCTAAGGTTGTTTCAAACAAGAATATTAATCACCGAATTGTGGATCCTTCCTTGTGTCCTAATCCTTCCTCTAAGAAGGAACGTCTGTTGCATAACTTGGACGTGGTTTGTTCTTTAAAATTTTATTTACAAGCGACCAAGGATTTCCGTCAAACATCTTCCCTTTTTGTTGTTTATTCCGGGAAACGTAGGGGTCAAAAAGCTACGGCTACCTCTCTCTTTTTGGCTGAAAAGCATCATCTGCCTGGCATATGAGACTGCTGGACAGCAGCCTCCTGAAAAGATTACGGCTCATTCAACTAGAGCTGGGGCTTCCACATGGGCTTTTAAAAACAATGCTTCTGTTGAACAGATTTGTAAGGCTGCGACTTGGTCCTCCCTTCATACTTTTTCCAAATTTTACTAATTTGATACTTTTGCTTCTTCTGAGGCTATTTTTGGGAGAAAGGTTCTTCAATCAGTGGTGCCTTCCGTTTAGGTTCCTGTCTTGTCCCTCCCTTTCATCCGTGTCCTAAAGCTTTGGTATTGGTATCCCACAAGTAAAGGATGAAAACCGTGGACTCGGTATATATCTTGTAAAAGAAAAGGAAATTTATGCTTACCTGATAAATTGATTTCTTTTACGATATACCGAGTCCATGGCCCATCCTGTCATTTGGGACAGGATTTATTTTTTTATAAACTTCAGTCACCTCTGCACCTTGTTAGTTTTTCCCTTTCTCTTCCTATACCTTTGGTCGAATGACTGGGGGGGGGAGGAGTTAAGGGAGGAGCTATATAGCAGCTCTGTTGTGGTGCTCTTTGCTACTTCCTGTTAGCAGGAGGATTATATCCCACAAGTAAAGGATGAAAACCGTGGACTCGGTATATCGTAAAAGAAATCAATTTATCAGGTAAGCATAAATTTCCTTTTTTTGTCGTGAATCTTCCTCTTTTTGTTTTGTGGCATTGTGTGCTACCATGGTAGCATGTAGAATGTTTTTACTACTTTGACATATTGTCATGTTTTCCTGAAACTTTATATAAACAAGATAAAAATACCTGCTACATAGTTGCTTTTTTTTTTTTTTTAATAAAGATTTTTATCTTTTTTTATGGGGATCCACTCAAAGCTCATATTTATTATTTGTCTTTTTATTTTTAGCCCCCAAACAAAAAGAAAAAAGAGAAGGAGAGGTGCACCGCCTTACAAGATAAGCTAATAGAGGAAGAGAAGAAGCAATCTGAACATGTAAGCAGAGTTTTACAGAGAATGAAACTGGAAAAGGACAATTGGCTTTTAGCACGTGAGTATATTCTAAATTCTTGCTGCTTTTCTGGACCATGCTCTGTCAGTTCACTTGCTTACTGGAAACTTGTATTCAAACATTTTTAGGGAATTTGCTTCATGTTCTTGGAATTATTTTCGAAAGCATACCTATGTAGGCTCAAGCGCATCCATGTGTCCTAAGCACTATATAGCAAGAGTGTTTGTAACAATGTTATATGTTTATGAGCACTTTAGGGCAGTGGTGTTCGCAAGTATATTAGTAATTTTTTTTTATACATTATTGCAAACACTGCCGCCATATAGCACTTAAAGGGACATTAAACCCATTTTTTTTGTTTCATGATTCAGATAGCCAATGCCATTTTAAACAACTTTCTAATGTACTTCTATTATCTAATTTGCTTCATTTTCTTGATATTCTGTGCTGAAAAGCATATCTAGATAGGCACAGTAGCTTATGATTGGTTGATGCACATATTTGCCTCATTTGATTGGCTCACCCATGAGCATTGCTATTTATTTAACAAAGGATATCTAAAGAATGAAGCAAATTCGATAATAGAAGTAAATTGGAATGTTGTTTAAAATTGTATTCTCTGTCTGTATCATGAAATCATTTTTTGGGGGTTTAATGTCCCTTTAAGACTTTTGTATGCTCCTCCTACATAGTGTATTCTTTTTTAACAAAGGATACCAAGAGAGGAAAGTAAATTTGCTAATAAAATTAACTCTCTCTCTCTCTCTCTCTCTCTCTCTCTCTCTTATATATATATATATATATATATATATATATATATATATATATATATATATATATATATATATATATATATATATATATATATATGCTCTTGTAAAATCCTATTGTTTAAAATTGGTACTTTTATATTGTTTCTAGGATCAACTAAAAATGAGACAATCACCAAATTTTTGCAACTTTGCATATTTCCACGCTGCATATTTTCAGCAATTGATGCTGTGTACTGTGCTCGGTTTGTAGAACTGGTACACCAACAGAAAACCCCCAATTTTTCTACACTTCTCTGTTATGATAGAGTAAGTATTCCTTTATATATTTTCTGTTTCTAAGAATGATGTAAATTTGTGTATGCACACATTTATTTACTCATTGTAAGTTTCTCTATTTGTGTGATCTATGCAGCCCTAAAAAGACTTGGTAGTGAGTGAACAAGCCATGAAACCCTTGGTGGGCTCTAAAATATGTAGCTTTGAATATTTATTTTCTTTCCTTGCTTCTAAATTTCATAGCAAATTGTCAATTTGGCAATATTTGTACTGTAAATGTTCTACCTTTTTATTGTGCTGCTAATGATCCATTTTACCAACCAATGTATATTTTAATTGTTTGCCAACAGCTAATTTACCTTTTTTTTGTCATTTCAACAGGTTTTTTTCCTGTTGAAACTGCCACCCATACTAAAAATATAAATTATTATATTATTCTTTATAGAAAACTATGTAAGCAAGAGCAGCATTCATTTTCCCAAACATAACTGACTTTTTATGACCTATTGTCTGTGTATAGAGATAGATAACATGAGCAGGTCTGCACTTTCTGCAGGCTCAGCCCATGTAAATGGGAATGTCTTGGATAACAAAAGTTAATGAATTTAATGAGCATATCAGTTATTTCAAATAGAAAAATGAACAATTTTCCATGCTTATTACCCTTGTGGCGCGTAGAACTAGTAATTAGGAATGCATTAAAGGTTCATGAAACTCAGAATTTTCTTTCATTATTCAGAAAAAGCATATGGTGTTGAACTACTTTCCAATTTACTTCTGTTAGCTAATTTGCTTTGTTTTCTTACTATTCTTAGTTGAAAAGCATGCCCATTTATGTTCAGGAGCAGCAATGCAGTAGTGGGAGCTAACTGCTGATTGGTGGCTGGAATGAATTCCTTTTGTCCTGGTTTACCAGATGTGTTCAGCTAGCTCCCAGTAGTGCATTGCTGCTCCTTAAAGAATACCAGCAGAAAAGAAGTAAATTGGAAAGTCATATGCACTGTTTGAATCATGAAATAAAAATTATGGGTTTCCCTTTAAGGGCAAACTGGACTGTCCCTTCAAGATTGCCTGCAAAATATGAAGGTATGTGAGATGCGATTGATTTAAAAAAAATACCCTTAGATTGTAAACATTCAAATAATTTTTAAAATTCAACTGTATGGAATTTTTTATTTTAATTACAAAAAAATGACTGCATGTTGACTTGTCTCACAGTCACTGTTCATGAGTTATGATACTGATCAGTGCAGCATATCATTTCCATCTGTGACTTGCATATAAATCCTCTAGCACCTGTTTCAACAGAAGTGTTCTGTTTTGGGCTATAGCCTTAAATGGATAAAAACATGTTTAAGTTGGCGCATGCGTGTGCACTGCGAGAGATGCAGTCATAACTGTGGCTTGCTTACACATAAACAATAGAGGTGAGTTCTGATGGATGACTAATAAACGTGCTGCTCATATGTAATACATTTTTTTTACACATACTCAATAGTCAAAACCTTTTATGAAAAGTACTGATAATTTTTTAAAATTTTACATTTGACTAATAAATAACTAAATGAATGCAATTTGTAAACTTTTGTTTATCTTAATAGAAAATTAAAAAAAATGTCTTTAAAGTAGAAGAGCATACTTCAAAAATGAGTTTCTTACTTTGAATTTTTTTTTCCCCTTTAATTTGTTTACAGTGACTTGTTATACCAGCTGCAGAGTATAACATGTATGAGAAATTGCTTCTTTAGGTTTATGTTTGTTTTTAAAATAGCTGGTTATGTTCTTTGAAACCTTAATCCATCTAAATTACTTAACTGAGCTTGGAGGGAAATCCGATATCCTTAGTTTATCACTTCCTGTACACACACATGCTCCTTTATATTATCTCTGTAAATCAAAGCCTAATATTTAGAAAAAACAAAATTATATTGCTTATCTCTTCTACCTACTACTGAGAGTGATTTCTTCTGCTGCCTATGTTTACACATGTTTTATTTAACCTATACACAAGTATAGAAACTTTCAGAATATTTCGGGATACCACAGGCAAATCTGCCATTTCAAATGCCGAAATAAAGTATATGGAGCTATTTGTAAACAATTTAATACACTACAGGAGGTAAAACAATCTAAACGTGATGTGCACAATATTATAACACAACACAAAACATAACATCAGGTGAACAAAAACTGTGTATGAAACAAAAAGTTCAAAAAATTATATAGTTGTCTCAGATGTTTTCTTTTGGCTACATTTAGCCACCAATAAGCAAGCGCAACCCAGGTCCTGAACCAAAAATGGGCCGGCTCCTATGCTTAAATTCCTGCTTTTCAGGAACGACAATGTGTAATAGGAGTAAATTAAAAAGTTACTTAAAATTGCCTGCTCTATATGAATCATAAATTAAAAATTTGTGTCCCTTTTAAGCAATGGACAAAGAATTATCTGCAGTTGGATCAGCAGATTGTTCTGGATTCCTCATTCAGACAATCTCTATCATGGTGGATAAGGCGTCCTTTCTTCAGCCTTCATGGGCTATTGTATCCACTGACGCCAGTATTTTGGGGTGTGGTGCTGTCTGGGGGTTTCAAAGGGTGTAAGGAGCTTGGTCTTCTCTGGAGGAGAAGTTTCAGATAAACATCTTGGAATTCCGTACAGAACACTTTAAATATCTCTGCTTTGTAGTGGGAATTTATTTTCCACTTTCTTTCCATCATGTTGTCCATTACTCCTCATCGAGTTTTTAGCAACTCCCCTGACAGAGATTAGCCTTTAGTTTTCTTTAAACTTTCAAATGGAAAAGATCCTTGTCAGCACCTCTGTAGCGCTTGCTGATTGGTGGCTAAAAATAGCCACCAATCGGCAAGCGCTACCCAGGGTGCTGAACCAAAAATTAGACGGCTCCTAAGCTTACATTCCTGCCTTTCAAATAAAGATAGCAAGAGAGCGAAAATGTGAGTTACTTAAAATTTCATGCTCTTATCAATCCAGAAAGTGAAAATGTGTTTTTCATATCCCTTTAACCGTGGAGGCAATGACATATTTGTGGTGTTTGTCTGAATCATTCTTGTTAAACTGCTGCCATATATTATTAGTCATGTGCACACTACTTAAAGGGATAGTAAACACCAAAAATTGTATTGTTTAAAAAGATAGATAATCCCTTTTCTTTTACAAGATACGATGAGTCCACGGATTTCATCCTTGTGGGATATCGCCTCCTGGTCAGCAGGAAGAGGCAAAGAGCACTACAGCAGAGCTGTATATATAGCTCCTCCCTTCCCTCCCACCCCAGTCATTCTCTTTGCCTGTGTTAGTGATAGGAAGAGGTAAAGTGAGGTGTTAGTTTTTAGATTCTTCAATCAAGAGGTTTATTGTTTTAAAAGTGGTGCAGCTGAGTGCTGCTTTATTCTTGGGTGTAGCCTAGACCAAATCAGTCTCTTCAGTAAAAAGAGAAGCATTTGGTGGCTTTAAAGCAATGGGAACTGGTGGGACATAATTCTCACTGCGCCTCCCATACTGTGTTGCTACCCTTTCTGTGATGGCCTAAGCTGCATCTAACTCAGGCTTCATCTTTCTGCAGGACTACAGGAGGGACCCAATGGACCTCTGAACCCTGTTGAGGCTGTCTTGCTGTCGGACAGCATAAGAGGTAAGTGCAGTTTTGATTCCTCTATAGGGTATTCCTCTAGATATTTACCTCAGGGAGTTCTGCACTTACATTTATTTATGGGAAGCAGGGGCTCTGTCAGTGAAGAGCTTTTTCCTGACAGCATGTCGCAGTACTATTCTTGTATGGGATTACAAGCTGGCTGCACATATTTACATATTTCTGTTTCATACGGACAGGTTTTTTTTGTCACTCCCGGGGGATTTAGCCCACGATGGGTCATGGCCATATCTAGCAAGTCAGTTGTGTCTATATAAGCTACCCCACTGCATGCTGTGTAATGTGGAGAACGAGCGATGTGTAACACACCAGAGTTTTTTGTTATGCTTAATGGCGACTGGGAGCTGATTTAACCCACGATGGGCAGGTTTTTTTTTTTTTTTTGATCCGATATGAGCTGTTAGAAAAACAGTAAGCTATCGGTTTATTTGTCTAATTTTTTGTCTCTCCTGGTTCCCAAGGCAGATGTGTCTATATAACAGTTCAAAAGATGAGGGTTATTACAGAAACGCCAACCGGGAGATAGCTGGCGGTACGACCACAAGGGGCGGAGTTCACATTGAGCGCCAAAGAAAAGGGCGCCAAAACCACTTCTTCCTCCTTACTTCTGTTTGTCTTACGGAGTGGAGGACCTTCATTTGCTGGACGTTTTTCCTTCTCTGCTTGTTTTAAGTTAACAAACAATGGAGGAATTAAATTAGATGCACTTTCTTTTTGGTTACTTCCGGTTTTCGGAAGTTACAGCAATGTTGTTCGTCGCTCTTGAGCAGTGCATACTGTGAAGATCCAGTCTTACATGGAACACAGTGATAATATTGTGTCATAAAGAATCTCTGCTTGTACGTGTCAGTTCATCCATTGACTTGGGATGACAATACTCCCTATCAATAGTCACTTTAGGTTTAAAGAGACAGTATTGTATTTTCATGGATTAATGTTTGTCATACATCCTTTCCCTAAAGCAACAGCTGTTAACAGTCTGATCTGTCCTTGACTCACAACCCTGATATAGTGACCAAATTTATTTGACCCACAGGCAGTGCTCTACGGTTCCCTGCAAGTTTCTCATAGCAATATCTAGTTATAGCAATGTTCATATTGTCATTGGGTTTTTCTGCAAAATTTGCCTGCAAATTTCTGAAACAGAGATAGGGCATTCTTTTTAAATTTAAAGAGGCATTAACATTTTTTCTCTGTTAATTTTATTGCATGACTTGCAGGGGCTTATTTGTTTTTTTTTTCCCCATCCTTTTTGAAGTTGGATGGTACAAAGGATATTAAGTAGGTCATAGACACACAGATGAGTTACTTTCAGATTTAAAGAGACAGTACTGTTTTTGTTCCTTGTACATTATATACATGATTTTCAGCTGTTTATTTGTTGCTTCATCCCTTATTGAAATAAACTTTTGTTAACCGAAGTTTTTTCTACTCAGTGAGTTCTTTTACTGGTGCCTTGCCTACATCCTAAGATTGGCAGGTATCCAAATTTACATGTCACTTTCTGAAACTCTGTAATGCAATATTGCACGCGACTTTCATTTGCTTATTAAAGTACATAATCTCTGTTCTTACAGTTCAAGGGACAGTAAGGGTCATTTTAATTAGGTCTTACTGCTGTTCTTTGGTGTGCATCCATCCTTTGTGACTTAGGATGGAACAGCAGCACACAACAATAGAGTTTTCTTTAAAATGTACAAGGAATTAAACCTCTTATCTTAGTTATAAAATTTCTGATATTTCCTTGCAGATTACCAAGTCAGCGACTAAGAGTTCGGGATTTCCGGCTTTAGCACGCAGTGCCTTATGGTTGAATTCTTGGTCTGCGGATGCGTCAGCTAATTCTAAGCTTTTGACTATTCCTTCCATGGGGAGGACCCTGTTCGGGCCTGACTTGAAGGAGATTATTTCTGACTTCATGGGAGGTACGATTCCCCCCTCAGAATAAGGAATCCGAACAGAGGGGGCGTCAGAGTAATTTTCGTTTCTTTCGAAATTGCAAGGGAGTTCCCTCTTCTGTTAAACAGGAAGGGAATTATCAAAAACCAAGTCCACTTGGAGACCTAACCAGTCTTGGAACAAGGGTACGCAATCCAAGAAGCCGGCTGCCACTACCAAGTCGGGATGAAGGGTCGGCCCCCAATCTGGGACCGGATCTTGTAGGGGACAGACTTTCTCTCTTTGTCCAGGCTTGGATAAGAGACATTCAGGATCCCTGGACACTAGACAGTGTGTCTCAGGGGTATCAGTTGGAGTTCAAAAATTCCTTCCCCAGAGGAAGGTTTCTTCTTTCACGATTGTCTGTAGACCAGATGAAAAGAGAGGCGTTCTTATGCTGTGTAAGAGATATCTCCTCCATGGGAGTAATATGTCCAGTTACAATACAGGGACAAGGGTTTTATTGAAATCTTTTTGTAGTTCCCCAGAAATGGGGAACGTTCCGACCTCAGAAGTCTAAACATGTTTCTCAGAGTTCCATCCTTCAAGATGGAAACTATTCGTACCATTCTTCCATTGATCCAGGAGGGTCAATTTATGACTACCGTGGATCTAAAGGACGCATATCTTCATGTTCCTTTCCACAGAGATCATAGGAAGTTCTTGAAGTTTGCCTTTCTGGACAAACATTTTCAGTTTGTGGCTCTTCCTTTCGGTCCGGCCACGGCACCCAGAATTTTCACAAAAGTTCTGGGGTATCTGCTTGCGGTTCTAAGACCGCGGGGCATTGTATTGGCGCCTTATCTGGACGATATTCTGATCCAGGCGTCGTCTTATCAGCTAGCAAAGTCTCGTACCGACATTGTTCTGTCCTTTCTGAGAACTCACGGGTGGACAGTGAATCTGGAAAAGAGTTAGCTAGTTCCACAGACAAGGGTTCCTTTCTTGAGAACTCTAATCGACTCTCTATCCATGACAATCTTTTTGACGGAGGTCAGAAAGTTAAAGATTCTGCATACATGCGGAACCTTCAGTCCAATCCTCGGCCGTCAGTGGCTCAGTGCATGGAGACAATTGGATTGATGGTGGCAGCAATGGACAGCTTTCTGTTTGCTTGTTTTCATCTAAGACCCCTGCAACTGAGCGTGCTCAGACAGTGGAATGGAGATTACACAAATTTGTCTCTTCAAAAAGATCTAGATCAGGAGACAAGTGACTCTTCTATGGTGGTTGTCGCTGGATCATCTATCCCAGGGGACATGTTTCCACAGACCCTCATGGGTGATAGTGTCAACGGACGCCAGCCTGATAGGATGGGGAACAGTCTGGACCTCCCTGAGGGCTCACAGTGTATGGTCTCAATCTGAGTCTCTACTTCCCATCAATATCCTAGAGTTGAGCGCAATATTCAATGCATTTCAGGCTTGGCCTCAGTGGGCATCGGCCATGTTCATCAGATTCCAGTCGGACAACATTACGACTGTTGCTTCCATCAATCATCAGGGTGGAACAAGGAGTTCCTTAGCGATGACAGAAGTAGCCAAGATAATTCAGTGGGCGGAGGCTCACACTTGTTTTCTGTCGGCAATCCACATTCCAGGAGTGGAAAACTGGGAAGCGGATTTTCTGAGCAGACAGACTTTTCATCTGGAGGAATGGGAACTCCATCCGGCGGTATTTGCCAATCTGATTCTCAGATGAGGCAAGCCGGAGTTGGTTCTTATGGCATCTCGTCAGAATGCCAAGCTTCCGTGATATGGATCCTGGTCCAGGGGTCTCCAGGCCTAACTGATCGATGCCTTGGCTGTGCCTTGGTCGTTCAACCTAGCTTATGTGTTCCCTCCATTTGCTCCTTTCCCGGGTGATTGCTCGAGTCAAATAGGAGAGGGTTTCGGTGATCCTCATAGTTCCTGCGTGGCCTCGCAGGACTTGGTATGCCGATCTGGTGGACATGTCATCTCAGCCACCATGGAAGCTTCCTTTTGAGGAAAGACCTCATTCTGGGACCCTTCCATCATCCGAATCTGGTTTCTTTGCTGCTAACTGCTTGGGGATTGAACGCTTGATTTTATCTAAGCGAGATTTCTCTGATTCAGTCATTGATGCCTTGCTTCAGGCACGTAGGCCTGTTACTAGAAAGAATTCCATAAGATTTGGCGTAGTTATCTTTATTGGTGCAAATCCAAGGGCTACTCATGGAGTAGGGTTAGGATTCCCTGGATTTTGTCTTTTTTTCCCAAGAAGGATTGGAGAAAGGGTTGTCAGCAAGTTCCTTAAAGGGACAGATTTCTGCTTTGTCTATTTTGCTACACAAGCATCTGGCAGATGTTCAATCTTTTTGTCAGGCTCTGACTAGAATCAGGCCTGTGTTTAGACCAATTGCTCCTCTTTGGAGTTTGAATTTAGTTCTTATTGTTCTTCAAGGGGTTCCGTTCGAACCTATGCATTTTATAGATATTAAGTTATTATCTTGGGCAGTTTTATTTTTGGTTGCTGTTTCTTCTGCTCCCAGAAGTTTCTGAGCTTTCGGCATTACAATGTAATTATCCTTATCTTATTTTCCATTCTGATAAGGTGGTGTTCCGTACCAAATCTGGTTTCCCTCCTAAGGTTGTTTCTCATAAAAATATTAATCGGGAATTGTTGTTCCTTACTTGTGTCCTATTCCTTCTTCTAAGAGAGAGCGGCTGTTACATAATTTGGACGCGGTCTGTGCTTTAAAGTTCTACTTTCAGGCAACTAAGGTTTTTCGTCAGTTGTCTTCCCTGTTTATTGTGTTTTCTGGGAAGTGTAGGGGTCATATAGCTACGGCTACCTCTTTCATTTTGGCTGAAGAGTATCATCAGTTTTGCATCTGAGACTGCTGGACAGCAGCCTCCTGCCCGAATTACGGCTCATTCCACTAGGGCTGTGGCTTCCTCATGGGCATTCAAGTATGATGCTTCTGTTGAACAGATTTGCAAAGCTGCAACTTGGTTGTCTCTTCACACTTTTTCCAAATTTTGCAAATTCAATACTTTTGCCTCGTCTGAGGCTGTTTTGGGGAGGAAAGTTCTTCAAGCAGTGGTGCCTTCCGTTTAGGTTCCCTGTCTTGTCCCTCCCGTTTCATCCGTGTACAATAGCTTTGGTATTGTATCCCACAAGTAAGGATGAAATCCGTGGACTCGTATCTTGTAAAAGAAAAGGGAAATTTATTCTTACCTGATAAATTTGTTTCTTTTACGATACGATGAGTCCACGGCCCGCCCTGTTTTTTAAGACAGGTTTTTATTTTTTATTAAGCTTCAGTCACCTCTGCACCTTGGCTTTTCCTTTCTCTTCTTAACTTCGGTCGAATGACTGGAGTGGGAGGGAAGGGAGGAGCTATATATACAGCTCTGCTGTGGTGCTCTTTGCCTCCTCCTGCTGACCAGGAGGCGATATCCCACAAGTAAGGATGAAATCCGTGGACTCATCGTATTGTAAAAGAAATACATTTATCAGTAAGAATAAATTTCCCTTTTCCTTTCCAATGGCATGGAGAGTCCACAAATCTATTCTAATTACTAGTGGGAATTCAACTCCTGGCCACCAGGAGGAGGTAAAGAACACCCTTGCAAAGCTATAAGTATCCGTCCCACTTTCCATAACCCCCAGTTATTCTTTGCTTTTCAACATCATGGAGGTGTGCGAAGATGGTGCTCTGAAGAAAATATAGAGTATCTTTTAATGGGTAGTTTTCCTGCAAGTATGGATTCGGGTATTACTGTGTCCATGTAATCCTCTTGAGTAAGAGTTGTAAAAGCTATTAGACTCTCTTAATAAAAGCTTTTGAAGCTGAAACGCGTACTTACCCCGATTGTCTCACTTTTTTGAATCACCTGGTCAAGCTTTTCTAGCTGACTGCATGGACGCTGGTAACTATTTTATCTTAGGGAACCGAGGAAGAAGGAAGCACTCAGCACTACTTCAGCAAAAAGCTCTAAACGGGAGCTACTGAGTTATTTAAATCTCTTGCACAAAGACCTACTTTAGGATTCAACAATAGATGTCTGTGTGATCACACAGCTAAATTAGCCGTCATGCTGACACACAGGTCATCGAATCACTTCAACTTCACTCACCTTGTTATAATGTATTTTATATCACTACTCGATCACCTTTGGAAATAATAATTAAACCACTTAAAGGACACTATTTTATATAAATATATGCACCACCATTGGAGAATATTAATATCTACCACCACTGACTTTGTCCCTTATATCCTTGGGAATCAAAACGGACATACAGCACTTGCACACTTTCTTTTTTTCTTCCTTTTTTTGCTGGCATATATACTTTTTTCTTCCTTTTTTTGCTGGCATATATACTTTTTTCTCGCCATATTGTTTTTAGATGTTTAAAAGATTTTCCACTTTGTCCACTATAGAGTCTAATAGTTTTTTTATTTTATTTGTTGAGGATCCGGATCCTTATAACAGCTTTTACTGTAATATGGAATTGTTCAGAATAAACATATTTTTCATCATATTCAGTTGTCACATATGTTTATGTATACTTTTTATCAATATATTGATTTTGTACGTTAATTATAAACATTGAATATCTTTATTTGCAGTCTATCTGCACTAGTCTACAGGCAAATACCCCATATATATATTCAATAGTAGAAACCCTATTGCTATTCTTAGCGGTGCTTCCCCATCTTTGTTTGATGTTTCTATATTGCCATTAAATTGTATATCTTTTCAATTTATTTTAATGGTTAATGGCATGCTCTCACACAGTGAAGAGTGTGTGGTTTTTTTTTTTTTTAAATCTATTTGCTATTTTTATGTTTTTATAATAATTGTGTAGACTATTATGGAAGTGCCAAGACAGGGTGATTTCGGGGTCAGGGAGAGACTTTCTTTCCTGGTGGCTCCCTCAGGACCATTTGTCTCAAGGCACATGGTTCTTGAGACCATCCTTGGGAGATGTTGACTTTGGATGCCAACCTTTTCGACTGGGGAGCAGTTTGGGGTTCTATAAGAGCTCAGAGAATCTTTCCTCCCAATAAATATCTTAAAGTTGAGAGCATTCTTCAATGCTCTGATAGCTTGCCCCAATTGAGTGTTGTCTGGTTTATCAGATTTCAATCGGACAACATCACTTCGGTGGCTTATGTCAACCATCATTGAGGTACAAGGAGTTCTCTAACGATTAAGGAGGTGACTCGCATCCTTCTCACAACTGCCACATTTCTGCCATTCTCATACCAGTTCTGGATAACTGGGAGACGGATTACCTGAGCAGGCAGACGTTTCACCCTGGGGAAGTGGGCTCTTCATCTGGATGTGTTCTCAATGCTAACCCTCAGGTGGGGGGGGGGGGGGGTTCCGGAGTTGGACATGAGGGCGTCTCGTCTAAACTCCAAGTTTCCCAGATACGGATCCAGACCAAGGGATCCGCAAGGTGTTCTGGTGGACTCTAGCGGCTCCGTGGGATTTCGGTCTGATTTACCTGTTTCCACCATTTGCCATCCTTCCTCGGGTGATAGCCCGTATCAAACAGGAGCAGGAGTCTGTGATTCTATTTGCTCCAGCTTGGCCTCTCAGAATTTGGTTTACGGACCTGGTGAAGATGTCATCCTCTCCTCCGTGGACATTCCTGTTGAGGAAGGATCTTCTGCTTCAGGGTCTTTTTCTTCATCCAAATCTAGATTCTCTGAAGCTGGCTGCGTGGAGTTTGAACGTCTAAAGGTGATTGACACCTTGATCCAGGCTCGTAAGCCAGTAACTCGCAAACTATACCATAAGGTTTGCCGCACATTCCTTTTCTGGTGGATTTTCTCTTGGCGTTAGGTGAGAGTTCCTCATATTCTTTCCTTTCTCCAGGTGGGCCTGGAGAAGGGCTTGTTATTTATTTCTCTGAATGGTCAGATAGGAGATAGGTTCTTCAAGCGGTGGTGCCCTCAGTTTAGGCCCACCTGTATTGTTTCTCCCTCCCTTTCCATTGTGTCCTCTAGCTTGGGTATTGGTTCCCACTAGTAGAATAGATTTGTAGACACTCCATGCCATTGGAAAGAAAACAACATTTATGCTTACCTGATAAATTATTTTCTTTCCTGGCATGGAGAGTCCACAACCCACCCTTGTCTAAATTTAAGACGGCTTATTTTATTTTGTTTTTCTCTAAAACTTCAGGCACCTCTATACCCTTGGTGCTCCTCTTCTCTTTCCATGTTCCCTCGGCTGAATGACTGTGTTTTTTGCCTCCTCCTGGTGGCCAGGGTTTGAATTCCCACTAGTAATTAGAATGGATTTGTGGACTCTCCATACCAGGAAAGAAAATAATTTATCAGGTAAGCATAGATTGTTATTTACCTTTCCTCAGTTTTACATAATCAATACTGTTATAGAAATATACTTTCTTTCATGTAATTAGCAAGAGTCCATGAGCTAGTGACGTATGGGATATACATTCCTACCAGGAGGGGCAAAGTTTCCCAAACCTCAAAATGCCTATAAATACACCCCTCACCACACCCACAATTCAGTTTTACAAACGTTGCCTCCGATGGAGGTGGTGAAGTAAGTTTGTGCTAGATTCTACGTTGATATGCGCTCCGCAGCAAGTTGGAGCCCGGTTTTCCTCTCAGCGTGCAGTGAATGTCAGAGGGATGTGAGGAGAGTATTGCCTATTTGAATGCAGTGATCTCCTTCTAAGGGGTCTATTTCATAGGTTCTCTGTTATCGGTCGTAGAGATTCATCTCTTACCTCCCTTTTCAGATCGACGATATACTCTTATATATACCATTACCTCTGCTGATTCTCGTTTCAGTACTGGTTTGGCTATCTGCTATATGTAGATGAGTGTCCTGGGGTAAGTAAGTCTTATTTTCTGTGACACTCCTAGCTATGGTTGGGCACTTTGTTTATAAAGTTCTAAATATATGTATTCAAACATTTATTTGCCTTGACTCAGAATGTTCAACTTTCCTTATTTTCAGACAGTCAGTTTCATATTTGGGATAATGCATTTTAATTTAACATTTTTCTTACCTTAAAATTTGACTTTTTCCCTGTGGGCTGTTAGGTTCGCGGGGGCTGAAAATGCTTCATTTTATTGCGTCATTCTTGGCGCGGACTTTTTTGGCGCAAAAATTCTATTTCCGTTTCCGGCGTCATACGTGTCGCCGGAAGTTGCGTCATTTTTTGACGTTATTTTGCGCCAAAAATGTCGGCGTTCCGGATGTGGCGTCATTTTTGGAGCCAAAAAGCATTTAGGCGCCAAATAATGTGGGCGTCTTATTTGGCGCGAAAAAATATGGGCGTCACTTTTGTCTCCACATTATTTAAGTCTCATTTTTTATTGCTTCTGGTTGCTAGAAGCTTGTTCTTTGGCATTTTTTCCCATTCCTGAAACTGTCATTTAAGGAATTTGATCAATTTTGCTTTATATATGTTGTTTTTTCTCTTACATATTGCAAGATGTCTCACGTTGCATCTGAGTCAGAAGATACTACAGGAAAATCGCTGTCAAGTGCTGAATCTACCAAAGCTAAGTGTATCTGCTGTAAACTTTTGGTAGCTATTCCTCCAGCTGTTGTTTGTATTGATTGTCATGACAAACTTGTTAAAGCAGATAATATTTCCTTTAGTAAAGTACCATTGCCTGTTGCAGTTCCTTCAACATCTAAGGTGCAGAATGTTCCTGATAATATAAGAGATTTTGTTTCTGAATCCATAAAGAAGGCTATGTCTGTTATTTCTCCTTCTAGTAAACATAAAAAATCTTTTAAAACTTCTCTCCCTACAGATGAATTTTTAACTGAACATCATCATTCTGATTCTGATGATTCCTCTGGTTCAGAGGATTCTGTCTCAGAGGTTGATGCTGATAAATCTTCATATTTATTTAAAATGGAATTTATTCGTTCTTTACTTAAAGAAGTACTAATTGCTTTAGAAATAGAGGATTCTGGTCCTCTTGATACTAATTCTAAACGTTTAGATAAGGTATTTAAAGCTCCTGTGGTTATTCCAGAAGTTTTTCCTGTTCCTAATGCTATTTCTGCAGTAATTTCCAAAGAATGGGATAATTTGGGTAATTCATTTACTCCTTCTAAACGTTTTAAGCAATTATATCCTGTGCCGTCTGACAGATTAGAATTTTGGGACAAGATCCCTAAAGTTGATGGGGCTATTTCTACCCTTGCTAAACGTACTACTATTCCTACGTCAGATGGTACTTCGTTTAAGGATCCTCTAGATAGGAAAATTGAGTCCTTTCTAAGAAAAGCTTATCTGTGTTCAGGTAATCTTCTTAGACCTGCTATATCTTTGGCTGATGTTGCTGCAGCTTCAACTTTTTGGTTGGAAACTTTAGCGCAACAAGTAACACATTGTGATTCTCATGATATTATTATTCTTCTTCAGCATGCTAATAATTTTATCTGTGATGCCATTTTTGATATTATCAGAGTTGATGTCAGGTTTATGTCTCTAGCTATTTTAGCTAGAAGAGCTTTATGGCTTAAAACTTGGAATGCTGATATGGCTTCTAAATCAACTTTACTTTCCATTTCTTTCCAGGGTAACAAATTATTTGGTTCTCAGTTGGATTCCATTATTTCAACTGTTACTGGTGGGAAAGGAACTTTTTTACCACAGGATAAAAAATCTAAAGGTAAAAACAGGGCTAATAATCGTTTTCGTTCCTTTCGTTTCAACAAAGAACAAAAGCCTGATCCTTCATCCTCAGGAGCAGTTTCAGTTTGGAGACCATCTCCAGTCTGGAATAAATCCAAGCCAGCTAGAAAGGCAAAGCCAGCTTCTAAGTCCACATGAAGGTGCGGCCCTCATTCCAGCTCAGCTGGTAGGGGGCAGGTTACGTTTTTTCAAGGAAATTTGGATCAATTCTGTTCACAATCTTTGGATTCAGAGCATTGTTTCAGAAGGGTACAGAATTGGTTTCAAGTTGAGACCTCCTGCAAAGAGATTTTTTCTTTCCCGTGTCCCAGTAAATCCAGTAAAAGCTCAAGCATTTCTGAAATGTGTTTCAGATCTAGAGTTGACTGGAGTAATTATGCCAGTTCCAGTTCCGGAACAGGGGATGGGGTTTTATTCAAATCTCTTCATTGTACCAAAGAAGGAGAATTCTTTCAGACCAGTTCTGGATCTAAAAATATTGAATCGTTATGTAAGGATACCAACGTTCAAGATGGTAACTGTAAGGACTATCTTACCTTTTGTTCAGCAAGGGAATTATATGTCCACGATAGATTTACAGGATGCATATCTGCATATTCCGATTCATCCAGATCATTATCAGTTCCTGAGATTCTCGTTTCTGGACAAGCATTACCAATTTGTGGCTCTGCCGTTTGGCCTAGCTACAGCTCCAAGAATTTTTACAAAGGTTCTCGGTGCCCTGCTGTCTGTAATCAGAGAACAGGGTATTGTGGTATTTCCTTATTTGGACGATATCTTGGTACTTGCTCAGTCTTTACATTTAGCAGAATCTCATACGAATCGACTTGTGTTGTTTCTTCAAGATCATGGTTGGAGGATCAATTTACCAAAAAGTTCTTTGATTCCTCAGACAAGGGTAACCTTTCTGGGTTTCCAGATGGATTCAGTGTCCATGACTCTGTCTTTAACAGACAAGAGACGTCTAAAGTTGATTACAGCTTGTCGAAACCTTCAGTCACAATCATTCCCTTCTGTAGCCTTATGCATGGAAATTCTAGGTCTTATGACTGCTGCATCGGACGCGATCCCCTTTGCTCGTTTTCACATGCGACCTCTTCAGCTCTGTATGCTGAAGCAATGGTGCAAGGATTACACGAAGATATCTCAATTAATATCTTTAAAACCGATTGTTCGACACTCTCTAACATGGTGGACAGATCACCATCGTTTAATTCAGGGGGCTTCTTTTGTGCTTCCGACCTGGACTGTAATTTCAACAGATGCAAGTCTCACAGGTTGGGGAGCTGTGTGGGGATCTCTGACGGCACAAGGAGTTTGGGAATCTCAGGAGGTGAGATTACCGATCAATATTTTGGAACTCCGTGCAATTTTCAGAGCTCTTCAGTTTTGGCCTCTTCTGAAGAGAGAATCGTTCATTTGTTTTCAGACAGACAATGTCACAACTGTGGCATACATCAATCATCAAGGAGGGACTCACAGTCCTCTGGCTATGAAAGAAGTATCTCGAATTTTGGTTTGGGCGGAATCCAGCTCCTGTCTAATCTCTGCGGTTCATATCCCAGGTGTAGACAATTGGGAAGCGGATTATCTCAGTCGCCAAACGTTGCATCCGGGCGAATGGTCTCTTCACCCAGAGGTATTTCTTCAGATTGTTCAAATGTGGGTACTTCCAGAAATAGATCTGATGGCGTCCCATCTAAACAAGAAACTTCCCAGGTATCTGTCCAGATCCCGGGATCCTCAGGCGGAGGCAGTGGATGCATTATCACTTCCTTGGAAGTATCATCCTGTCTATATCTTTCCGCCTCTAGTTCTTCTTCCAAGAGTAATCTCCAAGATTCTGAAGGAATGCTCGTTTGTTCTGCTGGTAGCTCCGGCATGGCCTCACAGGTTTTGGTATGCGGATCTTGTCCGGATGGCCTCTTGCCAACCGTGGACTCTTCCGTTAAGACCAGACCTTCTGTCACAAGGCCCTTTTTTCCATCAGGATCTGAAATCCTTAAATTTAAAGGTATGGAGATTGAACGCTTGATTCTTGGTCAAAGAGGTTTCTCTGACTCTGTGATTAATACTATGTTACAGGCTCGTAAATCTGTATCTCGAGAGATATATTATAGAGTCTGGAAGACTTATATTTCTTGGTGTCTTTCTCATCATTTTTCCTGGCATTCTTTTAGAATACCGAGAATTTTACAGTTCCTTCAGGATGGTTTAGATAAGGGTTTGTCCGCAAGTTCTTTGAAAGGACAAATCTCTGCTCTTTCTGTTCTTTTTCACAGAAAGATTGCTATTTCTCCAACATAGGTGTGTCCGGTCCACGGCGTCATCCTTACTTGTGGGATATTCTCTTCCCCAACAGGAAATGGCAAAGAGCCCAGCAAAGCTGGTCACATGATCCCTCCTAGGCTCCGCCTACCCCAGTCATTCTCTTTGCCGTTGTACAGGCAACATCTCCACGGAGATGGCTTAGAGTTTTTTAGTGTTTAACTGTAGTTTTTATTATTCAATCAAGAGTTTGTTATTTTGAAATAGTGCTGGTATGTACTATTTACTCAGAAACAGAAAAGAGATGAAGATTTCTGTTTGTATGAGGAAAATGATTTTAGCAACCGTCACTAAAATCCATGGCTGTTCCACACAGGACTGTTGAGAGCAATTAACTTCAGTTGGGGGAACAGTGAGCAGTCTCTTGCTGCTTGAGGTATGACACATTCTAACAAGACGATGTAATGCTGGAAGCTGTCATTTTCCCTCTGGGATCCGGTAAGCCATGTTTATTACGATTGTAAATAAGGGCTTCAAAAAGGGCTTATTTAGACTGTAGACTTTTTTTGGGCTAAATCGATTGATTATTAACACATATTTAGCCTTGAGGAATCATTTTATCTGGGTATTTTGATATAATAATATCGGCAGGCACTGTTTTAGACACCTTATTCTTTAGGGGCTTTCCCAAAGCATAGGCAGAGCCTCATTTTCGCGCCGGTGTTGCGCACTTGTTTTTGAGAGGCATGGCATGCAGTCGCATGTGAGAGGAGCTCTGATACTTAGAAAAGACTTTCTGAAGGCGTCATTTGGTATCGTATTCCCCTTGGGGCTTGGTTGGGTCTCAGCAAAGCAGATACCAGGGACTGTAAAGGGGTTAAAGTTCAAAACGGCTCCGGTTCCGTTATTTTAAGGGTTAAAGCTTCCAAATTTGGTGTGCAATACTTTTAAGGCTTTAAGACACTGTGGTGAAAATTTGGTGAATTTTGAACAATTCCTTCATGTTTTTTCGCATTTGCAGTAATAAAGTGTGTTCAGTTTAAAATTTAAAGTGACAGTAACGGTTTTATTTTAAAACGTTTTTTGTACTTGTTATCAAGTTTATGCCTGTTTAACATGTCTGAACTACCAGATAGACTGTGTTCTGAATGTGGGGAAGCCAGAATTCCTATTCATTTAAATAAATGTGATTTATGTGACAATGACAATGATGCCCAAGATGATTCCTCAAGTGAGGGGAGTAAGCATGGTACTGCATCATTCCCTCCTTCGTCTACACGAGTCTTGCCCACTCAGGAGGCCCCTAGTACATCTAGCGCGCCAATACTCCTTACTATGCAACAATTAACGGCTGTAATGGATAATTCTGTCAAAAACATTTTAGCCAAAATGAACACTTATCAGCGTAAGCGCGACTGCTCTGTTTTAGATACTGAAGAGCATGACGACGCTGATATTAATATTTCTGAAGGGCCCCTAACTCAGTCTGATGGGGCCAGGGAGGTTTTGTCTGAGGGAGAAATTACTGATTCAGGGAACATTTCTCAACAAGCTGAACCTGATGTGATTGCATTTAAATTTAAGTTGGAACATCTCCGCATTCTGCTTAAGGAGGTATTATCCACTCTGGATGATTGTGACAAGTTGGTCATCCCAGAGAAACTATGTAAAATGGACAAGTTCCTAGAGGTGCCGGGGCTCCCAGAAGCTTTTCCTATACCCAAGCGGGTGGCGGACATTGTTAATAAAGAATGGGAAAGGCCCGGTATTCCTTTCGTCCCTCCCCCCATATTTAAAAAATTGTTTCCTATGGTCGACCCCAGAAAGGACTTATGGCAGACAGTCCCCAAGGTCGAGGGAGCGGTTTCCACTTTAAACAAACGCACCACTATACCCATAGAGGATAGTTGTGCTTTCAAAGATCCTATGGATAAAAAATTAGAAGGTTTGCTTAAAAAGATGTTTGTTCAGCAGGGTTACCTTCTACAACCAATTTCATGCATTGTCCCTGTCGCTACAGCCGCATGTTTCGCGGTCGACAGTGATTCTCCTCCTTATGAGGAGATTATGGACAGAATCAATGCTCTCAAATTGGCTAATTCTTTCACCCTAGACGCCACTTTGCAATTGGCTAGGTTAGCGGCTAAGAATTCTGGGTTTGCTATTGTGGCGCGCAGAGCGCTTTGGTTGAAATCTTGGTCGGCTGATGCGTCTTCCAAGAACAAGCTACTTAACATTCCTTTCAAGGGGAAAACGCTGTTTGGCCCTGACTTGAAAGAGATTATCTCGGATATCACTGGGGGTAAGGGCCACGCCCTTCCTCAGGATCGGCCTTTCAAGGCAAAAAATAAACCTAATTTTCGTCCCTTTCGTAGAAACGGACCAGCCCAAAGTGCTACGTCCTCTAAGCAAGAGGGTAATACTTCTCAAGCCAAGCCAGCTTGGAGACCAATGCAAGGCTGGAACAAGGGAAAGCAGGTCAAGAAACCTGCCACTGCTACCAAGACAGCATGAAATGTTGGCCCCCGATCCGGGACCGGATCTGGTGGGGGGCAGACTCTCTCTCTTCGCTCAGGCTTGGGCAAGAGATGTTCTGGATCCTTGGGCGCTAGAAATAGTCTCCCAAGGTTATCTTCTGGAATTCAAGGGACTTCCCCCAAGGGGGAGGTTCCACAGGTCTCAGTTGTCTTCAGACCACATAAAAAGACAGGCATTCTTACATTGTGTAGAAGACCTGTTAAAAATGGGAGTGATTCATCCCGTTCCATTAAGAGAACAAGGGATGGGGTTCTACTCCAATCTGTTTATAGTTCCCAAAAAAGAGGGAACGTTCAGACCAATCTTAGATCTCAAGATCTTAAACAAGTTTCTCAAGGTTCCATCGTTCAAGATGGAAACCATTCGAACTATTCTTCCTTCCATCCAGGAAGGTCAATTCATGACCACGGTGGATTTAAAGGATGCGTATCTACATATTCCTATCCACAAGGAACATCATCGGTTCCTGAGGTTCGCATTCCTGGACAAACATTACCAGTTCGTGGCGCTTCCTTTCGGATTAGCCACTGCTCCAAGGATTTTCACAAAGGTACTAGGGTCCCTTCTAGCTGTGCTAAGACCAAGGGGCATTGCTGTAGTACCTTACTTGGACGACATTCTGATTCAAGCGTCGTCCCTTCCTCAAGCAAAGGCTCACACGGACATTGTCCTGGCCTTTCTCAGATCTCACGGATGGAAAGTGAACGTGGAAAAGAGTTCTCTATCTCCGTCAACAAGGGTTCCCTTCTTGGGAACAATAATAGACTCCTTAGAAATGAGGATTTTTCTGACAGAGGCCAGAAAAACAAAACTTCTAGACTCTTGTCGGATACTTCATTCCGTTCCTCTTCCTTCCATAGCTCAGTGCATGGAAGTGATCGGGTTGATGGTAGCGGCAATGGACATAGTTCCTTTTGCACGCATTCATCTAAGACCATTACAACTGTGCATGCTCAGTCAGTGGAATGGGGACTATACAGACTTGTCTCCGAAGATACAAGTAAATCAGAGGACCAGAGACTCACTCCGTTGGTGGCTGTCCCTGGACAACCTGTCACGAGGGATGACATTCCGCAGACCAGAGTGGGTCATTGTCACGACCGACGCCAGTCTGATGGGCTGGGGCGCGGTCTGGGGATCCCTGAAAGCTCAGGGTCTTTGGTCTCGGGAAGAATCTCTTCTACCGATAAATATTCTGGAACTGAGAGCGATATTCAATGCTCTCAAGGCTTGGCCTCAGCTAGCGAGGGCCAAGTTCATACGGTTTCAATCAGACAACATGACAACTGTTGCGTACATCAACCATCAGGGGGGAACAAGGAGTTCCCTGGCGATGGAAGAAGTGACCAAAATCATTCTATGGGCGGAGTCTCACTCCTGCCACCTGTCTGCTATCCACATCCCAGGAGTGGAAAATTGGGAAGCGGATTTTCTGAGTCGTCAGACATTGCATCCGGGGGAGTGGGAACTCCATCCGGAAATCTTTGCCCAAGTCACTCAGCTGTGGGGCATTCCAGACATGGATCTGATGGCCTCTCGTCAGAACTTCAAAGTTCCTTGCTACGGGTCCAGATCCAGGGATCCCAAGGCGGCTCTAGTGGATGCACTAGTAGCACCTTGGACCTTCAAACTAGCTTATGTGTTCCCGCCGTTTCCTCTCATCCCCAGGCTGGTAGCCAGGATCAATCAGGAGAGGGCGTCGGTGATCTTGATAGTTCCTGCGTGGCCACGCAGGACTTGGTACGCAGATCTGGTGAATATGTCATCGGCTCCTCCTTGGAAGCTACCTTTGAGACGAGACCTTCTTGTTCAGGGTCCGTTCGAACATCCGAATCTGGTTTCACTCCAGCTGACTGCTTGGAGATTGAACGCTTGATCTTATCGAAGCGAGGATTCTCAGATTCTGTTATCGATACTCTTGTTCAGGCCAGAAAGCCTGTAACTAGAAAGATTTACCACAAAATTTGGAAAAAATATATCTGTTGGTGTGAATCTAAAGGATTCCCTTGGGACAAGGTTAAGATTCCTAGGATTCTATCCTTCCTTCAAGAAGGATTGGAAAAAGGATTATCTGCAAGTTCCCTGAAGGGACAGATTTCTGCCTTGTCTGTGTTACTTCACAAAAAGCTGGCCGCTGTGCCAGATGTTCAAGCCTTTGTTCAGGCTCTGGTTAGAATTAAGCCTGTTTACAAACCTTTGACTCCTCCTTGGAGTCTCAATTTAGTTCTTTCAGTTCTTCAGGGGGTTCCGTTTGAACCCTTGCATTCCGTTGATATTAAGTTATTATCTTGGAGAGTTTTGTTTTTAGTTGCAATTTCTTCTGCTAGAAGAGTTTCAGAATTATCTGCTCTGCAGTGTTCTCCTCCTTATCTGGTGTTCCATGCAGATAAGGTGGTTTTACGTACTAAACCTGGTTTTCTTCCAAAAGTTGTTTCTAACAAAAACATTAACCAGGAGATTATCGTACCTTCTCTGTGTCCGAAACCAGTTTCAAAGAAGGAACGTTTGTTGCACAATTTGGATGTTGTTCGCGCTCTAAAATTCTATTTAGATGCTACAAAGGATTTTAGACAAACATCTTCCTTGTTTGTTGTTTATTCCGGTAAAAGGAGAGGTCAAAAAGCAACTTCTACCTCTCTCTCTTTTTGGATTAAAAGCATCATTAGATTGGCTTACGAGACTGCCGGACGGCAGCCTCCCGAAAGAATCACAGCTCATTCCACTAGGGCTGTGGCTTCCACATGGGCCTTCAAGAACGAGGCTTCTGTTGATCAGATATGTAGGGCAGCGACTTGGTCTTCACTGCACACTTTTACCAAATTTTACAAGTTTGATACTTTTGCTTCTTCTGAGGCTATTTTTGGGAGAAAGGTTTTGCAAGCCGTGGTGCCTTCCATTTAGCTGACCTGATTTGCTCCCTCCCTTCATCCGTGTCCTAAAGCTTTGGTATTGGTTCCCACAAGTAAGGATGACGCCGTGGACCGGACACACCTATGTTGGAGAAAACAGAATTTATGTTTACCTGATAAATTACTTTCTCCAACGGTGTGTCCGGTCCACGGCCCGCCCTGGTTTTTTTAATCAGGTCTGATAATTTATTTTCTTTAACTACAGTCACCACGGTACCATATGGTTTCTCCTATGCAAATATTCCTCCTTAACGTCGGTCGAATGACTGGGGTAGGCGGAGCCTAGGAGGGATCATGTGACCAGCTTTGCTGGGCTCTTTGCCATTTCCTGTTGGGGAAGAGAATATCCCACAAGTAAGGATGACGCCGTGGACCGGACACACCGTTGGAGAAAGTAATTTATCAGGTAAACATAAATTCTGTTTCTTCCTGATATTCATTGTTTTGTACAAGCGTTGGTTCGTATAAAACCTGTCATTAAGTCAATTTCTCCTCCTTGGAGTTTGAATTTGGTTCTGGGAGCTCTTCAAGCTCCTCCGTTTGAACCTATGCATTCATTGGACATTAAATTACTTTCTTGGAAAGTTTTGTTCCTTTTGGCCATCTCTTCTGCCAGAAGAGTTTCTGAATTATCTGCTCTTTCTTGTGAGTCTCCTTTTCTGATTTTTCATCAGGATAAGGCGGTGTTGCGAACTTCTTTTGAATTTTTACCTAAAGTTGTGAATTCCAACAACATTAGTAGAGAAATTGTGGTTCCTTCATTATGTCCTAATCCTAAGAATTCTAAGGAGAAATCGTTGCATTCTTTGGATGTTGTTAGAGCTTTGAAATATTATGTTGAAGCTACGAAATCTTTCCGTAAGACTTCTAGTCTATTTGTTATCTTTTCCGGTTCTAGAAAAGGCCAGAAAGCTTCTGCCATTTCTTTGGCATCTTGGTTGAAATCTTTAATTCATCTTGCCTATGTTGAGTCGGGTAAAACTCCGCCTCAGAGAATTACAGCTCATTCTACTAGGTCAGTTTCTACTTCCTGGGCGTTTAGGAATGAAGCTTCGGTTGACCAGATCTGCAAAGCAGCAACTTGGTCCTCTTTGCATACTTTTACTAAATTCTACCATTTTGATGTATTTTCTTCTTCTGAAGCAGTTTTTGGTAGAAAAGTACTTCAGGCAGCGGTTTCAGTTTGAATCTTCTGCTTATGTTTTTCATTAAACTTTATTTTGGGTGTGGATTATTTTCAGCAGGAATTGGCTGTCTTTATTTTATCCCTCCCTCTCTAGTGACTCTTGTGTGGAAAGATCCACATCTTGGGTAGTCATTATCCCATACGTCACTAGCTCATGGACTCTTGCTAATTACATGAAAGAAAACATAATTTATGTAAGAACTTACCTGATAAATTCATTTCTTTCATATTAGCAAGAGTCCATGAGGCCCGCCCTTTTTTTGTGGTGGTTATGATTTTGTATAAAGCACAATTATTCCAATTCCTTATTTTATATGCTTTCGCACTTTTTTATCACCCCACTTCTTGGCTATTCGTTAAACTGAATTGTGGGTGTGGTGAGGGGTGTATTTATAGGCATTTTGAGGTTTGGGAAACTTTGCCCCTCCTGGTAGGAATGTATATCCCATACGTCACTAGCTCATGGACTCTTGCTAATATGAAAGAAATGAATTTATCAGGTAAGTTCTTACATAAATTATGTTTTTTACCTCTGTAATTACCTTGTATCTAAACTTTTGCTGAATGCTTCCTTATCTCAGATCTTTTTACAGACTTTCATTTCAGGCATTTAGTGCTGACTCTTAAATAACTTAATGTGCGTGACTACAATGTCATCTATATGAAACACATGAACTAACACCCTCTAGTTGTGAAAAACTGTCAAATGCATTCAAATTAGAGGTGGCCTTCATGGGCTTAGAAATTAGCATATGAGCCTACCTAGTATCAGCCTTCAACTGAGAATAACAAGAGAACAAAGCAAATTTGATGATAAAAGTAATTTAGAAAGTTGTTTAAAATTACATTAACTATCGGAACCATAAAATATTAATTTGGAATTGACTATCCCTTTAAGAATGCTCATCAACATAAGAGAGTGAAGTAAATCAGAGTACTTTTTTTTTTTTTTTTTAAATTGTACACACTGTTTGCATAATGAAGCAAAAACATGTAGCTGTCATATCCCTTTAAGTGCTGGACTGACTTTTGCAGCTGTCATTGTGTGTCAACCATTACATTTTACTTTAAAACTTTTTGAACTTGTTGTTATTGGGTTATTTTAAACGCTCTTTTTTGTTGGGGCCAGCAGAATCAGCCTAACTGCTATTGACCGTTTTCCTGACGTCAGGCCAAGGTAATGTTCTATAATTACACGATTACATTCTGACTCATTTCCATCGCAATTTACCTGGTAACAGGTTTCGATTACATTTTAGATCTTGAACAGAGGTTTGGCTTTAAGTGATCATTTAGTTAATTATAACTTATTGCATCCAAGGTTCTTTTAATTCAATAAGTTTTATTGGAGGCTTAATTTAATATCTGTTTTTCTTATTGTCTCAGCTCTCTATTCTAACTATTATACATTTTGTTGACTCCTTTGATTACTTTACATGGCACAATTCTGCTACTGAAGGTTCAAAAAATAGTATCAGAAAGTAAGTATGATGAGGCATTTAGCAAAAGTTTTATATTGTACTATTTTGCTAGTGCATTTTATTTTAAAGACTATTTAAAGGTTAAAGTTCTCTTGGTATCCTTTGTTAAATAGTGAGCTCAGGACCGTGCATGTGTCTTTAACGATCAGGCAGTACTGTTTTCAACAATGTTTATTGCAATCTTATATCTGCAAACGCCACTGCCGTAGAATGCTACAGACAATCTATGGCAGCAGAATTTGCAACTATTTATAATATGGTTTTAAACATTCTTGCAAACATGCTTGCTGAGCTCAACCACGATTACTCTTTAAAAGGGAGAGTATACACTTTTTTTCTCCCCTTTAATGTGTTCCTTATTGTCCATTTTACCTACTGGAGTTTATTAAATTGTTTACAAATAGCTTGTTCATTTTTATTTTCTCATTTGAAATGACTGATTTTCTAATTAAAACAGGGAGAGTCCACAGCTGCATTTATTACTTTTAGGAAATATAGAACCTGGCCACCAGGAGGAGGCAAAGACACTCTAACCAAAAGGCTTAAATACCTCCCCCACTTCCCTCATCCCCCAGTCATTCTTTGCCTTTCGTCACAGGAGGTTGGCAGAGAAGTTTCAGAAGATTACTAAGTAGTTCCTTATAGAGGGTAGTACTCTTAGAGATGGGACTGGAGTTTTAAGTAGTCCTGTCAGCCTCTCAGTGAGAGCATAGATGAAAGTTAGAGTCCTGAGATGCAGGGAGAGTCTTTCTGCGAAACAATCCCGACTCATATTAACAGCTCCATAAGCAATTGGCGTTTACGGGTTTCACTGCCTGCTTTCTTCACTCAAGTCCATGTCAGAAGCGACGCTACTATCTGTCAAACTTGAAGGGCAGTGATACTGTTCCACGGCATAGATTCTGGTAAGATTGTTTCCTCTTCATTGTGATATAATGTAAATGATAAAAGCCAGGGTCTCAGTGGGACTCCTTTTTATCTTTATGGAATCAAGGGTTAATATCTCCTGATGGGGGTTATTGAACAGTGGGGGACTATAATAATTTGTATATGATTCTGTCTGCTTATGTGTAGAGATGTTGGGGCTCATGGCTATTACAGAACATAAGGTGTGACATAAGTTTTTTTTTTTTTTTAGCTGCGTAATTCCTGTGGACTGGCATGCTTTTTCTTTGGCCTACATGTAGCACCTCGTGACCGGGAGTGGTCACGTTTTCATTCTCTTTTTTTCTGTATTTGTGACCGAGTATCGGTGTAGGGGGTCTGTTTTTCTATTTGTGTGGGTCATAGGAGGTGGTGAGTGCCCCAGCCATTGGGGGTGTAAGGTGCCAGTGTTTTTTGTTCATAATTTATTCAGTCAAGCTATGGAGGATTCAGATTTTTCAGTGAAGGATTTTTCTGATTCGGATTCTGTTACTTCTGTTCTCTGGGGAGAGGTTAGAGACCACTGAGCCATCCACTTCTGAGGATTCTGTGTCCCGTGAGGTGCGTTCCCTAGTATCTTCTGTTCCTACACAGGCAGTTGTCCCGAATACCATTACCCCTTCTCCGGAAGAAAGTTTATTTCCACTAGAGGTTACTGCACGGTTTCGCATGGCCATATACAGGGAGTGCAGAATTATTAGGCAAGTTGTATTTTTGAGGATTAATTTTATTATTGAACAACAACCATGTTCTCAATGAACCCAAAAAAACTCATTAATATCAAAGCTGAATAGTTTTGGAAGTAGTTTTTAGTTTGTTTTTAGTTATAGCTATTTTAGGGGGATATCTGTGTGTGCAGGTGACTATTACTGTGCATAATTATTAGGCAACTTAACAAAAAACAAATATATACCCATTTCAATTATTTATTTTTACCAGTGAAACCAATATAACATCTCAACATTCACAAATATACATTTCTGACATTCAAAAACAAATCAGTGACCAATATAGCCACCTTTCTTTGCAAGGACACTCAAAAGCCTGCCATCCATGGATTCTGTCAGTGTTTTGATCTGTTCACCATAAACATTGCGTGCAGCAGCAACCACAGCCTCCCAGACACTGTTCAGAGAGGTGTACTGTTTTCCCTCCTTGTAAATCTCACATTTGATGATGGACCACAGGTTCTCAATGGGGTTCAGATCAGGTGAACAAGGAGGCCATGTCATTAGATTTTCTTCTTTTATACCCTTTCTTGCCAGCCACGCTGTGGAGTACTTGGACGCGTGTGATGGAGCATTGTCCTTCATGAAAATCATGTTTATCTTGAAGGATGCAGACTTCTTCCTGTACCACTGCTTGAAGAAGGTGTCTTCCAGAAACTGGCAGTAGGACTGGGAGTTGAGCTTGACTCCATCCTCAACCCGAAAAGGCCCCACAAGCTCATCTTTGATGATACCAGCCCAAACCAGTACTCCACCTCCACCTTGCTGGCGTCTGAGTCGGACTGGAGCTCTCTGCCCTTTACCAATCCAGCCACGGGCCCATCCATCTGGCCCATCAAGACTCACTCTCATTTCATCAGTCCATAAAACCTTAGAAAAATCAGTCTTGAGATATTTCTTGGCCCAGTCTTGACGTTTCAGCTTGTGTGTCTTGTTCAGTGGTGGTCGTCTTTCAGCCTTTCTTACCTTGGCCATGTCTCTGAGTATTGCACACCTTGTGCTTTTGGGCACTCCAGTGATGTTGCAGCTCTGAAATATGGCCAAACTGGTGGCAAGTGGCATCTTGGCAGCTGCACGCTTGACTTTTCTCAGTTCATGGGCAGTTATTTTGCGCCTTGGTTTTTCCACACGCTTCTTGCGACCCTGTTGACTATTTTGAATGAAACGCTTGATTGTTCGATGATCACGCTTCAGAAGCTTTGCAATTTTAAGAGTGCTGCATCCCTCTGCAAGATATCTCACTGTTTTTGACTTTTCTGAGCCTGTCAAGTCCTTCTTTTGACCCATTTTGCCAAAGGAAAGGAAGTTGCCTAATAATTATGCACACCTGATATAGGGTGTTGATGTCATTAGACCACACCCCTTCTCATTACAGAGATGCACATCACCTAATATGCTTAATTGGTAGTAGGCTTTCGAGCCTATACAGCTTGGAGTAAGACAACATGCATAAAGAGGATGATGTGGTCAAAATACTCATTTGCCTAATAATTCTGCACTCCCTGTATTTGGGGTTGGCGCACTTACATCTTCCTGATTGCAAGCAAAGAGTTTATCCGTGTCCTCTTAACGTAGGTACATCAGGTGCGAGTTCGATTGTATCGGATCTTTCCTCTGGGAAAGCGGTTACATCTGAGGTTTCAGGGGTACAACCTTCAGGGTCGGGGCCTTCAGATGCCCCGCCGGAGGTTGATTTTGCCTTTAGATTTAGACTGGCGCGTCTGTGTGTACTGCTGCGACATGTGTTGGCGGCATTGGAGGATCCATGTTCTGATTTGTCAACGGATCCTCAGTCTTCTGAATCAGATGGCGAACAGCGCTAGCTGAGTGGAGGGACGAGATCCTACTCCTGATCATCTTTTGTTTTGTGTTTCTAATCCCAGTTTTGAGCTCTTGAGGAATAGGGTATCTGACAGGCTGGTCCTGTTAGTGTTTCCGTTCCTTTTTGGCGTTCACCTGTGGGTGCTGCCTACTTTCTTTTGATCCGATTAGGATGTGTTTTATTTCTTTTATTTTATTTATTTTAGAACTTTTTACTGTTGTAGATTTTTCTTTTTAGGAAAATTATTTCTTATGGGATTTTGATGCTAGCGATTTTATGGTTGCCATAGATTTTCCTTCCGGCGGAAGTTTAAATTACAAAAAAATATTATTTTTTTTTTATATCTTAAAACAATGTTTAAGTCCCAGATCATTTGTATGTTTGTTTAGTCTAACCCTGCTAGGGTTTAAAACTTTCAGATGGCCTCGAACAGTTCGGTTCTACCCTGGATATCAAGCTGGTCCTGGTTGGTTACTAGTTCACTCAGTTCTTTCGAGGTTTATATCAGACATGTTGTTTCCTTGACAACAGGCTGGTCCTGTTTGGGCACTAGGTTTGCTTACTTCTTAAGAGGTTTTTTTCTTGTGTTTACAAGTTATAGGAGTCCCTTCTTTCGTAGATGTCAGGCTGGTCCTAGTTAATACATCTTGGTGGGCCTTCCGACATTGGTTCGTATTCAATACTAAAGGTTTTGTCCCTGCATAGCTTGCATGACTAGCTGGGTTTACGAATCCTGCTGGGGCAGTATATTTGTAGTTCCTGCGGGAGTCCTCTCTTTTGAGGGGGACCAGATGACTGCTTGGAGATCTTCAGTACTTGGTTTAGGGGGTGATTGTTCCCCTCTATTAGTACTCCTTTGTGGATCGATTTTTCCTATTTTAAAATCTCCTTCGGCAGTGCTTCTCTTCTCTTTTTTTTGAGGATTGCTGTTCTTTTCGCTTCCCCTTGCCTTTTGGGATAGGACTTCTGGTCATCTATTTGTGGAGACCTGGTTCTTAGGGGCTTTTTCCTTGCAGTATCCTTTTTTGATCCTTATACTTGGGGATCTGGGGGATTGTTACGCAGTCTCTCTTGCCGTCGCCTGCTAGGAGTTTTTGGGATGTTCGTTCATTCGCTAATTCCTTGTGCTATAGGTTTTTTCCGGGGTTGATCCAGACTGGATCTTAGAGACTGTCATGTTCTCTCAATCAGGGATTCATTTCCAAGGTTGGAGTTCTGATCTCTTTTGGCTCCTGTTGTCTTCAGGCGTCGTAGGGGTTATCCTAGAAGCCCTTTGATGGACCAGTCACTGGGATACATCTTGAGAGATCAAGACCCCATGAGTGTTTGACAGTGATTGCATCAACTCTAGTGCAATTTCATTTCCAGAAAGATTAACTTGTGGTTGTTCCGCAAGGTTTTGGTCTTTTGATTCGGCTCCTGGTTTTGGGTGTCTGGATTTTTAACCTAGCCTTTGTCTTTGACTTGGCATTTTGGTTAATCTGTTTTCCAGATTTTATTCTTGCATATGTCTGGCGACCAGTAGCAGGTTTGGTTTCCCGGGCCTGGGGAACTCTCCTTATTCCTACTGGGGCGGTTCTTTTTCTTTTGGAGAGATGGAGGAAGTTTTTCCTGGGATTTTCTCGGCTGGAGTATTCCTGTTTTTTTTTCATTTTCCTTCTATTTGGAAGGATCTGGTCTATTGCGCCTTTACAGTTGGCTCCCACAGAGGTAGTTTTCCTCATCTGACTCTAGGAGTTCAATGGATGGAGGGTTTTTCTTGTCTGAAGTGTACCCTCCCTTCGGGTTTCTGAGGGGAAGTAAGGATAGGTATCCTGGAACCTGAGCTAGTCTCTCTGGGGGTCAATGCCTCTTTCCTCCTTTTCCTTTAGAAATCGTGGCTGAAGATTTATCTGATCTCTGGGCCATGTTGATGCTGGGATTTTTTAATCTCTCTTGTCCTTTTGGACCTTGCCAGTCGCTCGGTGGTAGTCAGATCGATCAGTGTAGGGGGTCAGGAATTCTGGCTACTCTATTTGGGCATCGACTTGTCTCCTGAGTGATACTTTCCTTAGGTTGGGAGACATTAGAGTTGGTTCAGGAACCTTCCCTTAGCGGGTAGTTGGTTTTTCCTTATTCGTCAGGGTGTTGTCCTCCCCTTTCCCGTTTTCTAGTAGGGTGGGAAGTTGGTCCGCCCTGCTTTCTAAATTTCTTCTCTTCCTTTCCTTGAATGTCCTGGTGCAACTTTGCTAGCTACTCGGTTGGCTATTTAGTATGGTTTAGCGTTTAGTCTGACTTCCTCTCTGATGGAAGCCTGCGGCTTTCGTTTGGGGTGTAAACAGATATTACTATTCTGTTCCTGTTCTGCTCCCGGGTTTTTTTTTCGGACCTACGGGTGTTCAGTTTCTCTGTACCAGATAAGTCTATGGTGAGATAGTTTTGTTCTACTTTTGTCCTTACGGGACCTCGGTTCTGGTTAAGGTTTTACATTGGTTCCTTTTGGATCCATGTAGGAGGTGGTCTGGAATATTTCCTTTCTTTGCTCTCCACCGTCGGTAGGGTATTACCTACAGGGCTTTGTCCTCTTGCAGCCTGGTAGTCTGCACTTTTTCGAGTTATGCTAGGGGACTGGAGGTTCTTTCGGACCTTCTTATCTGATTCTTCCTTTCCATTTAGTTAGGGAGAATGTGGTGTGGGGAGTTAGTTTGTTTGTTTCCGTTGATATTCATCAGGGAGAGGGTTTAATTTTGTGTGCTTCTGTTAAGTGGGACTTTTGTTTCCTCAGAGGCTTTTGTGCTCAGTGGAGTCCAGAATTTATGAATGATCGCTAGCAGGGATCCTTATGGTTCTAATTGATGGGCAGTTACCTTGTCCTCTTTCCATGTTTTGTTTCTTATTGCTTCTGTTGAAGTAGTTTTTTTATCGGGAATCTGGTTTGTGTAGGCTAAGGTGTCCTCCGAATGGGCCGCCTTTTTGTTCCCGCCCGTATTGCATTCAGTGTCCTCTATAAGCTTGGGTATTGATTTCTCAAAAGAAATGAATGCAGCTGTGGACTCTCTCAGTTTTTAAGAAGAAAAACTTAAATTATGCTTACCTGATAATTTTCTTTTCTTCTGTACGGGGAGAGTCCACAGCTCCCCGCACGTTTTAATTTTTTTCTCTGTGCAGCCTTAAACTTTTTTGTTATTTGTTCTTCTGGCACCTTTTTTCACCCTAATATTTCTCCTACTGTTCCTTGTTCCCTTGGCAGAATGACTGGGGGATGAGGTAAGTGGGGGAGGTATCTAAGCCTTTTGGCTGGGGTGTCTGCCTCCTGGTGGGCAGGTTCTGTTTTTCCCAAAAGTAATGAATGCAGCTGTGTATTCTCCCCGTACAAAAGAAAAGAAAATTATCAGGTAAGCATAATTTTTAAGTTTTTGTCTTGTTTCGCCACCCATACTGAGCATTTTTTTTTTTAACTTAAAAGGGACAGTCTAGTCAAAATTAAACTTCAAAAACTTCAAATTTACTTTGTTCTCTTGGCGTTCTTTGTTGCAATGGGCATTTTTGAACAACAGTGTATGTATATATGTATGTATATATATATATATATATATATATATATATATATATATATATATATATATATATATATATATATATATATATATATCCCCCAATTTGCACAGAACCTGGTGTTCTTTTTTTTTTTTTATATTTTATTTATTTGAAAGCATACATTACACAGAAGAAATACTTTTCCACAATGATGTACATATTATTGCAAAAGAGGATATACAAGAGTCCCAGTCACATTGACTTTGTAAATTACTGATAAACTAACAAGAGTTACCTGTCCTCTTAAATTGGATACTCAGCCTATGACAAATTAAATATTGTGTTGACAACATCACGTTTGTTACAATGGTTCTACATGCCTTAATTTTTCCATTTTTACTTAAGTTAACAGCACAAATCACTCGAGTTCTCCCCCTTCTCCTCCCCATCCGGGGTACAGGATGGAGAACCCTTCAAACTCCTAAGGACTGCAATTTATTGAAATCATTCATTACACAAAAGAGATACTTTTCAGCAATGATGTACATATTATTGCGGAGGATAAAAATACAGGAGTCCTAGTCATGCTGACTTTGTAAATTGCTGACAAAATAATAGGATTTACCTGTCCTCTTAACTAGATAGTCCAATATCTGATAAGTTGAATATTGTATTGACAGCATCACGTTTTTACAGTGTTCCTGCATGCCTTCCTTTTCCATTTTCCCTAAGTTAACAGCACAAATCACTCAAGTTCTCCCCCTTCACTTCCCCATTTGGGGTAAAGGATGGAGAACCTCTCAAACTCCTAAGGACTACTATTTAACTACCAAGGTTCCACCAACAATCACCCACCATCTCGAGGTCTTCCCCCTCGGGTGCCAGAGTGTGTCCCAAGAGCCAACTGCTAGGTTCAGCGCTAAGAGGATTCTATCCTCTATCAAAGTTAAAGTCCCATTCCCCTCTAAGCTGTGCTTTATTGTTCTGTGTGGGAACAATATCTGAATTTGCTGAGAGGTGTGTAGGGTTTTGATGTATGCTTCCCATTTTCTTATGAACTGTAAAGTTCTATTCTGAAGGTCTCCCAAGGCATCAGCCTGCTCATAAACCATCTGTTGATGTAATCTAGCTCTCAACTGTGAAAGACCAGGCGACTCATTCTTGAGCCAATATTTGAAGACTAATGTTCTAGCCTGTAAAATTATAATATGTACAAGTGTCTTGACTTCCCTGGGTAGGCCTTGAAGGTCTAGAAAAACAATAACCTGCGGGGAAAGAATTATCTGTGTGTTAAAGATCTTATTTACCCAAAAGGCTAACATACCCCAGAATCTATACAATTTTGGGCAAGCCCAAATCATGTGTAAGAGGTCAGCTTTAGGGGCCCTGCATTTTGGGCATTTTCCATCGGATTCAGGATCCCAGACCTTATACAGTTTGGGTGTGATGTATGCTTGGTTAAGCAACTTTGTGTGAGCCTCCCTGGTGTCTGATGCCAAAGAGGCCTTTTTAACCTTTCGTATGCTCTGTTGGACAGTCAGTACTGAAATGTCTGTATGTAATGTGTCCGTCCATCTCACCCTAATTAGTTCTAGCGAGTCATTATTGTCTCCACGTCCCAGGGCTTTATAGGTTGTTGAAATGGAAGTTTCTTTCATGTAATTAGCAAGAGTCCATGAGCTAGTGACGTATGGGATATACATTCCTACCAGGAGGGGCAAAGTTTCCCAAACCTCAAAATGCCTATAAATACACCCCTCACCACACCCACAATTCAGTCTATTTGTTATCTTTTCTGGGTCCAGAAAAGGTCAGAAGGCCTCCGCCATTTCTTTGGCGTCTTGGTTAAAGTCTTTGATTCATCATGCTTATGTAGAGTCGGGTAAATCCCCGCCTCAAAGAATTACGGCTCATTCTACTAGGTCAGTTTCTATTTCCTGGGCGTTTTGGAATGAAGCTTCTGTTGATCAGATTTGCAAAGCAGCAACTTGGTCTTCTTTGCATACTTTTACTAAATTCTACCATTTTGATGTGTTTTCTTCTTCTGAAGCAGTTTTTGGTAGAAAAGTACTTCAGGCAGCTGTTTCAGTTTGATTCTTCTGCTTATAATTTCAGTTTTTTTCATTATTGAGATTAAAACTTTTGTTTTGGGTTGTGGATTATTATTTTTCAGCGGAATTGGCTGTCTTTATTTTATCCCTCCCTCTCTAGTGACTCTTGCGTGGAAGTTCCACATCTTGGGTATTTATTATCCCATACGTCACTAGCTCATGGACTCTTGCTAATTACATGAAAGAAAACATAATTTATGTAAGAACTTACCTGATAAATTCATTTCTTTCATATTAGCAAGAGTCCATGAGGCCCACCCTTTTTTGTGGTGGTTATGATTTTTTTGTGTAAAGCACAATTATTCCAATTCCTTATTTTGATGCTTTCGCTCCTTTCTTATCACCCCACTTCTTGGCTATTAGTTAAACTGAATTGTGGGTGTGGTGAGGGGTGTATTTATAGGCATTTTGAGGTTTGGGAAACTTTGCCCCTCCTGGTAGGAATGTATATCCCATACGTCACTAGCTCATGGACTCTTGCTAATATGAAAGAAATGAATTTATCATGTAAGTTCTTACATAAATTATGTTATTTCCATTTTGAAAGGAGGAGGCCAGGGCATGAATCGGATTGTCACTCACAGGCATTTCTCCCGTGAAGTACAGAGAGTGTATGTAATGTTTTATTTGGAGGTATGCGACGTGGTGGGACGATGGCATGTTGTACTGTCTTTGTAGACTTTCAAATGTGGATACCCTTCTCCCATCCAATTCCAAGAGCTTTGAGATAGTATCAATGCCTTTTTCTTTTCACACTCTAAAAAGTCTAGAGGAGAGGCCTGGGATAAAGCTGGGATTACCTTTAATTGGTAAGTATCTCGTGAATTCATTGTTGACTTTAAGTTTTTTGCAGATTTTCCTCCACGCAAAGAGTGGTTGCTGCATGAGAGGATAGTCCACTAGGAGCTTATCCGCCTTAACCGCTTTTAGATGAGGAAGGGATTTAAGGTCCCATGGTTCAATCTCTTGCTCCTTCAATTCCGGGACTGCAAAGCAGTGCCCGCCAGTGAGCCAATCCAAAACATATTTTGCCTGGGCTGCCCAGGCATAGTGCTCAAGGTTCGGAACTGCCAGACCCCCCGCCTCAACAGAGCAGTACGTTTTCTTTCTTGTGATTCTATGTTTTTTGTTTGCCCAAATTAATTTAAGGATTAGGGAGTTCCAAAATCTCAAGTCACTTCTACATAATACTGAGGTGATCATCTGTAGGAAATATAATATTTTTGGGAAAAGGATCATCTTAATGAGACCCGTTCTGCCCGAAATCGATAGCGGAAGTTTAGCCCAGTGTTGGAGCAGGTCCTGCGCCTCTTTTTTCAGAGGGGCATAATTGATGCCATACCACTTATCCGGGTTAGTCGAGAGTTTTATACCGAGGTATTTAAAGGAATTCTGTACGGTTTTAAAATTGAATTGTGTAATACCTGCAGTTCTATGTGGGGTCAACCAAACCAGCTCCGACTTGTCTGCATTAATCCTGTAGCCCGATATTTTCCCGAAGGCTTCCAAGAGGGACATTACTTTCTTTGTTTTCTGCGGGGTTGGAGATATATAGTAACATATCATCCGCAAACAGGGATAAATGTTTGGTTTTCTTGCCTATTTTAAGACCTCCAGACTCCTTCCGGATCTTAATGGCCAGTGGTTCGAGAGCTATATCGAACAAGAGGGGGGACAGGGGGCAACTCTGTCTTGTTCCCCTCTCCAGGTTAAATGGGAGAGAAGGGATTTTGTTTACTACAATTGAGGCTACTGGAGAGGCATAGATAGTCTTCAGGCATGTAGCAAAGTTGCCAGTTATTCCCAATTTTGTGAGAGTGAAGAAGGGATGGTCCGAAAGCACTAGATCAAAGGCTTTTTCTGCATCTACAAGTAGAACACAGGCCTCTTCAGGGGACCTCTCCTTATCTGAGTTCCTCCCTCTCCTTATCTGAGTTCCTCCCTCTCCAGTAATGGGTAAGGACAAACTGCAAAGTACAGAGATTGGTGACCGCTGTTCTACCCTTCACAAAACCTGATTGATCCGGGTGGATTATGGACGGGAGGACTTCCGCCAGCCTGTTGGCCATTATTTTGGTGAATAATTTGTAATCCACGTTCATCAAAGAGATGGGACGATAAGATGCTGTGGAGGTGGGATCCCTATCTGGTTTTAAGATTAGGCAAACTTTCGCTTCCATGAATCTAGTGGACAGAACAACCTGTCCTGACAAGATGCCATTAAAGAGTTGGGACAGTATCATAGTGACCTCCTCCGAGAGGATTTTATAGAATTCGTCCGGGAGGCCATCCGGCCCCGGGGTTTTTTCCAGGGGGGTCATCCCAATTGATAGATTTCCGGAGAGGCAATAGGGGCATTGAGAGAGCTGATCTGTTGGGCCGTCAGGGAAGGAAGGTCTAAAGAGGCCCAAAAGGCGTCTCTGTCTGAGTCAAAGACCTCTTGTCTTTTATAAAGATTAGAGTAGTATTCTCTAAAGGTTTCCTGGATTCCCTCTTTAGATGTGAGGATCCTATCTCCCTGCCTAATGGCGACAATAGGTGTCGTGGGTCTCGCCAGCCTAGTGATCCTAGCCAGTAGTCTACCCATTTTGTTGCTGTGTCTGTAAAACTTTGCATGGTTTATATTTAAGTCCCTTGCTGCGTTTTGTGCTAAGGTCGTGTCTCTGTTGAATTTGGATTCTTTCTATTTGTCTCTATTCGGGATCGTGGGATGTCTAAGGTATTTGTTGCGCGCATTCAACAATTGTTTCAGTAATAAGTCCTCTCTAGCCTTCTTCTTCCTGACCCCCGCTACATATGACATTATAGCTCCCCTCAAGACAGCCTTACATGTCTCCCAATAAAGAATAGGGTTCACAATGTGTTGTTGGTTAGTGAGCTGATACGTCAACCATTCCCTCTGTAAGTAGTTCTTAAAGTTGGTGTCCCTATAGAGATATCTTGGGAATGACCATGTGCCTGGGGGGATTCCTCCCTGACCTGCTTTTAATTTAATGGGTATCGGGGCATGGTCTGATAGAAGAGGGGCTTCTATTCTGGTGTCTTCGATCCTAGAATGTAACTCTGCCGAAGTTAAGAATAGGTCTATTCGGGAGTGTGTATCTTTAGCTGGGGTGGAACAGGTGAAGTCCCTTACCTCCGGGTGTCTGTGTCTCCAAATATCTACCAAGGAGAGGGCCCCCGTAAACCTGGGCAGTATCAAGGAGTCCCTTTTCGAATTCCTATACGGGCCTTTGTGTTGTGAAGATATCATGGGATTTTTATATCTGTCTGCTGGGACTCTTGGAGCAATGTTGAAGTCCCCTCCTATAATAAGTGAGGCGTCTGCAAAACAGAGGAGTTTAATTCTTAGGGAGCTCCAAAATTCAGCCTTCTGTGTGTGTGGGCCATATACCCCTCCTAGTATTAGCACATCCCCCTCCACTTGGACTTTAAGTAGGACGTACCTCCCTTCTGGGTCTAAAATGGTGTGTAGGATTTGGTAGTTAAGGTTTTTCCGAAAGAGGAACGCCACACCTCTTGCTCTACTTTCTTCATATTGGGTAAAGATCACTTCCCCTACCCATCCCTGTTTAAGTTTTAGGTGTCCTGCCGGTTTTAGGTGTGTTTCCTCCAAGATGGCTATGACAGCTTTTTTGGTGTTAAGATATTTTAAAATTGCCTTTCGTTTGTTAGGGGACGTTATTCCCCCCACATTCCATGAGACAATGCGGAGGCCCATAGTGTAGTCAAGTCTAAGTATTGAGAAAAACCCTCCCGGTTTCTGGGTGTCTGGGGCAAGCCCTGAACTATGTGTAGATGAGTTGATGGAGGAGTGATAGCGTGCAGAGATCTGAGACTTAAATTGACCTACTTACCACCTGGCACCTCGGGGGAGACCAACCGGACCCACTTGTCTAGTGTAGGCTGTTTGGTGGGAACAATAAAGCTGGTCGGCAAGAACTCAATGATTATTAGTGTACAGTATAGCAGTAACAAAGCTAGTAAAAAAATTTTAACCATCACAAGATTGTTGCTCTGTAACAGAACCGTTAGTCGAACCTTGGCTAACTACAGTATTTTCAAATACAAAACTGTGGAAATAGCTTTAAAGTGAAAACACACAATACAAAATTCAAAACACCCAATTAGAGAACCCCCCCCCCCCCCACTTTCAAAAGGATATGCAGTCAGCACTGCCACAGTAAGCAGCGCTTCATAAAGTGAAGTAAATGTTCTCAGTCCATTTGATTAGTTGAGGTCTTCTTGTCTGAAGCTTCTTACACTTGCCAACCTCATTTTAGGCCTCAAGAGTTCAAATGTCCTCGTTATTTCCCCTAGGGATCTCCTCTCTCTGTAGCCTCAGATGGTCAGCTTCTGTTTGTAGAAAGATCTGCAGTTGTTTTGGTGAGTTGAAGAATTTCAGGCCCATTCTTGTCTGTAGTTTCAAACGTGCTGGGTAAAGCAAAGACACAATCTCTCCTTTTTCTAGAAGGTCCTTGCAATAAGGGGAAAATTCCCGCCTCTTCTTGGCAACCTCTGCCGAATAATCTTGGAACAAGAGGATTTTTTTTCCCCCTCATAAGAGAGTCCCTGGTTTTGTCTATAGGCTTTAAGAATTGCTGTTTTTTCTTTGAAACACAGATATTTAATCATTGCTTGTCTCGGCGGTGCTGTTGCTGGGTCTTCCCTGCGTTGCTGGGGGCCTACTCTGTGGGCTCTTTCCACTGTGCAGGGAATTTGGGACTGTGGGAGGTGGAGTAACTCTGGCAGGGTCCTTTCCGCAAAATCCACCAGATCCAGGCCTGGAATTGATTCTGGAAGTCCCACCACTCTGACATTATTCCTGCGGGACCTGTTCTCCAGGTCGTCTAGTTTTTCCTGGAGTGCTTTGTTCTGTCTCTGTAGGGCCAATATGCCCGTGGAGGATTCTCTTTGTTGTGCTTCCGTGTCGGTCACCCTCTGTTCCACAGTATTCAGTCTTGCCGAGAAAGTTTTGAATTCAGAGGTCAAAGTATCTAGTCCTGTCTGCAGTTGTTCAATTTTCGGGAGACATAGGGACGATAATTGTGAGACTATGGGGTGTGTATCTGGAGAGGCGCTTTCAGGACTTTCTGCTGGGTCTGATTGTGTCCCCAGTACCTCCGTTTGCTGTCTGAGTCTGTGTTCTTGCTGCCTTTTTTTTGACATGTTGTCTGTTTGTTTTTGATAAGGAGGGTAGTATTTCCTCATGAAGATATGTAAGAGGCCTTTTTCTATTGTAAGGTTGGCAGATAAGTAAGGCACTTGAAGGGAATTATTTAACTGAGCGGAGACTGTGGGGGGGGGTTCTTTGGGGGGTTTATGTCATATTCTCACTCCTCCATTTCCAGTACCTCAATAAAGTGGAAAATTAGGGGTGTTAGAGGGGAGTAGATGTCACACTTTAGCTTTCTCCAGTGAATTCCAGGCGCAGATGGGCCTTTAAGTCTGTGCTTCCACCTATTAGGTACTATCTGTTGTGCAGGGAGTGTATGGTCAAGGTTCAGCTCTCAATGCCCCCAGGGAGAATGTAATGGCACTATATAAACTGTTTTTAACACAGTGGTGGCGTACTTAGTTATGTCTATGATGGCTCTGTGGTGCCTCTGTTATTTGTTATACAGATCTGGTTGATCTAGAAGCCCGCCAATAGTGTCAATAGTCCTGTGCCCAGGGGTGTGACTCCCCACTTGCCTGCTGTCCTGCTGGACCTTCTATACCCTGCCCGGGACTTCGATTGCGGTGCAGGCCCTTTCCTCCCTTCCTCTTCTGTGATCCGGATTTGGCCCCTAACTTTAATATCGCCAACAGCTTGCGGCTTTTATTTCAGGCCGCTCCGCGTCTCTCTCTTCCGTGCGACTGTGCGGCAGGGGGGAGCGGATGAAAATGCCCCCAACTGTGTTGACCGGAGGTGGTTAGGAGATCCCCTTCAAGGTCTGGTCAGTTGGACCTGCAAAATAAGGCTTTATTATGCCTTTTTCGCTTTGGCGAGGAGCGGAGCTATGAGACTTTGCTACCGCTCCTTAGGTCCGCCCACCGGAAGTCCCTAGAACCTGGTGTTCTATGGCCATTACATTGATGATCTTTTGTTTATCTTAAAAGGATCGGAGGGACAAGGGTTGGATTTTACCAATCATCTTAACAATTATAATTTGGGGATTTCTTTTTCACCTAATTTGAAAAAAGACCATATTGAATTTTTGGACCTTCTTTTAGGTTGGTCAACAGATGGTGCAGTTTCTTCAAAAACTTACTTGAAATCAATGGACTGGAACAGCTTTCTCCATTATGGAAGCAACCAATATCATTGTTGGAAAAATAAGGCCCCATATTGGCAATTCAGGTGAATTAAAAGAAATTGTTCCACCATATCAGACTGTGATGACCAGGCAAAAGTAATTAGTGAGATATTCCTTGAAAAGGGCTACCCTGAATATATAATCAATAAAGAATTGAAAAGAGTGAGAGAGGAGGATAGAAATACTTATTTCTCCAACATAGGTGTGTCCGGTCCACGGCGTCATCCTTACTTGTGGGATATTCTCCTCCCCAACAGGAAATGGCAAAGAGCCCAGCAAAGCTGGTCACGTGATCCCTCCTAGGCTCCGCCTTCCCCAGTCATTCTCTTTGCCGTTGTACAGGCAACATCTCCACGGAGATGGCTTAGAGTTTTTTGGTGTTTAACTGTAGTTTTTATTATTCAATCAAGAGTTTGTTATTTTAAAATAGTGCTGGTATGTACTATTTACTCTGAAACAGAAAAGAGATGAAGATTTCTGTTTGTAAGAGGAAAATGATTTTAGCAACCGTTACTAAAATCGATGGCTGTTTCCACACATGACTGTTGAGAGGAATTAACTTCAGTTGGGGGAAACAGGGAGCAGACTTTTGCTGCTTGAGGTATGACACATTTCTAACAAGACGATGTAATGCTGGAAGCTGTCATTTTCCCTATGGGATCCGGTAAGCCATTTTTATTAAATAAAGAGAAAAAAGGGCTTCACAAGGGCTTTTAAGACTGTAGACATTTTCTGGGCTAAAACGATTTATATATAAGCATATTTTATATTCCATAGCCTTGAGGAATTATTTTAATCTTGGGAACTATGTAAAATAACCGGCAGGCACTGTATTGGACACCTTATTCTCTAGGGGCTTTCCCTAATCATAGGCATAGTCTCATTTTCGCGCCTCTATTGCGCACTTGTTTTTGGGAAGCATGACATGCAGATGCATGTGTGAGGAGCTCTGATACATAGAAAAGACTTTCTGAAGGCGTCATTTGGTATCGTATTCCCCTTGGGCTTGGTTGGGTCTCAGCAAAGCAGATACCAGGGACTGTAAAGGGGTTAAATATAAAAACGGCTCCGGTTCCGTTATTTTAAGGGTTAAAGCTTCCAAATTTGGTGTGCAATACTTTTAAGGCTTTAAGACACTGTGGTGAAAATTTGGTGAATTTTGAACAATTCCTTCATACTTTTTCACATTTGCAGTAATAAAGTGTGTTCAGTTTAAAATTTAAAGTGACAGTAACGGTTTTATTTTAAAACGTTTTTTGTACTTTGTTATCAAGTTTATGCCTGTTTAACATGTCTGAACTACCAGATAGACTGTGTTCTGTATGTGGGGAAGCCAAGGTTCCTTCTCATTTAAATAGATGTGATTTATGTGACACAAAATTTAGAGAAAATGATGCCCAAGATGATTCCTCAAGTGAGGGGAGTAAGCATGGTACTGCATCATCCCCTCCTTCGTCTACGCCAGTCTTGCCCACACAGGAGGCCCCTAGTACATCTAGTGCGCCAATACTCCTTACTATGCAACAATTAACGGCTGTAATGGATAATTCTATCAAAAACATTTTAGCCAAAATGCCCACTTATCAGCGTAAGCGCGACTGCTCTGTTTTAGAAAATACTGAAGAGCATGAGGACGCTGATGATATTGGTTCTGAAGTGCCCCTACACCAGTCTGAGGGGGCCAGGGAGGTTTTGTCTGAGGGAGAAATTTCAGATTCAGGGAAAACTTCTCAACAAGCTGAACCTGATGTGATTACATTTAAATTTAAATTGGAACATCTCCGCGCTCTGCTTAAGGAGGTGTTATCTACTCTGGATGATTGTGAGAATTTGGTCATTCCAGAGAAATTATGTAAAATGGACAAGTTCCTAGAGGTCCCGGGGCCCCCCGAAGCTTTTCCTATACCCAAGCGGGTGGCGGACATTGTAAATAAAGAATGGGAAAGGCCCGGTATACCTTTCGTCCCTCCCCCCATATTTAAGAAATTGTTTCCTATGGTCGACCCCAGAAAGGACTTATGGCAGACAGTCCCCAAGGTCGAGGGGGCGGTTTCTACTCTAAACAAACGCACCACTATACCCATAGAAGATAGTTGTGCTTTCAAAGATCCTATGGATAAAAAATTAGAGGGTTTGCTTAAAAAGATGTTTGTTCAGCAAGGTTACCTTCTACAACCAATTTCATGCATTGTTCCTGTCACTACAGCAGCGTGTTTCTGGTTCGATGAACTAGAAAAGGCGCTCAATAATAATTCTTCTTCTTATGAGGAGATTATGGACAGAATTCATGCTCTCAAATTGGCTAATTCTTTCACCCTAGACGCCACTTTGCAATTGGCTAGGTTAGCGGCGAAAAATTCTGGTTTTGCTATTGTGGCGCGCAGAGCGCTTTGGCTAAAATCTTGGTCAGCGGATGCGTCTTCCAAGAACAAATTGCTTAACATTCCTTTCAAGGGGAAAACGCTGTTTGGCCCTGACTTGAAAGAGATTATCTCTGATATCACTGGGGGCAAGGGCCACGCCCTTCCTCAGGATAGGTCTTTCAAAGCCAAAAATAAACCTAATTTTCGTCCCTTTCGCAGAAACGGACCAGCCCCAAGTGCTACGTCCTCTAAGCAAGAGGGTAATACTTCTCAAGCCAAGCCAGCCTGGAGGCCAATGCAAGGCTGGAACAAAGGTAAGCAGGCCAAGAAACCTGCCACTGCTACCAAGACAGCATGAGATGTTGGCCCCCGATCCGGGACCGGATCTGGTGGGGGGCAGACTCTCTCTTCGCTCAGGCTTGGGCAAGAGATGTTCTGGATCCTTGGGCACTAGAAATAGTCTCCCAAGGTTATCTTCTGGAATTCAAGGGGCTTCCCCCAAGGGGGAGGTTCCACAGGTCTCAATTGTTTCAAGCGTCGTCCCTTCCACAAGCAAAGGCTCACACGGACATTGTCCTGGCCTTTCTCAGATCTCACGGGTGGAAAGTGAACGTAGAAAAAAGTTCGCTATCTCCGTCAACAAGGGTTCCCTTCTTGGGAACAATAATAGACTCCTTAGAAATGAGGATTTTTCTGACAGAGGCCAGAAAATCAAAACTTCTAAACTCTTGTCAAATACTTCATTCTGTTCCTCTTCCTTCCATAGCGCAGTGCATGGAAGTAATAGGTTTGATGGTAGCGGCAATGGACATAGTTCCTTTTGCGCGAATTCATCTAAGACCATTACAACTGTGCATGCTCAGTACTTGTCTCCGACGATACAAGTAGATCAGAGGACCAGAGATTCACTCCGTTGGTGGCTGTCCCTGGACAACCTGTCACAAGGGATGAGCTTCCGCAGACCAGAGTGGGTCATTGTCACGACCGACGCCAGTCTGGTGGGCTGGGGCGCGGTCTGGGGACCCCTGAAAGCTCAGGGTTTTGGTCTCGGGAAGAATCTCTTCTACCGATAAATATTCTGGAACTGAGAGCGATATTCAATGCTCTCAAGGCTTGGCCTCAGCTAGCAAAGGCCAAGTTCATACGGTTTCAATCAGACAACATGACGACTGTTGCGTACATCAACCATCAGGGGGGAACAAGGAGTTCCCTGGCGATGGAAGAAGTGACCAAAATCATTCAATGGGCGGAGACTCACTCCTGCCACTTGTCTGCAATCCACATCCCAGGAGTGGAAAATTGGGAAGCGGATTTTCTGAGTCGTCAGACATTTCATCCGGGGGAGTGGGAACTCCATCCGGAAATCTTTGCCCAAATTACTCAATTGTGGGGCATTCCAGACATGGATCTGATGGCCTCTCGTCAGAACTTCAAGGTTCCTTGCTACGGGTCCAGATCCAGGGATCCCAAGGCGACTCTCGTAGATACACTAGTAGCACCTTGGACCTTCAAACTAGCTTATGTATTCCCGCCGTTTCCTCTCATCCCCAGGCTGGTAGCCAGGATCAATCAGGAGAGGGCATCGGTGATCTTGATAGCTCCTGCGTGGCCACGCAGGACTTGGTATGCAGACCTGGTGAATATGTCATCGGCTCCACCATGGAAGCTACCTTTGAGACGAGACCTTCTTGTTCAAGGTCCGTTCGAACATCCGAATCTGGTCTCACTCCAACTGACTGCTTGGAGATTGAACGCTTGATCTTATCAAAGCGAGGGTTCTCAGATTCTGTCATTGATACTCTTGTTCAGGCCAGAAAGCCTGTAACTAGAAAAATCTACCACAAAATATGGAAAAAATATATCTGTTGATGTGAATCTAAAGGATTCCCTTTGGACAAGGTAAAAATTCCTAAGATTCTATCCTTTCTTCAAGAAGGTTTGGAGAAAGGATTATCTGCAAGTTCTTTGAAGGGACAGATTTCTGCCTTGTCTGTGTTACTTCACAAAAAGCTGGCAGCTGTGCCAGATGTTCAAGTCTTTGTTCAGGCTCTGGTTAGAATCAAGCCTGTTTACAAACATTTGACTCCTCCTTGGAGTCTCAATTTAGTTCTTTCAGTTCTTCAGGGGGTTCCGTTTGAACCCTTACATTCCGTTGATATTAAGTTATTATCTTGGAAAGTTTTGTTTTTGGTTGCAATTTCTTCTGCTAGAAGAGTTTCAGAATTATCTGCTCTGCAGTGTTCTCCTCCTTATCTGGTGTTCCATGCAGATAAGGTGGTTTTACGTACTAAACCTGGTTTTCTTCCGAAAGTTGTTTCTAACAAAAACATTAACCAGGAGATAGTTGTGCCTTCTTTGTGTCCGAATCCAGTTTCAAAGAAGGAACGTTTATTACACAATTTGGATGTAGTTCGTGCTCTAAAATTCTATTTAGAGGCTACAAAGGATTTCAGACAAACATCTTCTTTGTTTGTTGTTTATTCTGGTAAAAGGAGAGGTCAAAAAGCAACTTCTACCTCTCTCTCTTTTTGGCTTAAAAGCATCATCCGATTGGCTTATGAGACTGCCGGACGGCAGCCTCCTGAAAGAATCACAGCTCATTCTACTAGGGCTGTGGCTTCCACATGGGCCTTCAAGAACGAGGCTTCTGTTGATCAGATATGTAAGGCAGCGACTTGGTCTTCACTGCACACTTTTACTAAATTTTACAAATTTGATACTTTTGCTTCTTCTGAGGCTATTTTTGGGAGAAAGGTTTTGCAAGCCGTGGTGCCTTCCATCTAGGTGACCTGATTTGCTCCCTCCCTTCATCCGTGTCCTAAAGCTTTGGTATTGGTTCCCACAAGTAAGGATGACGCCGTGGACCGGACACACCTATGTTGGAGAAAACAGAATTTATGTTTACCTGATAAATTACTTTCTCCAACGGTGTGTCCGGTCCACGGCCCGCCCTGGTTTTTTAATCAGGTCTGATAATTTATTTTCTTTAACTGCAGTCACCACGGTATCATATGATTTCTCCTATGCAAATATTCCTCCTTTACGTCGGTCGAATGACTGGGGAAGGCGGAGCCTAGGAGGGATCATGTGACCAGCTTTGCTGGGCTCTTTGCCATTTCCTGTTGGGGAGGAGAATATCCCACAAGTAAGGATGACGCCGTGGACCGGACACACCGTTGGAGAAAGTAATTTATCAGGTAAACATAAATTCTGTTTTTGTAGGTAAAAACAAAACACAAAAAAACTTTAAAGATTCTAGTCCACCTTTCTTCACACAAGATTCTATTGATTTCATGGTGGTTGGAATTGAATCTCGTGATGAACATTGGCCCATTCTTACTAATGATCCAATCCTTAAAAATATTCTTGGCCATAAACCTAAAGTGGTATATCGGAGAGCACCTACTCTGAAGCAGGGACAGGCAAGGTGTCCATACACGGACACTGGTGTCCATACACGGACACTGGTGTCCGTGACTAGCCCTCGCAGTGTCCACCACAATCTTAGTACATCTTTTCTTTCTGATTAAATAACAGGAATAAATGAAATCTGTAGTGTGAATAAAGTTAGTGACTTGTCAAGAGACTGCTAGCGATATTGGGTGATAATTTATAGCGTAAATAAAACCTGAGTGAAATACTGGATGTGTATCTGCATCTGTATAATAACACACGGCTCTATACAAAGCCACAGTAGTGACACTGGTACATGCGTATAGCCAGACAAGGGCTGGATATCGGGCCAGTGGTATCTGCATCAGTATAATAACACCCAGCGCTATATAATAACACAGTAGTGACACTGTCACATGAGTATAGCTAGAGGAGGGCTGGTTATAGGATCAGTGGTATCTGCCTCAGTATAACAACACCCAGCGCTATATAATGGCACAGTAGTGACACTGTCACATGGGTATAGCTATAGGAGGGCTGATTATAGGATCAGTGGCATCTGCCTCAGTATAATAACACCCAGCGCTATATAATGACACAGTAGTGACACTGTCACATGAGTATAGCTAGAGGAGGGCTGGTTATAGGATCAGTGGTATCTGCCTCAGTATAACAACACCCAGCGCTATATAATGGCACAGTAGTGACACTGTCACATGGGTATAGCTATAGGAGGGCTGATTATAGGATCAGTGGCATCTGCCTCAGTATAATAACACCCAGCGCTATATAATGACACAGTAGTGACACTGGCACATGGTTATAGCCAGAGGAGGGCTGGTTATAGAATCAGTGGTATCTGCATCAGTATAATAACACCCAGCACTATATAATGACACAGTAGTGACACTGGCACATGGGTATAGCCAGAGGAGGGCTGGTTATTGGATCAGTGGTATCTGCATCAGTATAATAACACCAAGCACTATAAAATATTTTTAATTTCAAATGTACCTTGGTGTCCTTCACTAAGGTCTGTACTTTGGAAAATGTCTGCCACGGCCTTTGTCTGCGCCTATCCCTGCTCTGAAGACCACTTTAGCGCCCAGCTAAGTGGTAAGGGACCGATATAAGCCAGCCACCAATGCTATGACTAAAGAGGGTCCAAATAAGAAAAGGGTCTCCAAATGTTTCAAAAAACACTGTGGGATGTGCAGTCACATAACACATGGGGCATTCACTTTTAAATCTAATACTACTGGTGAACAATTTCCTATTAAGAGTCACATGACATGCGAGTCCACCTTCATTAAATATATCTCCTTAACTGTATTTGTGGGGTCCAATATGTCGGCCGCACTTGCAGAAAGGTAAAAATGTGGGGTGAACATGCATATAGTATTAAGAAAAATCTTAACACACAGTGTGTCTAGACACTGTGTACATGCACACAAAGGACAAAAAAACATTATGAGCATCATTCCAATTGAACAAATTTCAAGATCAAATGCCAATGCCTTTATTTCTTTTAGAAGTAGAGAATCCTTTTGGATCACGAAGCTTAAAACATTGCAACCTGACGGCCTCAAAGAAAATCTGGATATGGCTGCATTCGTATAAGTTTATATACTGTCTACATTAATAAATTCTCCCAATACTTATTTTAAACTCCCCCATCGTCACACGCATACTTATATCCTATTTTTCTTTCATGTAATTAGCAAGAGTCCATGAGCTAGTGACGTATGTGATATACATTCCTACCAGGAGGGGCAAAGTTTCCCAAACCTCAAAATGCCTATAAATACACCCCTCACCACACCCACAATTCAGTTTTACAAACTTTGCCTCCTATGGAGGTGGTGAAGTAAGTTTGTGCTAGATTCTACGTTGATATGCGCTCTGCAGCAAGTTGGAGCCCGGTTTTCCTCTCAGCGTGCAGTGAATGTCAGAGGGATGTGAGGAGAGTATTGCCTATTTGAATGCAGTGATCTCCTTCTACGGGGTCTATTTCATAGGTTCTCTGTTATCGGTCGTAGAGATTCATCTCTTACCTCCCTTTTCAGATCGACGATATACTCTTATTTATATACCATTACCTCTGCTGATTTTCGTTTCAGTACTGGTTTGGCTTTCTACAAACATGTAGATGAGTGTCCTGGGGTAAGTAAGTCTTATTTTCTGTGACACTCTAAGCTATGGTTGGGCACTTTGTTTATAAAGTTCTAAATATATGTATTCAAACATTTATTTGCCTTGACTCAGGATGTTCAACATTCCTTATTTTCAGACAGTCAGTTTCATATTTGGGATAATGCATTTGAATCAATCATTTTTTCTTACCTTAAAAAATTTGACTCTTTTTCCCTGTGGGCTGTTAGGCTCGCGGGGGCTGAAAATGCTTCATTTTATTGCGTCATTCTTGGCGCTGACTTTTTTGGCGCAAAAAATCTTTTCTGTCTCCGGCGTCATACGTGTCGCCGGAAGTTGCGTCATTTTTTGACGTCCTTTTGCGCCAAAAATGTCGGCGTTCCGGATGTGGCGTCATTTTTGGCGCCAAAAAGCATTTAGGCGCCAAATAATGTGGGCGTCTTATTTGGCGCTAAAAAATATGGGCGTCGCTTTTGTCTCCACATTATTTCAGTCTCATTTTTTCTTTGCTTCTGGTTGCTAGAAGCTTGTTTATTGGCATTTTTTCCCATTCCTGAAACTGTCATTTAAGGAATTTGATCAATTTTGCTTTATATGTTGTTTTTTCTCTTACATATTGCAAGATGTCTCACGTTGCATCTGAGTCAGAAGATACTTCAGGAAAATCGCTGTCTAGTGCTGGAACTACCAAAGCTAAGTGTATCTGCTGTAAACTTTTGGTAGCTATTCCTCCGGCTGTTGTTTGTATTAATTGTCATGACAAACTTGTTAATGCAGATAATATTTCCTTTAGTAAAGTACCATTGCCTGTTGCAGTTCCTTCAACATCTAAGGTGCAGAATGTTCCTGATAACATAAGAGATTTTGTTTCTGAATCCATCAAGAAGGCTATGTCTGTTATTTCACCTTCTAGTAAACATAAAAAATCTTTTAAAACTTCTCTTTCTACAGATGAATTTTTAAATGAACATCATCATTCTGATTCTGATGACTCTTCTGGTTCAGAGGATTCTGTCTCAGAGATTGATGCTGATAAATCTTCATATTTATTTAAAATGGAATTTATTCGTTCTTTACTTAAAGAAGTACTAATTGCTTTAGAAATAGAGGATTCTGGTCCTCTTGATACTAATTCTAAACGTTTGGATAAGGTATTTAAAGCTCCTGTGGTTATTCCAGAAGTTTTTCCTGTTCCTAATGCTATTTCTGCAGTAATTTCCAAAGAATGGGATAAATTGGGTAATTCATTTACTCCTAAACGTTTTAAGCAATTATATCCTGTGCCGTCTGACAGATTAGAATTTTGGGACAAAATCCCTAAAGTTGATGGGGCTATTTCTACCCTTGCTAAACGTACTACTATTCCTACGTCAGATGGTACTTCGTTTAAGGATCCTTTAGATAGGAAAATTGAATCCTTTCTAAGAAAAGCTTATCTGTGTTCAGGTAATCTTCTTAGACCTGCTATATCATTGGCTGATGTTGCTGCAGCTTCAACTTTTTGGTTGGAAACTTTAGCGCAACAAGTAACAGATCATGATTCTCATAATATTATTATTCTTCTTCAACATGCTAATAATTTTATCTGTGATGCCATTTTTGATATTATCAGAGTTGATGTCAGGTTTATGTCTCTAGCTATTTTAGCTAGAAGAGCTTTATGGCTTAAAACTTGGAATGCTGATATGGCTTCTAAATCAACTCTACTTTCCATTTCTTTCCAGGGTAACAAATTATTTGGTTCTCGGTTGGATTCTATTATCTCAACTGTTACTGGTGGGAAAGGAACTTTTTTACCACAGGATAGAAAATCTAAGGGTAAAAACAGGGCTAATAATCGTTTTCGTTCCTTTCGTTTCAACAAAGATCAAAAGCCTGATCCTTCATCCTCAGGAGCAGTTTCAGTTTGGAAACCATCTCCAGTCTGGAATAAATCCAAGCCTTCTAGAAAGGCAAAGCCAGCTTCTAAGTCCACATGAAGGTGCGGCCCTCATTCCAGCTCAGCTGGTAGGGGGCAGGTTACGTTTTTTCAAAGAAATTTGGATCAATTCTTTTCACAATCTTTGGATTCAGAACATTGTTTCAGAAGGGTACAGAATTGGTTTCAAGATGAGACCTCCTGCAAAGAGATTTTTTCTTTCCCGTATCCCAGTAAATCCAGTGAAAGCTCAAGCATTTCTGAATTGTGTTTCAGATCTAGAGTTGGCTGGAGTAATTATGCCGGTTCCAGTTCTGGAACAGGGGATGGGGTTTTATTCAAATCTCTTCATTGTACCAAAGAAGGAAAATTCCTTCAGACCAGTTCTGGATCTAAAAATATTGAATCGTTATGTAAGGATACCAACGTTCAAAATGGTAACTGTAAGGACTATCTTGCCTTTTGTTCAGCAAGGGCATTATATGTCCACAATAGATTTACAGGATGCATATCTGCATATTCCGATTCATCCAGATCATTATCAGTTCCTGAGATTCTCTTTTCTGGACAAGCATTACCAGTTTGTGGCTCTGCCGTTTGGCCTAGCTACAGCTCCAAGAATTTTTACAAAGGTTCTCGGTGCCCTTCTGTCTGTAATCAGAGAACAGGGTATTGTGGTATTTCCTTATTTGGACGATATCTTGGTACTTGCTCAGTCTTTACATTTAGCAGAATCTCATACGAATCGACTTGTGGTGTTTCTTCAAGATCATGGTTGGAGGATCAATTCACCAAAAAGTTCATTGATTCCTCAGACAAGGGTAACCTTTCTGGGTTTCCAGATAGATTCAGTGTCCATGACTCTGTCTTTAACAGACAAGAGACGTCTAAAATTGATTTCAGCTTGTCGAAACCTTCAGTCACAATCATTCCCTTTGGTAGCCTTATGCATGGAAATTCTAGGTCTTATGACTGCTGCATCGGACGCGATCCCCTTTGCTCGTTTTCACATGCGACCTCTTCAGCTCTGTATGCTGAATCAATGGTGCAAGGATTACACAAAGATATCTCAATTAATATCTTTAAAACCGATTGTATGACACTCTTTAACGTAGTGGACAGATCACCATCGTTTAATTCAGGGGGCTTCTTTTGTGCTTCCGACCTGGACTGTAATTTCAACAGATGCAAGTCTCACAGGTTGGGGAGCTGTGTGGGGATCTCTGACGGCACAAGGAGTTTGGGAATCTCAGGAGGTGAGATTACCGATCAATATTTTGGAACTCCGTGCAATTTTCAGAGCTCTTCAGTTTTGGCCTCTTCTGAAGAGAGAATCGTTCATTTGTTTTCAGACAGACAATGTCACAACTGTGGCATACATCAATCATCAAGGAGGGACTCACAGTCCTCTGGCTATGAAAGAAGTATCTCGAATTTTGGTTTGGGCGGAATCCAGCTCCTGTCTAATCTCTGCGGTTCATATCCCAGGTATAGACAATTGGGAAGCGGATTATCTCAATCGCCAAACGTTGCATCCGGGCGAATGGTCTCTTCACCCAGAGGTATTTCTTCAGATTGTTCAAATGTGGGAGCTTCCAGAAATAGATCTGATGGCCTCTCATCTAAACAAGAAACTTCCCAGGTATCTGTCCAGATCCCGGGATCCTCAGGCGGAAGCAGTGGATGCATTATCACTTCCTTGGAAGTATCATCCTGCCTATATATTTCCGCCTCTAGTTCTTCTTCCAAGAGTAATCTCCAAGATTCTGAAGGAATGCTCGTTTGTTCTGCTGGTAGCTCCGGCATGGCCTCACAGGTTTTGGTATGCAGATCTTGTCCGGATGGCCTCTTGCCATCCGTGGACTCTTCCGCTACGACCAGACCTTCTGTCGCATGGTCCTTTTTTCCATCAGGATCTCAAATCCTTAAATTTAAAGGTATGGAGATTGAACGCTTGATTCTTGGTCAAAGAGGTTTCTCTGACTCTGTGATTAATACTATATTACAGGCTCGTAAATCTGTATCCAGAGAGATATATTATAGAGTCTGGAAGACTTATATTTCTTGGTGTCTTTCTCATCATTTTTCTTGGCATTCTTTTAGAATTCCGAGAATTTTACAGTTTCTTCAGGATGGTTTAGATAAAGGTTTATCCGCAAGTTCTTTGAAAGGACAAATCTCTGCTCTTTCTGTTCTTTTTCACAGAAAGATTGCTAATCTTCCTGATATTCATTGTTTTGTACAAGCTTTGGTTCGTATAAAACCTGTCATTAAGTCAATTTCTCCTCCTTGGAGTTTGAATTTGGTTCTGGGGGCTCTTCAAGCTCCTCCGTTAGAACCTATGCATTCATTGGACATTAAATTACTTTCTTGGAAAGTTTTGTTTCTTTTGGCAATCTCTTCTGCCAGAAGAGTCTCTGAATTATCTGCTCTTTCTTGTGAGTCTCCTTTTCTGATTTTTCATCAGGATAAGGCGGTGTTGCGAACTTCTTTTGAATTTTTACCTAAAGTTGTGAATTCCAACAACATTAGTAGAGAAATTGTGGTTCCTTCATTATGTCCTAATCCTAAGAATTCTAAGGAGAAATCGTTGCATTCTTTGGATGTTGTTAGAGCTTTGAAATATTATGTTGAAGCTACTAAGTCTTTCCGAAAGACTTCTAGTCTATTTGTTATCTTTTCCGGTTCTAGAAAAGGCCAGAAAGCTTCTGCCATTTCTTTGGCATCTTGGTTGAAATCTTTAATTCATCTTGCCTATGTCGAGTCGGGTAAAACTCCGCCTCAAAGGATTACAGCTCATTCTACTAGGTCAGTTTCTACTTCCTGGGCGTTTAGGAATGAAGCTTCGATTGATCAGATTTGCAAAGCAGCAACTTGGTCCTCTTTGCATACTTTTACTAAATTCTACCATTTTGATGTATTTTCTTCTTCTGAAGCAGTTTTTGGTAGAAAAGTACTTCAGGCAGCGGTTTCAGTTTGAATCTTCTGCTTATGTTTTTCATTAAACTTTATTTTGGGTGTGGATTATTTTCAGCAGGAATTGGCTGTCTTTATTTTATCCCTCCCTCTCTAGTGACTCTTGCGTGGAAAGATCCACATCTTGGGTAATCATTATCCCATACGTCACTAGCTCATGGACTCTTGCTAATTACATGAAAGAAAACATAATTTATGTAAGAACTTACCTGATAAATTCATTTCTTTCATATTAGCAAGAGTCCATGAGGCCCGCCCTTTTTTGTGGTGGTTATGATTTTTGTATAAAGCACAATTATTCCAATTCCTTATTTTATATGCTTTTGCACTTTTTTCTTATCACCCCACTTCTTGGCTATTCGTTAAACTGAATTGTGGGTGTGGTGAGGGGTGTATTTATAGGCATTTTGAGGTTTGGGAAACTTTGCCCCTCCTGGTAGGAATGTATATCCCATACGTCACTAGCTCATGGACTCTTGCTAATATGAAAGAAATGAATTTATCATGTAAGTTCTTACATAAATTATGTTTTTCCCCTCCATATTACCAACACGAAGGCCCACATTTACACTCTCCCCACCAGTAAGAGATAGTGTCACATGTTATGTATTATCTCTACCATCACACATATATACACTTTTTATAGAACATCGTATGGTATTTTTAGTTTGTTTAATTTATTTTAATTTATCCTAATGTTTCATTCTATCACATACTATGAGATCCCTTATTGCAATCCTTGGTCCTATATCCCCCTGCTATCACATACCTTTATCACATTTTGCTTTATTTAGTATCATTCTCATATATATTTTCACTCTGAATCTACACTTCATAGACCATCAATACATATTTTCACTCATTTTTGGTTTAGCACCTGGGTAGTGCTTGCTGATTGGTGTCTAAATGTGGCCACCAATAAGCTAGCACTACCCAGGGGGTTGAACCAAAAATGGGCCGGCTCCTAAGCTTACATTCCTGCTCTTTCAAATAAAGATAGCAAGATAATTAAAATTGATAATAGGAGTTAATTTGAAGGTTGCTTAAAATTGAGTGCACTATCTGACTCATGAAAGTTTAATTTTGACTAGACTATTCCTTTAATTTTGAATTTTTCTCTCTCTTAAATATTAAACTTACAGGTGTCCTATCTATTTGTTTGCATCTAGTGTTAATCCTCTTTTTTTTTATCTGGATCTATATTATCTGTTATCTCATGAACATTTGTTTCTAGGTATTTTCTGATATAATTTACACTGTGGCAAGTTGTACTGAAAATGAAGCCAGTCGGTACGGAAGATTTCTCTGTTGCATGCTGGAGACAGTAACGAAATGGCACAGTGACAGGGCAATCTATGACAAGGTACAGTTTTCTATGCTTGTTTAAATGTTCAAATGTATATTTCTCATGTCATTAACTTCCTTGAAAGTGAAAAGATACAGGGCATATGTATTTTCTTTACAGTGTGCATCACAGTTTATACTTGAGTGCTGTTGTTACTGTGTTTAATCCAAATTGTATACCAATATAAAATTCAGCTGGTATCTTGTTTAAAAGCAGGTCTTCATATTTGTGTGATGTGTTACATAGCAGGTTTCAACAATTAGTTTTTAAAGTAGAAATGCACTTCATGCTGGACAATGCACAAGAGCCAGCCAACTTACTATTTTTTTTTTGGTTATATCAGGGAACAACAAATCTGTATAAATTTTGGAGCCAGACAGTGGTATTTGTATTTAGATAAATTGAGAATTACCGAAGTTAGGAGTAAGGGGTAAAATTCTAGAAGCCAGTGGCTCCCTGGGTTAAGGTGTTTCCTAAGCATCAATTTTATTAAAGAATATTCAGGTTTATATTTATGTATATATTTTCTTCATAAATGGAAAGATTCCACAACTACATTCATTACTTTGGGAAATTCAGAATCTGGCCACCAGGAGGAGGCAAAGACACCCCAGCCAAAGGCTTAAATACTCCTCCCACTTCCCTTATCTCCCATTTATTATTTGCCTTTTGTCCCAGGAGGTTGGCAGGGAAGTGTCAGAAGTTTTCGATAGTCTCTTATGGAGGGTAGTACCCTTCGGCTTGGGACTGGAGTTTTTAGTATTCCTGTCAGACTGTGAGAGCATGGATGAAAGTTAGGGTCCGGAGATGCAGGGAGAGTCTTTCTGCGAAACAAAGGCGACGCTACTATCTGTAACACTTGAAGGGCCATGTTCCTGTTCCACGGCGTAGATTCCGGTAAGATTGTTTCATTTTACTTTCATGATGGATGTATTGTAATTTCAACTGTTTATCCGAGAGAGGGCTACAACCTTTCGGGGATAATGTTAACATAGGGTCTCAGTGAGGTTCCTTTTTTTTTTTTTTTAAAAAGGAATCAAGGGTTAATATCTCCTGAGGGGGATTATTGAACAGGGGGGGTTTATAATCATGTTTGTTATGTGATTCTGTCTGCTACTGTGTAGTGTTGCTTCGGCTTATGGCTATTTTGAAACATAACTGCCTATGTCTAGTGACTCAACCTTTTCAGTCGGGCGCGCTTTTGCATGGACTGCACGGTTTACCTTTTGTCTCCATTTCAGTGTTCCTGACCGTGTGGTGACAGAGAAATCCTGGTCCGCTGGTGTCTGGTTCTCTGGAGGCTACAGTGTCCCCGTTATGGAGGATTCTTGGAGACGGATGTCTCTGATTCAGACTCTACTTCTTGCGAAGAATATTAATTGGCCCGGTTGATAAATGCCCATCAGTTATGTTCCGAATGCCGTTTTTGAGTGCTCTGTTCCTCGGGATTGGGGAATCGGGGGCCCACTGAGCCACCCGTCTCTGGGGATTCTATTTCTCACGAGACGAGTTCCCTACCATCAACTCTTATTACACGTGCAGGTAACCCAAACGCTACTTATCCTTTCTAGGCACGGTTCTGCATGGCCATATCTTTGGCGCTGGCGCATCTGCACCTCCCGGGAGTGTGCTTATGATATTGTCCGTGTTTCGTTAACCGAGGCTCGTCAGCCGTGGGACCGCCTGGTCCAGTTTAGCCTCCCAGGGGAGAGACTGCCCCTGATGCCTCAGGGGGTCAACCTTAGGGGCCAATGTTTCCTTTTGTCTCGGCAGAGGTATGTTGCGCCTTTTGTTATAGACTGGCGTGCCTTCGTGTCCTAAGGCATGTTTTTGGCGTTGCTGGAGGATCCCACTCTTAATGGGTCTGGGGATTCTCAGTCTTACTCTTCGACTGGCTTGCATACATAGACATAAGGGGATGAAGTAATCTTCTTATAGTCTTTGTTATTTGTGTATCCTTTTCCAGTTCTGAGCTTGGAAGTCTCGGACCCCTGTTGGGCGGGTCCTGTGGGTCTGTCCATTCTTCCTGGGCGATAACCGATGGGTTGCCTTATCTTTTTTATTTTCATACGGTGAGAATGATTTTTATTTGGTCTAAAGCTCATGTTTTGTTTGATGTTTCCTTTGCGAACTCTTTGGAATTGATACTCGTGATTTTGTGGTCGTACTGTTTACGAAAGTCTGTCTTACTGTTCTTATCCCTCTATCACCGGGGGAGACTCTATGGGGCCTTGACAGGTCTGGGGCCCTTGGTTTCAGGCTGGTCCTGACTGGGTACAAATCCTTCTGTCCTTGAGGCCTAGTTCAGACACGTGGCACCTTTTTATGGCTGGTTGGTCCGGTGAGGGCGCCTATGTGATGTGTGGTTGTCTTGTTTTATTTTAAAAGCTTCATCTAGCATCCTGAGAGGACTTGAGTGTCCTTTGTTGCTTAGGGGCATGGGGGATTGGTTCAGTCCTCATTCACCTCTCAATCTAGTGGGCCGGGACTCCGTTGAGATCCGTGGCGACATGCTCAGTCGTTTCCGAATTTTTTGGGAACTAGAGTGTTCCTTCCCGTTGTAGGTTGGAGTGACTGTTCTCGTCTTCATTTCCCTTAGTGCTGCCCTTGAGGCCTTTGGGCTCTAGAGAAATTGCGTGACTTTGTCGCAGCCTAGTACCTTGCTGGGGGGATGTTGACCTCCGGCTAAGGGTGTTCTCTTCTCTTTGGGCTGGGAATTACGAGTGAGTCTTGTAGAAGTTTCCTGGTTCTCATCCCCGTGAGGTCTGATTGCTTCAGACGGGGTATCTTGTGTTCCCTGAGGGTGTCGTTCGTTCTAGGACGATTCTGGGTCCCGGGATCCTTCTTGGATGTCTGTAGACTTATGATCCGGTGGACTTGTTCGGGATGACCCAGTTTTTTTCATGGACCCTATGTTGCGACATAGGGGCTAGCTCATTTGGCTTGCAAGCAGGTAGGTCAGTGTTCACATCCACCTTCGGGTACTGGTTATAAACTTTAAGGCCTGACTTGTCCTTTGGACGGAGTGTGCTCCTCTTTGGGGAGTTTTTTCTCTGTTGGTCAACAGTGGTGTCTGGATGATTTTTCATTCGGTCCGTGTTTTGATAATACTAGGGCTTCATGTCTTGTGGATATGTACGCTGTTCTTATCTGTGCCCTTCCCTTTGGAGGGCCTAGTTTATCTTCCTTATGAGTTGGGGTTTCCTCTCTCTGGAGGGTCTTTGTCCTGCCCTGTGTGTAGGAGATTGGATCAGGTGGCTTATTTCTGTTAAGGTCAGACTGCTGTTCTGTGGGCTCTGTTCCACCTGTTGGAAATTGATCTCTCTACGTAGAGACTGTTCCAGGTCCTAGGGGGTTCTTCTTGGCAGTGCCTATTTTGGAGGAGCGGATTGGATTGCTCTGTTTGGGTGGGTGAGTCCCTCTTTTTCTTTCCATTCCCTGGGGTCTTGTGGTTGGAGTCTTTCTGTCCCCCTGTCTATCAGACATGTCCGTCGCTTTGTCTGGTGTTGGAGCAGGATCTGAGTTCTGTTGCTCTGCTATTCGTCCTCTGAGCAATCGAGGTACAGAAAGCCTTTTTGAGGTTTCTCCTTTCTCCACATTCAAGATTTTTGGGATGGACTGGCGGCTCTTAGCCTGCGACATTATCTGCTGGTTAGTGGATATTTAGCAATCTGAATGATCCTATCTTCAACTGCTTTCTACTTGCCCTGCAAGTATTTAAGTTTCATAGTCATTTTTAGATGACTGCAGCGTGCAGTGTTTCTCTTGTTAAGTGTATCCAGTCCACGGATCATCAATTACTTGTGGGATATTCTCCTTCCCAACAGGAAGTTGCAAGAGGATCACCCACAGCAGAGCTGCTATATAGCTCCTCCCCTCACTGCCATATCCAGTCATTCTCTTGCAACTCTCAACAAAGATGGACGTAGTAAGAGGAGAGTGGTGTATTATAGTTAGTTTTTTAACTTCAATCAAAAGTTTGTTATTTTTAAATGGTACCGTAGTGTACTGTTTCATCTCAGGCAGCATTAGAAGAAGAATCTGCCTGTGATTTCTATGATCTTAGCAGAAGTAACTAAGATCCACTGCCGTTCTCACATATTCGGAGGAGTGAGGTAACTCCAGAGGGGGAATGGCGTGCAGGTTTTCCTGCAATAAGGTATGTGCAGTTAACATATTTCTAGGGATGGAATTTGCTAGAAAAATGCTGCTGATACCGGATTAATGTAAGTTAAGCCTTAAATGCAGTGATAGCGACTGGTATCAGGCTTATTAACAGAGATACATACTCTTATAAAGGTGTAATATAAAACATTTGCTGGCATGTTAATCGTTTTTATATATGTTTGGTGACAAAACTTATTGGGGCCTAGTTTTTTTCCACATGGCTGGCTTGATTTTTGCCTAGAAACAGTTTCCTGAGGCTTTCAACTGTTGCAATATGAGTGGGAAGGGCCTATTTTAGTGCTTTTCTGTGCAGATAAAAATACTGACAGAGACATTCAGCTTCCCTCTGCATGATACAGGGCATCTCTGAAGGGCTCAAAAGGCTTCAAAGTCGTGTTTGAGGAGGGTAACAATCATAGTAGACTGTGGCAGTTGTTGTGACTGTGTTTAAAAAATGTTTTTGTCATTTATTATTCTGTTTTTGTTAAGGGGTTAATCATCCATTTGCAAGTGGGTGCAATGCTCTGCTGACATGTTACATACACTGTAAAAATGTTGTTAGTGTAACTGCCTTTTTTCACTGTTATTTCAAATTTTGTCAAAATTTGTTTCTCTTAAAGGCACAGTAACGTTTTTTATATTGCTTGTTAACTTGCTTTAAAGTGTTTTCCAAGCTTGCTAGTCTCATTGCTAGTCTGTACAAACATGTCTGAAACAGAGGATACTTGTTCATTATGTTTAAAAGCCATGGTGGAGCCCCATAGGAGAATGTGTACTAAATGTATTGATTTCACCTTAAACAGTAAAGATCAGTCTTTATCTATAAAAGAATTGTCACCAGAGGGGTCTGTCGAGGGGGAAGTTATGCCGACTAACTCTCCCCACGTGTCGGACCCTTCGCCTCCCGCTCAAGGGACGCACGCTAATATGGCGTCAAGTACATCAGGGACGCCCATAGCGATTACTTTGCAGGACATGGCTGCAATCATGAATAATACCCTGTCAGAGGTATTATCCAGATTGCCTGAATTGAGAGGCAAGCGCGATAGCTCTGGGGTTAGACGAGATACAGAACGCGTAGATGCTGTAAGAGCCATGTCTGATACTGCGTCACAATATGCAGAACCTGAGGACGGAGAGCTTCAGTCTGTGGGTGACGTCTCTGAATCGGGGAGACCTGATTCAGAGATTTCTAATTTTAAATTTAAGCTTGAGAACCTCCGTGTATTGCTTGGGGAGGTATTAGCTGCTCTGAATGACTGTGACACAATTGCAGTGCCAGAGAAATTGTTTAGGCTGGATAAATACTATGCAGTGCCGGTGAGTACTGATGTTTTTCCAATACCTAAAAGGCTTACAGAAATTATTAGTAAGGAGTGGGATAGGCCCGGTGTGCCCTTTTCACCACCTCATATATTTAGAAAAATGTTTCCAATAGATGCCACTACACGGGACTTATGGCAGACTGTCCCTAAAGTGGAGGGAGCAGTTTCTACTTTAGCAAAGCGTACCACTATCCCGGTTGAGGACAGTTGTGCTTTTTCAGATCCAATGGATAAAAAATTGGAGGGTTACCTTAAGAAAATGTTTATTCAACAAGGTTTTATTTTACAGCCCCTTGCATGCATTGCGCCTGTCACTGCTGCGGCGGCATTCTGGTTTGAGGCCCTGGAAGAGGCCATCCATACAGCTCCATTGACTGAAATTGTTGACAAGCTTAGAACTCTTAAGCTAGCTAACTCATTTGTTTCTGATGCTATTGTTCATTTGACTAAACTAACGGCTAAGATTTCCGGATTCGCCATCCAGGCGCGTAGGGCACTATGGCTCAAATCCTGGTCAGCTGATGTGACTTCGAAGTCTAAATTACTCAACATTCCATTCAAGGGGCAGACCTGGTTTGAAAGAAATTATTGCTGACATTACTGGAGGTAAGGGTCATTCCCTTCCTCAGGACAGGGCCAAATCAAAGGCCAAACAGTCTAATTTTCGTGCCTTTCGAAATTTCAAGGCAGGTGCAGCATCAACTTCCTCTGTTGCAAAACAAGAGGGAACTTTGGCTCAATCCAAGCAGGCCTGGAAACCTAACCAGTCCTGGAACAAGGGCAAGCAGGCCAGAAAGCCTGCTGCTGCCTCTAAGACAGCATGAAGGAGCGGCCCCCTATCCGACAACGGATCTAGTAGGGTTCAGACTCTCTCTCTTCGCCCAGGCGTGGGCAAGAGATGTTCAGGATCCCTGGGCGTTGGAGATCATATCTCAGGGATATCTTCTGGACTTCAAAGCTTCTCCTCCACAAGGGAGATTTCACCTTTCAAGATTATCTGCAAACCAGATAAAGAAAGAGGCATTCCTAAGCTGCGTACAAGATCTCCTTGTAATGGGAGTGATCCATCCAGTTCTGCGGACGGAACAAGGACAGGGGTTTTATTCAAATCTGTTTGTGGTTCCCAAAAAAGAGGGAACCTTCAGACCAATTTTGGATTTAAAGATCCTAAACAAATTCCTCAGAGTTCCGTCATTCAAGATGGAAACTATTCGAACCATTTTACCCATGATCCAAGAGGGTCAGTACATGACCACAGTGGATTTAAAGGATGCCTACCTTCACATCCCGATTCACAAGAATCATCATCAGTTCCTGAGGTTTGCCTATCTAGACAGGCATTACCAATTTGTAGCTCTTCCATTCGGGTTGGCTACAGTCCCAAGAATTTTTACAAAGGTTCTGGGCTCACTTCTGGCGGTCCTAAGACCGCGAGGCATAACGGTGGCTCCTTACCTGGACGATATCCTGATACAGGCGTCAAGCTTTCAAATTGCCAAATCTCATACAGAGATAGTTCTGGCATTCCTGAGGTCGCATGGGTGGAAAGTGAACGAAGAAAAGAGTTCTCTATCTCCTTCACGAGGGTTTCCTTCCTAGGGACTCTAATAGATTCTGTAGAAATGAAAATTTACCTGACGGAGTCCAGGTTATCAAAATTTCTAAATGCTTGCCGTGTTCTTCACTCCATTCCGCGCCCCACGGTGGCTCAGTGCATGGAAGTAATCGGCTTAATGGTAGCGGCGATGGACATAGTGCCATTCGCACGCCTGCATCTCAGACCGCTGCAATTATGCACGCTCAGTCAGTGGAATGGGGATTACACAGATTTGTTCCCTCTACTAAATCTGGATCAGGAAACCAGAGATTCTCTTCTCTGGTGCTTATCTCGGGCCCATGTGTCCAAGGGTATGACCTTTTGCAGACCAGATTAGACAATTGTAACAACAGATGCCAGCCTTCTAGGTTGGGGTGCAGTCTGGAACTCCCTGAAGGCTCAGGGTTCATGGACTCAGGAGGAGAAACTTCTCCCAATAAATATTCTGGAGTTAAGAGCAATATTCAATGCTCTTCTGGCTTGGCTTCAGCTAGCAACACTGAGGTTCATCAGATTTCAGTCGGACAACATCACGACTGTGGCTTACATCAACCATCAAGGGGGAACCAGGAGTTCCCTAGCGATGTCAGAAGTCTCCAAGATAATTCGCTGGGCAGAGACTCACTCTTGCCACCTGTCAGCGATCCATATCCCAGGTGTAGAGAACTGGGAGGCGTATTTTCTAAGTCGGCAGACTTTTCATCCGGGGGAATGGGAACTCCATCCGGGGGTGTTTGCTCAATTGGTTCTCCGTTGGGGCAAACCAGAATTGGATCTCATGGCGTCTCGCCAGAACGCCAAGCTTCCTTGTTACGGATCCAGGTCCAGGGACCCAGAAGCGGCTCTGATAGATGCTCTAGCAGCGCCTTGGTTCTTCAACCTGGCTTATGTGTTTCCACCGTTTCCTCTGCTCCCTCGTCTGATTGCCAAAATCAAACAGGAAAGAGCATCGGTGATATTGATAGCGCCTGCGTGGCCACGCAGGACCTGGTATGCAGACCTAGTGGACATGTCATCCTTTCCACCATGGACTCTGCCTCTGAGACAAGACCTTCTCATACAAGGTCCTTTCAATCATCCGAATCTACTTTCTCTGAGACTGACTGCATGGAGATTGAACGCTTGATCCTATCGAACCGTGGCTTCTCCGAGTCAGTAATTGATACCTTAATACAGGCACAAAAGCCTGTCGCCAGGAAAATTTACCACAATATATGGCGTAAATATCTTCATTGGTGTGAATCCAAGAATTACTCATGGAGTAGGGTTAGGATTCCTAGGATATTGTCCTTCCTCCAAGAGGGTTTGGACAAAGGATTATCAGCTAGTTCTTTAAAGGGACAGATTTCTGCTCTGTCTATTCTTTTACACAAGCGTCTGGCAGAAGTTCCAGACGTTCAGGCATTTTGTCAGGCTTTAGTTAGAATTAAGCCTGTGTTTAAACCTGTTGCTCCTCCAAGGAGCTTAAACTTGGTTCTTAAAGTTCTTCAAGGGGTTCCGTTTGAACCCCTTCATTCTATTGATATCAAACTTCTTTCATGGAAAGTTCTTTTTCTGATGGCTATTTCCTCGGCTCGAAGAGTCTCGGAGTTATCTGCCTTACATTGTGATTCTCCTTATCTGATCTTTCATTCAGATAAATTTGTTCTGCGTACAAAACCTGGGTTTTTACCTAAGGTGGTTTCTAACAAGAATATCAATCAAGAGATTGCTGTTCCATCATTATGTCCTAATCCTTCTTCAAAGAAGGAACGTCTTTTGCATAATCTAGACGTAGTCCGTGCCTTGAAGTTTTACTTACAGGCTACTAAAGATTTTCGCCAAACGTCTAACCTGTTTGTTGTTTACTCTGGACAGAGGAGAGGTCAGAAGGCCTCGGCAACCTCTCTTTCTTTTTGGCTTCGGAGTATAATCCGTTTAGCCTATGAGACTGCTGGACAGCAGCCTCCTGAAAGGATTACAGCTCATTCTACTTGAGCTGTGGCTTCCACCTGGGCCTTTAAAAATTAGGCCTCTGTTGAACAGATTTGCAAGGCTGCAACTTGGTCTTCGCTTCATACTTTTTCCAAATTTTACAAATTTGATACTTTTGCTTCTTCGGAGGCTGTTTTTGGGAGAAAGATTCTACAGGCAGTGGTTCCTTCCGTTTAAGTTCCTGCCTTGTCCCTCCCATCATCCGTGTACTTTAGCTTTGGTATTGGTATCCCACAAGTAATGGATGATCCGTGGACTGGATACACTTAACAAGAGAAAACTTAATTTATGCTAACCTGATAAATTTATTTCTCTTGTAGTGTATCCAGTCCACGGCCCGCCCTGTCCTTTTAAGGCAGGTCTACATTTTTAATTAAACTACAATCACCACTGCACCCTATGGTTTCTCCTTTCTCGGCTTGTTTCGGTCGAATGACTGGATATGGCAGTGAGTGGAGGAGCTATATAGCAGCTCTGCTGTGGGTGATCCTCTTGCAACTTCCTGTTGGGAAGGAGAATATCCCACAAGTTATGGATGATCCGTGGACTGGATACACTACAAGAGAAATAAATTTATCAGGTAAGCATAAATTATGTTTCTCCAACATAGGTGTGTCCGGTCCACGGCGTCATCCTTACTTGTGGGATATTCTCTTCCCCAACAGGAAATGGCAAAGAGCCCAGCAAAGCTGGTCACATGATCCCTCCTAGGCTCCGCCTACCCCAGTCATTCTCTTTGCCGTTGTACAGGCAACATCTCCACGGAGATGGCTTAGAGTTTTTTAGTGTTTAACTGTAGTTTTTCATTATTCAATCAAGAGTTTGTTATTTTCAAATAGTGCTGGTACGTACTATTTACTCAGAAACAGAAAAGAGATGAAGAATTCTGTTTGTATGAGGAAAATGATTTTAGCAACCGTAACTAAAATCCATGGCTGTTCCACACAGGACTGTTGAGAGCATTAACTTCAGTTGGGGGAACAGTTTGCAGTCTTTGCTGCTTGAGGTATGACACATTCTAACAAGACGATGTAATGCTGGAAGCTGTCATTTTCCCTATGGGATCCGGTAAGCCATGTTTATTACGATTGTAAATAAGGGCTTCACAAGGGCTTATTTAGACTGTAGACATTTTTTGGGCTAAATCGATTGAATTAACACTTATTTAGCCTTGAGGAATCATTTATTCTGGGTATTTTGATATAATAATATCGGCAGGCACTGTTTTAGATACCTTATTCTTTAGGGGCTTTCCCAAAGCATAGGCAGAGTCTCATTTTCGCGCCGGTGTTGCGCACTTGTTTTTGAGAGGCATGGCATGCAGTCGCATGTGAGAGGAGCTCTGATACTTACAAAAGACTTCTGAAGGCATCATTTGGTATCGTATTCCCCTTGGGTTTGGTTGGGTCTCAGCAAAGCAGATACCAGGGACTGTAAAGGGGTTAAAGCTTAAAACGGCTCCGGTTCCGTTATTTTAAGGGTTAAAGCTTCCAAATTTGGTGTGCAATATTTTCAAGGCTTTAAGACACTGTGGTGAAAGTTTGGTGAATTTTGAACAATTCCTTCATGTTTTTTCGCAATTGCAGTAATAAAGTGTGTTCAGTTTAAAATTTAAAGTGACAGTAACGGTTTTATTTCAAAACGTTTTTTGTACTTTCTTATCAAGTTTATGCCTGTTTAACATGTCTGAACTACCAGATAGACTGTGTTCTGAATGTGGGGAAGCCAGAATTCCTATTCATTTAAATAAATGTGATTTATGTGATAATGACAATGATGCCCAAGATGATTCCTCAAGTGAGGGGAGTAAGCATGGTACTGCATCATTCCCTCCTTCGTCTACACGAGTCTTGCCCACTCAGGAGGCCCCTAGTACATCTAGCGCGCCAATACTCCTTACTATGCAACAATTAACGGCTGTAATGGATAATTCTGTCAAAAACATTTTAGCCAAAATGAACCCTGTTCAGCGTAAGCGTGGATGCTCTGTTTTAGTTACTGAAGAGCATGACGACGCTGATATTAATATCTCTGAAGGGCCCCTAACCCAATCTGAGGGGGCCAGGGAGGTTTTGTCTGAGGGAGAAATTACTGATTTAGGGAATATTTCTCAGCAGGCTGAATCTGATGTGATTACTTTTAAATTTAAATTGGAACATCTCCGCATTTTGCTTAAGGAGGTATTATCCACTCTGGATGATTGTGAAAATTTGGTCATCCCAGAGAAACTATGTAAAATGGACAAGTTCCTAGAGGTGCCGGGGCTCCCAGAAGCTTTTCCTATACCCAAGCGGGTGGCGGACATTGTTAATAAAGAATGGGAAAGGCCCGGTATTCCTTTCGTCCCTCCCCCCATATTTAAAAAATTGTTTCCTATGGTCGACCCCAGAAAGGACTTATGGCAGTCAGTCCCCAAGGTCGAGGGAGCGGTTTCTACTTTAAACAAACGCACCACTATTCCCATAGAGGATAGTTGTGCTTTCAAAGATCCTATGGATAAAAAATTAGAAGGTTTGCTTAAAAAGATGTTTGTTCAGCAGGGTTACCTTCTACAACCCATTTCATGCATTGTCCCTGTCACTACAGCCGCATATTTCTGGTTTGATGAACTGATTAAGGTGCTCGATAGTGACTCGCCTCCTTATGAGGAGATTATGGACAGAGTCAATGCTCTCAAATTGGCTAATTCTTTCACTCTAGACGCCTCTTTGCAATTGGCTAAGTTAGCGGCTAAGAATTCTGGGTTTGCTATTGTGGCGCGCAGAGCGCTTTGGTTGAAATCTTGGTCGGCTGATGCGTCTTCCAAGAACAAGCTACTAAACATTCCTTTCAAGGGGAAAACGCTGTTTGGTCCTGACTTGAAAGAGATTATCTCTGATATCACTGGGGGTAAGGGCCATGCCCTTCCTCAGGATCGGCCTTTCAAGGCAAAAAATAGACCTAATTTTCGTCCCTTTCGTAAAAACGGACCAGCCCAAGGTGCTACGTCCTCTAAGCAAGAAGGTAATACTTCTCAGGCCAAGCCAGCTTGGAGACCAATGCAAGGCTGGAACAAGGGAAAGCAGGCAAAGAAACCTGCCACTGCTACCAAGACAGCATGAAATATCGGCCCCCGATCCGGGACCGGATCTGGTGGGGGGCAGACTCTCTCTCTTCGCTCAGGCTTGGGCAAGAGATGTTCTGGATCCTTGGGCGCTAGAAATAGTCTCCCAGGGTTATCTTCTGGAATTCAAGGGACTTCCCCCAAGGGGAAGGTTCCACAGGTCTCAGTTGTCTTCAGACCACATAAAAAGACAGGCGTTCTTACTTTGCGTAGAAGACCTGTTAAAAATGGGAGTGATTCATCCTGTTCCATTGAGAGAACAAGGGATGGGGTTCTACTCCAATCTGTTCATAGTTCCCAAAAAAGAGGGAACATTCAGACCAATCCTAGATCTCAAGATCTTAAACAAATTTCTCAAGGTCCCATCTTTCAAGATGGAAACCATTCGAACTATCCTTCCTTCCATCCAGGAAGGTCAATTCATGACCACGGTGGATTTAAAGGGTGCGTATCTACATATTCCTATCCACAAGGAACATCATCGGTTCCTAAGGTTTGCTTTCCTGGACAAACATTACCAGTTCGTGGCGCTTCCTTTCGGATTAGCCACTGCTCCAAGGATTTTCACAAAGGTACTAGGGTCCCTTCTAGCTGTGCTAAGACCAAGGGGCATTGCAGTAGTACCTTACCTGGACGACATTCTGATTCAAGCGTCGTCCCTCCCTCGAGCAAAGGCTCACACGGACATCGTCCTGGCCTTTCTCAGATCGCACGGCTGGAAAGTGAACGTGGAAAAGAGTTCTCTATCCCCGTCAACAAGGGTTCCCTTCTTGGGAACAATTATAGACTCCTCAGAAATGAGGATTTTTCTAACAGAGGCCAGAAAGACAAAGCTCCTGGACTCTTGTCGAATACTTCATTCCGTTCCTCTTCCTTCCGTAGCTCAGTGCATGGAAGTGATCGGGTTGATGGTAGCGGCAATGGACATAGTTCCTTTTGCGCGCATTCATCTAAGACCGTTACAACTGTGCATGCTCAGTCAGTGGAATGGGGACTATACAGACTTGTCTCCAAAGATACAAGTAAATCAGAGGACCAGAGACTCACTCCGTTGGTGGCTGTCCCTGGACAACCTATCACGAGGGATGACATTCCACAGACCAGAGTGGGTCATTGTCACGACCGACGCCAGTCTGATGGGCTGGGGCGCGGTCTGGGGATCCCTGAAAGCTCAGGGTCTTTGGTCTCGGGAAGAATCTCTTCTACCGATAAATATTCTGGAACTGAGAGCGATATTCAATGCTCTCAAGGCTTGGCCTCAGCTAGCGAGGACCAAGTTCATACGGTTTCAATCAGACAACATGACGACTGTTGCGTACATCAACCATCAGGGGGGAACAAGGAGTTCCCTAGCGATGGAAGAAGTGACCAAGATCATTCTATGGGCGGAGTCTCACTCCTGCCACCTGTCTGCTATCCACATCCCGGGAGTGGAAAATTGGGAAGCGGATTTTCTGAGTCGTCAGACATTGCATCCGGGGGAGTGGGGACTCCATCCGGAAATCTTTGCCCAAGTCACTCAACTTTGGGGCATTCCAGACATGGATCTGATGGCCTCTCGTCAGAACTTCAAAGTTCCTTGCTACGGGTCCAGATCCAGGGATCCCAAGGCGGCTCTAGTGGATGCACTAGTAGCACCTTGGACCTTCAAACTAGCTTATGTGTTCCCGCCGTTTCCTCTCATCCCCAGGCTGGTAGCCAGGATCAATCAGGAGAGGGCGTCGGTGATCTTGATAGCTCCTGCGTGGCCACGCAGGACTTGGTATGCAGATCTGGTGAATATGTCATCGGCTCCACCTTGGAAGCTACCTTTGAGACGAGACCTTCTTGTTCAGGGTCCGTTCGAACATCCGAATCTGGTTTCACTCCAGCTGACTGCTTGGAGATTGAACGCTTGATTTTATCGAAGCGAGGTTTCTCAGATTCTGTTATCGATACTCTTGTTCAGGCCAGAAAGCCTGTAACTAGAAAGATTTACCATAAAATTTGGAAAAAATATATCTGTTGGTGTGAATCTAAAGGATTCCCTTGGGACAAGGTTAAGATTCCTAGGATTCTATCCTTCCTTCAAGAAGGATTGGAAAAAGGATTATCGGCAAGTTCCCTGAAGGGACAGATTTCTGCCTTGTCGGTGTTACTTCACAAAAAACTGGCAGCTGTGCCAGATGTTCAAGCCTTTGTTCAGGCTCTGGTTAGAATCAAGCCTGTTTACAAACCTTTGACTCCTCCTTGGAGTCTCAATTTAGTTCTTTCAGTTCTTCAGGGGGTTCCGTTTGAACCCTTACATTCCGTTGATATTAAGTTATTATCTTGGAAAGTTTTGTTTTTAGTTGCAATTTCTTCTGCTAGAAGAGTTTCAGAATTATCTGCTCTGCAGTGTTCTCCTCCTTATCTGGTGTTCCATGCAGATAAGGTGGTTTTACGTACTAAACCTGGTTTTCTTCCAAAAGTTGTTTCCAACAAAAACATTAACCAGGAGATTATCGTACCTTCTCTGTGTCCGAAACCAGTTTCAAAGAAGGAACGCTTGTTGCACAATTTGGATGTTGTTCGCGCTCTAAAATTCTATTTAGATGCTACAAAGGATTTTAGACAAACATCTTCCCTGTTTGTTGTTTATTCAGGTAAAAGGAGAGGTCAAAAAGCAACTTCTACCTCTCTCTCTTTTTGGATTAAAAGCATCATCAGATTGGCTTACGAGACTGCCGGACGGCAGCCTCCCGAAAGAATCACGGCTCATTCCACTAGGGCTGTGGCTTCCACATGGGCCTTCAAGAACGAGGCTTCTGTTGATCAGATATGTAGGGCAGCGACTTGGTCTTCACTGCACACTTTTACCAAATTTTACAAGTTTGATACTTTTGCTTCTTCTGAGGCTATTTTTGGGAGAAAGGTTTTGCAAGCCGTGGTGCCTTCCATTTAGGTGACCTGATTTGCTCCCTCCCTTCATCCGTGTCCTAAAGCTTTGGTATTGGTTCCCACAAGTAAGGATGACGCCGTGGACCGGACACACCTATGTTGGAGAAAACAGAATTTATGTTTACCTGATAAATTTCTTTCTCCAACGGTGTGTCCGGTCCACGGCCCGCCCTGGTTTTTTAATCAGGTCTGAAAATTTATTTTCTTTAACTACAGTCACCACGGTACCATATGGTTTCTCCTATGCTATTATTCCTCCTTAACGTCGGTCGAATGACTGGGGTAGGCGGAGCCTAGGAGGGATCATGTGACCAGCTTTGCTGGGCTCTTTGCCATTTCCTGTTGGGGAAGAGAATATCCCACAAGTAAGGATGACGCCGTGGACCGGACACACCGTTGGAGAAAGAAATTTATCAGGTAAACATAAATTCTGTTTTTTTGCTTCAGGTGTTGTTCATCAGACCTATCTGAGCTTGCTGCACAAGATTTCGTTCTGAACATTTCGGTATTCTGAGATACCTTTTTGCGACTTGGAGGCCTGGAGTGCGGTTGCACTGTTAGAGGAGGATCCTCTCTCTCTCTCTATTTCAGACTCCCGGTCTTATCCTGTGTTTTCTGTATTTCTGGAGTCTGGGCATTGCCTCCCCTTGTTTCTATGAGACTGGCTTGGTCTCTGTTAGCCTGACCCAGTTCCTCGGGTTTTGCTCTGTGTTTTTATTTAGGACTCATGCCCTTTTTAGGGTTTTTTTCTGGAAGTTCCTTATGCTAGCTGGTAGCTAGCTCAGCATACTAATGCACTGTGGCTACTCTGCACTGTAGCAAATCGAGGGTTGCAATTTCGATCCCTGGCGAGGTCTACTCAGCCTTGAGTCCCTTAAGGAGGATTAGCCACGCTTTACAAGTACAATCATGTTTTCTCCGTGCCTTTTCTTCTTTGGGAAGAATACCGTAGTTTGTTCCCTTTCTTTAGTAAGGGGTGTGTTGTTTGGAGACCGACTGCTGTGGACAGTGTCTTTTGGAGGCTGTTGACTCAGTCGAGTCTAGTTCCTGCTGTCTCTAGCAAGACTGTGGACTATCTGGGGGTCAGTGTCCTTGGGCTTTTTCTTTTTTTTCCCAAAGTTGTTCTCGGCTTCGGACAAAGTGGGATTTTGTTAGGTATGGGTTTTCAGGCCTGGTGCGCTCAGAATGGGCTGCCTCTTGTACCCTCCCGTTTTTTGCTTTTAGTGTCCTCTATAGCTTGGGTATTGTTTTTCCAAAAGTATTGAATGCGGCTGTGGACTCTTTCCATTTATGAAGAATAACTTAAATTATGCTTACCTGATGATTTTCTTTTCATCAGATGGAAAGAGTCCACAGCTCCCCGCCCGTATTTTTTTCTGTGGGGCGTCTGTTATTTTTGTTCTTCTGGCACCTTTTCACCCTGATGTATGTTCTACTGTTTCTTATTCCTCGGCAGAATGACTTGGGGATGAGGGAATTGGGTGGAGTATTTAAGCCTTTGGCTGGGGTGTCTTTGCCTTCTCCTGGTGGCCAGATTCTGAATTCCCAAAAGTAATAAATGCAGCTGTGGACTTTTTCCATCTGAAGAAAAGAAAATGATCAGGTAAGCATAATTTAAGTTTTTTCATTTTTTAAAACCTTACTACAAGGGATACATGTGATTTAATGAATATGCTTAAATAAACATTTTTCTTTGTTAGATAATACATATTAGACTTGCTGAGGTTTTTTTCATCTCCAAAAATCACAAAATAGTACAGCACACTCACTATAGTAAGTTTTAGATGCCTAACAAATCACTCCAAACAGTGTCTAAGTAGCAGCACAATTACAAAAAGCTTTTTCAAAGTTTATGTACATTGCCAAAACTTACAAAAATGTTTCGGTGTGTAATTTGTATTTTATTTAATTTTTTTTACTCATCCAAGTACGAGACAGAAGTTTTATTAAAAAAAAAAGTTTTATACATGTAACACCAATTAGGACATCCAGTTTCTCAGTTGCGATTTCAAATTATTGAGCAAGTGAAAAAGCCCAGACGAGGAGGTGATAGGGAACAGTTACTAAAAAAAAAGAGGCCATCTGGATATTTGTTTGGGACTTTAGTATTGAGGTTTTTCCCCACCTCCTTCTAGTAAAGGGTGCTGCCATTTTGAAATCTGAGTTTCACTGCATTCCAGTGCTGACATAGTTACAAACTTGCAGAAACTCATTCAGATACCTGCAGTGTAATCTAGGTTCCATGAAGGCAGCACCCATTATTAGAGGGAGGTGGATGAAATGTAGTTAGTGTTCACAGGTTCCATAATGGCAGCACCCATGATTTGAGGGAGTTGCATGAAATGTAGTTAGTGTTTAGTGTCAGTTTGAATTGCAGTTATGGGCTCAAAAGCTGCAAAATGCAGCTTTATAAATGACCCTCTGAATATTTGCTTCAATATACTTAGAAATAGCTTTTCCTTAGGGCTATTAAACAGTGCTCCTTTTGTAAAAAAAAAACAAAGTTAAAACAAAGTAAGCATAAAAATAAACAGATTGTGTAAAAACATTATGCAACTTGTTTTCTTGCAAAAGGAGCACTTAGAATTTCTTGCTGATGCCACTGCTGTCAGGGAGTTAAGTGAGCAAATATGTTTTCTCCTGTTAAGTGTAGTCAGTCCACGGGTCATCCATTACTTATGGAATATATCTCTTCCTAACAGGAAACTGCAAGAGAATTACCCAGCAGAGCTGCTATATAGCTCCTCCCCTCACATATCATACTCAGTCATTCTCTTGCAGCCTAACTAAAAAGGAAGCTGTGAGAGATCTGTGGTGTTTTTTAACTTAGTTTATTTCTACAATCAAAAGTTTGTTATTTTTAAATGGCACCGGAGTGTGCTGTTTATTCTCAGGCAGCATTAGAAGAAGAATCTGCCTGGGTTTTTTTCTATGGTCTTAGCAGACGTAACTAAGATCCACTGGCTGTTTCTCATCTGAGGAGTGAGGTAACTTCAGAGAAGGGGAATAGCATGCAGGGCTCCCCTGCAACAAATGAGGTATGTGCAGTAATTTATTTTCTGAGGAATGGAATTGACTGAGAAAATACTGCTGATACCATTGTAAAGTAAGTTCAGCCTTAAATGCAGTGATAGCGACTGGTATCAGGCTGATGTGTGTGTGTGTGTGTACACTGAATGTATTTTTCTAAGGAATGGAATTGACTCTGAAAATACTGTTAATACTGAAATAATGTATGAGCCTTAACTGCAGTAAAAACGACTGGTAGCAGGCTTATTAATAATAATACATAACTTTCAAATGTATGTTTAAAACGTTTACTGGCTTGTTAATCGTTTTTGTGAGGTACTTGGTGATAAAACTTATTAGGGCATGATTTTTACCACATGGCCATTTTTGTTTTCTGCATAGAAACAGTTTCTGAGCTTCCCCACTGTTGTAATGAGTGGGAGGGGCCTATTTTAGCGCTTTTTTGCGCAGTAAAAATTCAGTCACAATCTGTCTACTTCATCCTCCATGATCCAGATTGTCTCTAGAGAGCTCAGGGGTCTTCAAAATCCATTTTGAGGGAGGTAATCAGGCACAGCAGTCCTGTGACAGTGTATTTGACTGTGAGAAAAACGTTAATTATATAATTGTTATCCGTTTTTGGGTACTAAGGGGTTAATCATCCATTTGCTGGTGGGTGCAATCCTTTGCTAACTTAATACATTTACTGTGAAAATTTGGTTGCGATAACTATTTTGGTCATTGTTATTTCAACTGTCAGTTTTTCTGTGCTTCTTAAAGGCACAGTAACGTTTTTATATTGCTTGTAAATTAATTTTGAAAAGTATTTCCAAGTTTGCTAGTCTCATTGCTAGTTTGTTTAAACATGTCTGATGAATCTCTTTGTTCACTATGTTTAAAGGCCAATGTGGAGCCCAGTAGAAATTTGTGTACTAATTGCATTGATGCTACTTTAAATAAAAGTCAATCTTTACATGTAAAGAAATTATCACCAGACGACGAGGGGGAAGTTATGCCGACTAACTCTCCTCACGTGTCAGTACCTTCGCCTCCCGCTCAGGAGGTGCGTGATTTTGTGGCGCCAAGTACATCAGGGAGGCCCTTACAAATCACTTTGCGAGACATGGCTACTGTTATGACAGAAGTATTATCTAAGTTGCCAGAATTAAGAGGCAAGCGCGATAGCTCTGGGTTAAGGATAGAGCGCGGATGAGATGAGAGCCATGTCAGATACTGCGTCACAGTTTGCAGAACGTGAGGACGGAGAGCTTCATTCTGTGGGTGACGGATCTGATCCAGGGAGACTGGATTCAGAGATTTCCAATTTTAAATTTAAGCTAGAGAACCTCCGCACATTGCTAGGGGAGGTATTAGCGGCTCTCAATGATTGTAACACGGTTGCAATTCCAGAGAAATTATGTAGGTTGGATAGATTCTATGCGGTACCGGTGTGTACTGACGTATTTCCTATACCAAAAAGGCTTACAGAGATTATTAGCAAGGAGTGGGATAGACCGGGTGTGCCTTTTACCCCTCCTCCCATATTTAGGAAAATGTTTCCTATTGACGCCACCACACGAGACTTATGGCAGACGGTCCCTAAGGTGGAGGGAGCAGTTTCTACTTTAGCTAAGCGTACCACTATCCCGGTGGAGGATAGTTGTGCCTTTTCAGATCCAATGGATAAAAAATTAGAGGGTTACCTTAAGAAAATGTTTGTTCAACAAGGTTTTATTTTACAGCCCCTCGCATGCATTGCGCCTGTCACTGCTGCGGCAGCATTCTGGTTTGAGTCTCTGGAAGAGGCCATTCGCTCAGCGCCATTGGATGAAATAATCAACAAGCTTAAGACACTTAAGCTAGCTAACGCATTTGTTTCTGATGCCGTTGTGCATTTAACCAAACTTACGGCTAAGAACTCCGGATTCGCCATCCAAGCGCGCAGAGCGCTATGGCTTAAATCCTGGTCAGCTGACGTGACTTCTAAATCTAAATTGCTTAATATTCCTTTCAAAGGGCAGACCTTATTCGGGCCCGGCTTGAAAGAAATTATTGCTGACATTACGGGAGGTAAGGGCCATGCTCTACCTCAGGACAGGGCCAAATCAAAGGCCAAACAGTCTAATTTTCGTGCCTTTCGTAACTTCAAGGCAGGAGCAGCATCAACTTCCTCCGCTCCAAAACAGGAAGGAGCTGTTGCTCGTTACAGACAGGGCTGGAAAGTTAACCAGTCCTGGAACAGGGGCAAGCAGGCCAAGAAACCTGCTGCTGCCTCCAAAACAGCATGAAGAGAGGGCCCCATATCCGGAAACGGATCTAGTTGGGGGGCAGACTTTCTCTCTTCGCCCAGGCTTGGGCAAGAGATGTCCAGGATCCCTGGGCGTTGGAGATCATATCTCAGGGATATCTCCTGGACTTCAAAACTTCTCCTCCACGGGGGAGATTTCATCTTTCAAGGTTATCAGCAAACCAAATAAAGAAAGAGGCGTTTCTACGCAGTGTACAAGACCTCTTACTAATGGGGGTAATCCACCCAGTTCCGCGGACGGAACACGGGCAGGGATTCTATTCAAACCTATTTGTGGTTCCCAAGAAAGAGGGAACCTTCAGGCCAATCTTGGACTTAAAAATCCTAAACAAATTTCTAAGAGTTCCATCATTCAAAATGGAAACTATTCGAACCATCCTTCCCATGATCCAAGAGGGTCAGTACATGACCACAGTGGATCTAAAGGATGCCTACCTTCACATACCGATTCACAAGGACCATTACCGGTATCTGAGATTTGCCTTCCTAGACAGGCATTACCAGTTTGTAGCTCTTCCCTTCGGATTAGCTACGGCTCCAAGAATCTTTACAAAAATTCTAGGATCACTTCTGGCAGTACTAAGACCGCGAGGCATAGCGGTGACGCCGTACCTAGACGACATTCTGATACAAGCGTCAAGTTTTCAAACTGCCATGTCTCATACAGAGATAGTTCTGGCATTTCTGAGGTCGCATGGGTGGAAGGTGAACGTGGAAAAGAGTTCTCTATTACCACTTACAAGAGTTCCCTTTCTAGGGACTCTTATAGATTCTGTAGAGATGAAAATTTACCTGACAGAGGCCAGGTTATTAAAACTTCTAAATGCTTGCCGTGTCCTTCACTCCATTCCACACCCGTCAGTAGCTCAGTGCATGGAAGTAATCGGCTTAATGGTGGCGGCAATGGACATAGTACCATTTGCGCGCCTGCATCTCAGACCGCTGCAATTGTGCATGCTAAGTCAGTGGAACGGGGATTACTCAGATTTGTCCCCCCTACTAAATCTGGATCAAGAGACCAGAGATTCTCTTCTATGGTGGCTTTCTCGGCCACATCTGTCCAAGGGGATGACCTTTCGCAGGCCAGATTGGACGATTGTAACAACAGACGCCAGCCTTCTAGGCTGGGGAGCAGTCTGGAATTCCCTGAAAGCTCAGGGATTATGGACTCAGGAGGAGAAACTCCTCCCAATAAATATTCTGGAGTTAAGAGCAATATTCAATGCTCTCCTAGCTTGGCCTCAGTTAGCAACTCTGAGGTTCATCAGATTTCAGTCGGACAACATCACGACTGTGGCTTACATCAACTATCAAGGGGGAACCAGAAGTTCCCTAGCGATGTTGGAAGTCTCAAAGATAATTCGCTGGGCAGAGTCTCACTCTTGCCACCTGTCAGCGATCTACATCCCAGGCGTGGAGAACTGGGAGGCGGATTTTCTAAGTCGCCAGACTTTTCATCCGGGGGAGTGGGAGCTTCATCCGGAGGTCTTTGCTCAACTGATTCGTTGTTGGGGCAAACCAGATCTGGATCTCATGGCGTCTCATCAGAACGCCAAGCTTCCTTGTTACGGATCCAGGTCCAGGGACCCGGGAGCGGTGCTGATAGATGCTCTGACAGCCCCTTGGGTCTTCAACATGGCTTATGTGTTTCCACCATTCCTGATGCTTCCTTGTTTGATTGCCAAGATCAAACAGGAGAGAGCTTCGGTGATTCTGATAGCGCCTGCGTGGCCACGCAGGACCTGGTATGCAGACCTAGTGGACATGTCGTCCTGTCCACCGTGGTCTCTGCCTCTGAGACAGGACCTTCTAATTCAGGGTCCTTTCAAACATCCAAATCTAATTTCTCTGAGGCTGACTGCATGGAGATTGAACGCTTGATTCTATCAAAGCGTGGCTTCTCGGAGTCGGTTATTGATACCTTAATACAGGCTAGGAAGCCTGTTACCAGAAAAATTTACCATAAGATATGGTGTAAATATTTACATTGGTGGGAATCCAAGAGTTACTCATGGAGTAAGGTTAGGATTCCTAGGATATTGTCCTTTCTACAAAAGGGTTTAGAAAAGGGCTTATCTACTAGTTCGTTAAAGGGACAGATTTCTGCTCTGTCTATTCTTCTACACAAACGTCTGGCTGAAGTTCCAGACGTTCAGGCTTTCTGTCAGGCTTTAACTAGGATTAAGCCTGTGTTTAAGTCTGTTGCTCCGCCGTGGAGCTTAAACTTAGTTCTTAATGTTCTTCAAGGCGTTCCATTTGAACCCCTTCATTCCATTGATATCAAGCTGTTATCTTGGAAAGTTCTGTTTTTGATGGCTATTTACTCGGCTCGAAGAGTCTCTGAGTTATCTGCCTTACATTGTGATTCTCCTCATCTGATTTTTCATTCAGACAAGGTAGTCCTGCGTACTAAACCTGGGTTCTTACCTAAGGTAGTTACTAACCGGAATATCAATCAAGAGATTGTTGTTCCATCTCTGTGTCCTAACCCTTCTTCAAAGAAGGAACGACTTTTGCATAATCTGGACGTAGTCCGTGCCCTGAAATTCTATTTGCAGGCAACTAAGGATTTTCGTCAAACTTCTTCCCTGTTTGTCGTTTACTCTGGACAGAGGAGAGGTCAAAAGGCTTCGGCTACCTCTCTCTCTTTTTGGCTTCGTAGCATAATACGCTTAGCCTATGAGACTGCTGGACAGCAGCCTCCTAAAAGGATTACAGCTCATTCTACTAGAGCTGTGGCTTCCACCTGGGCCTTTAAAAATGAGGCCTCTGTTGAACAGATTTGCAAGGCTGCGACTTGGTCTTCGCTTCACACTTTTTCAAAATTTTACAAATTTTACACTTTTGCTTCGTCGGAGGCTATTTTTGGGAGAAAGGTACTTCAGGCAGTGGTTCCTTCTGTTTAATGTTCCTGCCTTGTCCCTCCCTTCATCCGTGTACTTTAGCTTTGGTATTGGTATTCCATAAGTAATGGATGACCCGTGGACTGACTACACTTAACAGGAGAAAACATAATTTATGCTTACCTGATAAATTCTGTAGTGTAGTCAGTCCACGGCCCGCCCTGTTTTTACGGCAGGTCTAAATTTTAATTAAACTCCAGTCACCACTGTACCCTATGGTTCCTCCTTTCTCGTCTGCTTTGGTCGAATGACTGAGTATGATATGTGAGGGGAGGAGCTATATAGCAGCTCTGCTGGGTAATTCTCTTGCAGTTTCCTGTTAGGAAGAGATATATTCCATAAGTAATGGATGACCCGTGGACTGACTACACTACAGGAGAAAGGAATTTATCAGGTAAGCATAAATTATGTTTTTAACTTAAGTCGCATTTTGCTTCTACTGAGCCTGAGCAAAAGTGACTTAATGTCTCTAGCTTTATTGGGATAGTAAACCAGCTCAAGTTACTCTAGAAGATTTATTACTAAATTAGCTTTCCTGTGGAGACCAGTAGCATCCATTTAGTGCTGTGACAGGAAGTAATTAACACGCACAAATGAAGTTTAAAAATAAGAAATAAAAGGTAATATTTTTGAAGGATGAATAAAATGTGTTGTAATGATCTATGTTAAAGGGACATGAAACCCAATTTTTTTCTTTCATGATTTAGACAGAGCATACAATTATAAACAACTTTTCAATTTACTTTGATTCTCTATTTTGCTTCATTCTCTTGATATTCTTTGCTGAAAAGCATATCTAGATATGCTTAGTAGCTGCTGATTGGTTGATGCACATAGATGCCTCCTTTGATTGCTTCACTGTGTGCATCGCTATTTCTTCATTAAAGTATATCTAAAGAATGAAGCAAATTAGGTAATAGAAGTAAATTGGAATGTTGTTTAAAATTATATTCTCTACCTTAATCATGAAAGAAAATGTTTGGGTATAGTGTCCCTTTAAGTATAACCTACTGGTAATTGCATTTTTTTTATTATTACAACAGTGAAACGAATTGTTTAACATCCCTTTAATTTTTATTTGGCAGAAACTGTTTCTGTATGTTTTCAAATGCTGCACTTTCAAATGAGTGCAAGCCATTTTTAAAATTTAATTTTTAATTTTAATATTATACCTTTTTTAATGTAGAGTTTCATCTAAGCATTGGGAAACTCAGACATGCAGCATTTTTTATAAAAAAAAGATTTTAGTCTTAATAAAAAGAATGTCCTGTCAGGTTGGCTTTGACAGAAGAGGGTACGGTACCTCAGTATGAATGCTTAGTGTTGGGAGTTTGAACTGCTGAGCTCCATCATCAGCTGGAGACAACTGATTAGAATCCCTGGCACTGGATTTAAATATTCATGTTTGCTCTTGACATTCTGCTTGCTCCTTGCTAACACATTTTTCTCAGCCAAATTTCCCTCTGTCACTTCCTGTTCCATGTCAGCAACTCATGTCAATAGTTAGTGGAGCATCATATTTTATTTAGTGTATCTTTTTATACAGAACTCTAAGGTGTGTAAAATAAACTATTTAATACACTTAAAGGGACATAATACTCATATGGTAAATCACTTGAAAGTGATGGAGTGTAACTGTAAAAGGCTGACCAGAAAATATCACCTGAGCAGGTCTGTAAAAAAAAAAAGGAAGATATTTTACCTAAAAATGTCTTCATCTCACAATAGCAAGTGCTTAGTGACGTTATCCATCAGCTACGTCCAGCTGCAAGTTGAAAAAAGAAAAGCCCATCAGCATCAGTAGTGCTGAGGTTATGCTTTGCATTACTGCGGTGTAGGGATTTTACTGAAATCTCGTGATATTTCATAGTAAGCTTCCAATAGGGCAAACACATGATGGTGCCTTCACATGCCTGATGCACATTCCCTTGCAAGTCCCTGGACCACTATCCTTATTGGCTGCTGAAAATCTCTTTACAATGGGATGTAGCTACTGAGGAAATTTTGAGGTAATTCTTTTTTACATAGAGATGTTCGGTTGTTATTTTCTAGTCAGCTTTTTACAGCTATGCTGCATCACTTTCACGTTCCTTAAAGATAGTCCCAACAGAGAGAAAGATCATGCATTGTCAGAAGTTATCTCCCCTATATGAAATAGAATTTTGTGTAGTGTATCTAAATTTATCTAATGTGTTATGCCTTTTTAAATATTCCTGCTCACTTTATGCATATAGTGCAAAATCAAGCAAGATTTCAACAATAATTTGTTTTTTATTCGCTCTTAAATTCTAATTTTACTAGAAAATATGGGTTAAGAATCCAGTTTCGATATTTATGAAGGTGAATTGATACTAAATGTAAGACCATAGATAAAAATGACACAAAAAAAAATCAACAAATTTTTCTTTAAGATACGATGAGTCAACGGATTTCATCCTTACTTGTGGGATATTCTCCTCCTGCCCAGCAGTAAGTGGCAAAGAGCACCACAGCAGAGCTGTATGAATTGCTCCTCCCTTCCCTCCCACTCCAGTCATTCTCTTTGCCTGTGTTAGTTAGATAGGAGATGGCAAAGTGAGGTGTTGGTAAAGATTCTTCAATCAAGTGTTTATTATTTTTAAAGTAGTGCCAGTGAGTGCTACTTAGATCTAGGGTGTAGCCTAGACCTTTTCAGCCTCTACAGTAGAGCGATTGGTGGCTTTAAAGCAATAGGAACTGGTGGGACATAATTCTCACTGCGCCTCCTATACATATTTGCTGCCTTAATTCAGATAGCATAAGCACTTTTAACTCAGGCTGATCTTTGTTCACAGGGCTATGGGAGGGAGAGGACCCCTGAAAACCTGCTGGACTGCCATGCTGTCGCACTGCTTTCAAGGTAAGTGCTAACTTTATTATTTCTGGGGACAATACATTCTCTCAGATGAAAGTGAGCACTACTTTTTGGCCACCATATATAAGGGCATACAGCATGCTAAGGCACTGGATGGGACTATGGCCTCTTCCTGAGGAAGTACCATGGTATGTTGCACTGGGGCTTTCTAGACATTGCTGGAAGACAGTGTTATTTTAATCTCAGTGGTTGTAACATTATGCAGACCGGGAGAGGGCTGACTTTTATGTTAGACATTGCTACAATAGAAAGAAAGCGCTTGTGCTACCTGACATACGGTAGCAGTCTTGTCACCAGTTTGTTTACTTTCTGCTATTTATTGGTTAATTCATCCCTTGTGTCTGAGGTTGAGGCGAACGCACACAAGAATAGTTATTTTTCAGATTAAAGGAACAGTTTCGTTACCTATGTGAATGATTAATGAAGTCGGTTCAAAATTTATTTTTCTTTTTTAACCTATTTTTTCTACGGCGATTGCTGTTTGAGAGTCTGTTAATTGTGCCCACAATTCTCCTATATTTTCTGTCGAAATTTTATGACCGTATGCAATGCTTTGTGTTTTCTTCACACTCCACTCGGGTTTATGGCGCATTCTATATTTTGCCTCGAAGTAAAAGTATTGCTAGAGGAATGCAATTCTAAAGGGTTCCTTCATGTTACTGAGAATTTCAGTTTCTGATAGAATTAGTTCCTTAGACATTCCTTATTCTTACAAAACTGTTTTCCTTAGCCGTTAGCTAAGGATGGGTTTACAATGGCAACCATCTATATACTTTGGCATAGTGTTTTTGATACATTGTCTGATGTTATTAGTCAGTAGCCTCCTTGGATAAGATCAAGGACTGGCTAAAGCTTTAACGTTGTGTTGGAGGATCTTGTTTAGACGACTGGAGGGATGGTAATCCTATTTCTTATCGTCTTTATAGCGTTATTCTTTGTTCTTTGTTTTTGTATCAGATTCCCAGTTTGGAGCTCTTGAGGAATTGTCTCATGACGGTCGAGGCCTGTCTGTTTCATTTTCCCCTAGGCTATCTCTTGTGTGCGCTTGCCTAATTTCTTTTCTAATCCGGTGAGGATAAGTTTTTCTTTTCCTTTATTTTTTTGAGCGTGAGATTATGTTGAAATTCTTCTTAGGAAGACTTTCGCTCTGGGATTCTGGTATTAGTGATTTTCATGTCGCGATTGATGGAATCCTCCTGTGGAAGTTCTATTTGGGGGGGGGGGGATAATTACAAAAACTAGAGGTTATCTTTCGGTCAGGGTGATGTTCCCGCGATATGTCAGAGATTATGTTTAAGCTTCAGGGCTTTATGTTTTTCTGTTTATTATTCTCAGTTCTCTGGCCCTGCTAGAAATTTATAATTTTTCTGTTTGTCCCTGAACAGATATGTTGTATCCTTCATATCGGGCGGGTCCTGGTTGGGTATAGTTATCTCTGTTCTTTTGAGATTTGTACGGATATGTTGTATTCTGACTAACAGACTGGTCCTGTTTGGGTACTTGTTACCTCTCTTCTTTTTTTCTTCTCAAGAGGTTGGTTTTTCGGTGTAGAGGGAGCCCTTCTATCCTGGATGTCAGGCTGGTCCGGTTTAAATCGTCTTGGTTGGGCGTCTGATATTGGATTGTATGCTTCCTAGTGGGCTACGAGTTAATACCCTGCCTTGCAAAGCTGTTGCCTTGGAGTTTGAATTCTGCTGTGGCAGTTTTCTTTAGGAGCTAAGTTTTGCCTCTCTTGATGAGGGGAGGACGGGTGACTTTTTTGGAGTCTTTTTCCTGGTTCGTTTTCCACAGGGGTTTATTTTCCCCCTTTATTGGTTCTCCTTAGGGGATTTCTCGTTCTATTTGGTTTTCTATGCTCTCTAGGAGAATCCTTGATAGCTCAGCTGGTAGAGCGGAGGACTGTAGTGCTAAAGCAGTAATCCTTAGAAATAGGGCTTATTGCTTCTTTCTCTTGAAGGTTGATAATACGGTTCTCTCTTACCTTATCAGGGAGATGAAGATTTTCCTATTATCATGTTGAGGAAATCCGTTTTTTCGGGATCGTATTGTTTCCAGTAACCTCATTCTGAATCTAGATTTCTGGGATCCAGGTTTTTTTTCGGTTTTATACAGTATCCTGTTTTTCTGGGTTCTGGTTGCTCCTCTTTTTGGCGGTTCGGGTTTCTCCATCGCTTGCTAGGAGTTTTTAAGGAATCTCTCCTGTTCTTTCCTGTTGGTTTTGGAATGGAGTTCCTGGGGTAGGCTCCAGGGTGGTTCTTTAATCTGTTTGATTTTCAGACAGGAAGTCTCCTGGGCCTTTTGAGTTTAAATAGGCTTGCCCTGCTGTTTTTTTTCAGTCCTTCGTTGGTACTGTTGGTGGCTGTCATTTCTTGTTTTATATGTCAGCTTTCCCCCATATTATGGTATTTCTGCAAGCAAAAGGTATTCCCCCCCCCCCCAGAAAAAAAATGGTATGATTTTTGCAAAAAGTGCGAAACGCTAAAAGCAGCTCTAGTACAGGGATTTGAAATGGCCCTGCAGCAAAAGGGTTAAATGTGCTTATGCTGTGGTAAAAGATATTCTAGATGTAAAGTAAACAATCATCTTAAAACTTAAAGGGACATGAAACCCAGAATCTTTCTTTCATGGTTCAGAGCATGCGATTTTAAACAACTTTCTAATTGACTTCTATTATCAAATTTGCCTTGTGCTCTTTATCCTTTGTTTAAAAATCATACCTAAGTAGGCTAAGGAGATGGGAGCTATCTGATTGGTGGCTGCACCTATATTCCTTTTGTCATTGGCTTACCAGTGTGCTCAGCTAGCTCACAGTAGTGCATTGCTGCTCCTTCAATAAATGGTACCAAGAGAATGAAGCAAAATTTATAATCGGAGCACATTGGAAAGTTGTTTAAAATTGTATGATCTATCTGAATCAAGGAAGAATTTTTTTGTTTCAGGTCCATTGATACCAATGATGTATTAGCTAAAGACTACTTTTTGGAAAGGAGATTACCCCTTCAGAACATTAGTTGGACCATAGATCCGCTGTGATCTCTGGAAGAAGAAAGGTTACTATTTTCAGTAGGCTTTAGGGTAACTTAAAGGGACAGTCTACACCAGAATTTTGATTGTTTAAAACGATAGATAATCCCTTTATTACCCATTCCCCAGTTTTGCATAATATATGTATTACAATTAAAATATGTTTCTTTCATGAAATTAGCAAGAGTCCATGAGCTAGTGACGTATGGGATATACATTCCTACCAGGAGGGGCAAAGTTTCCCAAACCTCAAAATGCCTATAAATACACCCCTCACCACACCCACAATTCAGTTTTACAAACTTTGCCTCCGATGGAGGTGGTGAAGTAAGTTTGTGCTAGATTCTACGTTGATATGCGCTCCGCAGCAAGTTGGAGCCCGGTTTTCCTCTCAGCGTGCAGTGAATGTCAGAGGGATGTGAGGAGAGTATTGCCTATTTGAATGCAGTGATCTCCTTCTAAGGGGTCTATTTCATAGGTTCTCTGTTATCGGTCGTAGAGATTCATCTCTTACCTCCCTTTTCAGATCGACGATATACTCTTATATATACCATTACCTCTGCTGATTCTCGTTTCAGTACTGGTTTGGCTATCTGCTATATGTAGATGAGTGTCCTGGGGTAAGTAAGTCTTATTTTCTGTGACACTCCAAGCTATGGTTGGGCACTTTGTTTATAAAGTTCTAAATATATGTATTCAAACATTTATTTGCCTTGACTCAGAATGTTCAACTTTCCTTATTTTCAGACAGTCAGTTTCATATTTGGGATAATGCATTTTGATTTGACCATTTTTTCTTACCTTAAAATTTGACTTTTTCCCTGTGGGCTGTTAGGCTCGCGGGGGCTGAAAATGCTTCATTTTATTGCGTCATTCTTGGCGCGGACTTTTTTGGCGCAAAAATTCTATTTCCGTTTCCGGCGTCATACGTGTCGCCGGAAGTTGCGTCATTCTTTGACGTTATTTCGCGCCAAAAATGTCAGCGTTCCGGATGTGGCGTCATTTTTGGCGCCAAAAAGCATTTAGGCGCCAAATAATGTGGGCGTCTTATTTGGCGCGAAAAAATATGGGCGTCACTTTTGTCTCCACATTATTTAAGTCTCATTTTTTATTGCTTCTGGTTGCTAGAAGCTTGTTCTTTGGCATTCTTTCCCATTCCTGAAACTGTCATTTAAGGAATTTGATCAATTTTGCTTTATATGTTGTTTTTTCTCTTACATATTGCAAGATGTCTCGCGTTGCATCTGAGCCAGAAGATACTACAGGAAAATCGCTGTCAAGTGCTGAATCTACCAAAGCTAAGTGTATCTGCTGTAAACTTTTGGTAGCTATTTCTCCAGCTGTTGTTTGTATTGATTGTCATGACAAACTTGTTAAAGCAGATAATATTTCCTTTAGTAAAGTACCATTGCCTGTTGCAGTTCCCTCAACATCTAAGGTGCAGAATGTTCCTGATAATATAAGAGATTTTGTTTCTGAATCCATAAAGAAGGCTATGTCTGTTATTTCTCCTTCTAGTAAACGTAAAAAATCTTTTAAAACTTCTCTCCCTACAGATGAATTTTTAAATGAACATCATCATTCTGATTCTGATGACTCCTCTGGTTCAGAGGATTCTGTCTCTGAGGTTGATGCTGATAAATCTTCATATTTATTTAAAATGGAATTTATTCGTTCTTTACTTAAAGAAGTTCTAATTGCTTTAGAAATAGAGGATTCTGGTCCTCTTGATACTAATTCTAAACGTTTAGATAAGGTATTTAAAGCTCCTGTGGTTATTCCAGAAGTTTTTCCTGTTCCTAATGCTATTTCTGCAGTAATTTCCAAAGAATGGGATAATTTGGGTAATTCATTTACTCCTTCTAAACGTTTTAAGCAATTATATCCTGTGCCGTCTGACAGATTAGAATTTTGGGACAAGATCCCTAAAGTTGATGGGGCTATTTCTACCCTTGCTAAACGTACTACTATTCCTACGTCAGATGGTACTTCGTTTAAGGATCCTCTAGATAGGAAAATTGAGTCCTTTCTAAGAAAAGCTTATCTGTGTTCAGGTAATCTTCTTAGACCTGCTATATCTTTGGCTGATGTTGCTGCAGCTTCAACTTTTTGGTTGGAAACTTTAGCGCAACAAGTAACACATCGTGATTCTCATGATATTATTATTCTTCTTCAGCATGCTAATAATTTTATCTGTGATGCCATTTTTGATATTATCAGAGTTGATGTCAGGTTTATGTCTCTAGCTATTTTAGCTAGAAGAGCTTTATGGCTTAAAACTTGGAATGCTGATATGGCTTCTAAATCAACTTTACTTTCCATTTCTTTCCAGGGTAACAAATTATTTGGTTCTCAGTTGGATTCCATTATTTCAACTGTTACTGGTGGGAAAGGAACTTTTTTACCACAGGATAAAAAATCTAAAGGTAAAAACAGGGCTAATAATCGTTTTCGTTCCTTTCGTTTCAACAAAGAACAAAAGCCTGATCCTTCATCCTCAGGAGCAGTTTCAGTTTGGAGACCATCTCCAGTCTGGAATAAATCCAAGCCAGCTAGAAAGGCAAAGCCTGCTTCTAAGTCCACATGAAGGTGCGGCCCTCATTCCAGCTCAGCTGGTAGGGGGCAGGTTACGTTTTTTCAAGGAAATTTGGATCAATTCTGTTCACAATCTTTGGATTCAGAGCATTGTTTCAGAAGGGTACAGAATTGGTTTCAAGTTGAGACCTCCTGCAAAGAGATTTTTTCTTTCCCGTGTCCCAGTAAATCCAGTAAAAGCTCAAGCATTTCTGAAATGTGTTTCAGATCTAGAGTTGACTGGAGTAATTATGCCAGTTCCAGTTCCGGAACAGGGGATGGGGTTTTATTCAAATCTCTTCATTGTACCAAAGAAGGAGAATTCTTTCAGACCAGTTCTGGATCTAAAAATATTGAATCGTTATGTAAGGATACCAACGTTCAAGATGGTAACTGTAAGGACTATCTTACCTTTTGTTCAGCAAGGGAATTATATGTCCACGATAGATTTACAGGATGCATATCTGCATATTCCGATTCATCCAGATCATTATCAGTTCCTGAGATTCTCGTTTCTGGACAAGCATTACCAATTTGTGGCTCTGCCGTTTGGCCTAGCTACAGCTCCAAGAATTTTTACAAAGGTTCTCGGTGCCCTGCTGTCTGTAATCAGAGAACAGGGTATTGTGGTATTTCCTTATTTGGACGATATCTTGGTACTTGCTCAGTCTTTACATTTAGCAGAATCTCATACGAATCAACTTGTGTTGTTTCTTCAAGATCATGGTTGGAGGATCAATTTACCAAAAAGTTCTTTGATTCCTCAGACAAGGGTAACCTTTCTGGGTTTCCAGATGGATTCAGTGTCCATGACTCTGTCTTTAACAGACAAGAGACGTCTAAAGTTGATTACAGCTTGTCGAAACCTTCAGTCACAATCATTCCCTTCGGTAGCCTTATGCATGGAAATTCTAGGTCTTATGACTGCTGCATCGGACGTGATCCCCTTTGCTCGTTTTCACATGCGACCTCTTCAGCTCTGTATGCTGAAGCAATGGTGCAAGGATTACACGAAGATATCTCAATTAATATCTTTAAAACCGATTGTTCGACACTCTCTAACATGGTGGACAGATCACCATCGTTTAATTCAGGGGGCTTCTTTTGTGCTTCCGACCTGGACTGTAATTTCAACAGATGCAAGTCTCACAGGTTGGGGAGCTGTGTGGGGATCTCTGACGGCACAAGGAGTTTGGGAATCTCAGGAGGTGAGATTACCGATCAATATTTTGGAACTCCGTGCAATTTTCAGAGCTCTTCAGTTTTGGCCTCTTCTGAAGAGAGAATCGTTCATTTGTTTTCAGACAGACAATGTCACAACTGTGGCATACATCAATCATCAAGGAGGGACTCACAGTCCTCTGGCTATGAAAGAAGTATCTCGAATTTTGGTTTGGGCGGAATCCAGCTCCTGTCTAATCTCTGCGGTTCATATCCCAGGTGTAGACAATTGGGAAGCGGATTATCTCAGTCGCCAAACGTTGCATCCGGGCGAATGGTCTCTTCACCCAGAGGTATTTCTTCAGATTGTTCAAATGTGGGAACTTCCAGAAATAGATCTGATGGCGTCCCATCTAAACAAGAAACTTCCCAGGTATCTGTCCAGATCCCGGGATCCTCAGGCGGAGGCAGTGGATGCATTATCACTTCCTTGGAAGTATCATCCTGCCTATATCTTTCCGCCTCTGGTTCTTCTTCCAAGAGTAATCTCCAAGATTCTGAAGGAATGTTCGTTTGTTCTGCTGGTAGCTCCGGCATGGCCTCACAGGTTTTGGTATGCGGATCTTGTCCGGATGGCCTCTTGCCAACCGTGGACTCTTCCGTTAAGACCAGACCTTCTGTCACAAGGCCCTTTTTTCCATCAGGATCTGAAATCCTTAAATTTAAAGGTATGGAGATTGAACGCTTGATTCTTGGTCAAAGAGGTTTCTCTGACTCCGTGATTAATACTATGTTACAGGCTCGTAAATCTGTATCTCGAGAGATATATTATAGAGTCTGGAAGACTTATATTTCTTGGTGTCTTTCTCATCATTTTTCTTGGCATTCTTTTAGAATACCGAGAATTTTACAGTTTCTTCAGGATGGTTTAGATAAGGGTTTGTCCGCAAGTTCTTTGAAAGGACAAATCTCTGCTCTTTCTGTTCTTTTTCACAGAAAGATTGCTATTCTTCCTGATATTCATTGTTTTGTACAAGCTTTGGTTCGTATAAAACCTGTCATTAAGTCAATTTCTCCTCCTTGGAGTTTGAATTTGGTTCTGGGAGCTCTTCAAGCTCCTCCGTTTGAACCTATGCATTCATTGGACATTAAATTACTTTCTTGGAAAGTTTTGTTCCTTTTGGCCATCTCTTCTGCTAGAAGAGTTTCTGAATTTTCTGCTCTTTCTTGTGAGTCTCCTTTTCTGATTTTTCATCAGGATAAGGCGGTGTTGCGAACTTCTTTTGAATTTTTACCTAAAGTTGTGAATTCCAACAACATTAGTAGAGAAATTGTGGTTCCTTCATTATGTCCTAATCCTAAGAATTCTAAGGAGAAATCGTTGCATTCTTTGGATGTTGTTAGAGCTTTGAAATATTATGTTGAAGCTACGAAATCTTTCCGTAAGACTTCTAGTCTATTTGTTATCTTTTCCGGTTCTAGGAAAGGCCAGAAAGCTTCTGCCATTTCTTTGGCATCTTGGTTGAAATCTTTAATTCATCTTGCCTATGTTGAGTCGGGTAAAATTCCGCCTCAGAGAATTACAGCTCATTCTACTAGGTCAGTATCTACTTCCTGGGCGTTTAGGAATGAAGCTTCGGTTGACCAGATCTGCAAAGCAGCAACTTGGTCCTCTTTGCTTACTTTTACTAAATTCTACCATTTTGATGTATTTTCTTCTTCTGAAGCAGTTTTTGGTAGAAAAGTACTTCAGGCAGCGGTTTCAGTTTGAATCTTCTGCTTCTGTTTTTCGTTAAACTTTATTTTGGGTGTGGATTATTTTCAGCAGGAATTGGCTGTCTTTATTTTATCCCTCCCTCTCTAGTGACTCTTGTGTGGAAAGATCCACATCTTGGGTAGTCATTATCCCATACGTCACTAGCTCATGGACTCTTGCTAATTTCATGAAAGAAAACATAATTTATGTAAGAACTTACCTGATAAATTCATTTCTTTCATATTAGCAAGAGTCCATGAGGCCCGCCCTTTTTTTGTGGTGGTTATGATTTTGTATAAAGCACAATTATTCCAATTCCTTATTTTATATGCTTTCGCACTTTTTTATCACCCCACTTCTTGGCTATTCGTTAAACTGAATTGTGGGTGTGGTGAGGGGTGTATTTATAGGCATTTTGAGGTTTGGGAAACTTTGCCCCTCCTGGTAGGAATGTATATCCCATACGTCACTAGCTCATGGACTCTTGCTAATATGAAAGAAATGAATTTATCAGGTAAGTTCTTTCATAAATTATGTTTTTATCTCTGTAATTACTTGTATCTAAGCCTCTGCAGACTTCCCCCTTATCTCAGTGCTTTGGACAGACATGCAGCTTAGCCAATCAGTGCAGACTCCTAAATAACTCCACGAGAGTGAGCAAAATGTTATCTATATGACACACATGAACTAGTACTGTCTAACTGTGAAAGGCGGTTTGGGGGCTGCCATCTAGTGCTCTTTCAAATGTATAACATTCTTTCAAAACTGCTGCCAAATAGTGATCCATTCACATGCATGCTCCTGAACTTACCTCTCCCTGCTTTTCAACAAAAGATCCTAAAAAAACAAAAAATTGGATAATAGAAGTAAAAAGTTGTTTAAAATTGCATGCTCTGTTTGGGTCATGAAAGAAAAAAATTGAGTTTCAGTTGGAATTGTAAGTTTCAGAACAGAAGCAGCATAATCTTTTGTAGAGAAAGTCAGTTGATGTTTCTATTGTTTATGTAAACAAGCCCACAGAGAGCTCCCATGAGCTGAAAGCTGTGTGCCAGCCTGAGGCTTGATGGAACCCAGCATCTGTTATGTCTGTTTGCAGCGGCTGCTGGTTCTTCTTCATTGCACAGCTTTTCTGTTGTACCTCATAAACCTTGTGTAGTTCTCTGCAAATGGGTTAGGGTGTGCCAAAGTATACTGTGGATAACTTTCATGCTAGTTCATGCTAGTTCCATGGCTGAAAGTAATGAGGATCATTAAGATTACATAATTCAGCTTAAAGTGAAGGTAAATTTGGAACATGTTGAAGACACAAAGCAATAATTCTACACTATAATAAGCTAATCGCTAACTTTGTTTCAAAAAATTATTCTATATTAGGGAAATAAAACCTATATATAAACCCATACCATTGCTATCTTTACTCCTCCCAACCGCTATTTCCAGATTTTCTAATGAGTGACGTATAGAGCAGTCCCACACGCTCTATACGTGTTTTCAATGCGCGTTCACAATCCTCCGCTCAACTGCGCATGTCTGAATCGGCGATTTCCTCCCTCTATGTTTATTTATTACTGGCAATAGTGCAAAAAAGGACAAGCGCGTTAGCCAAGCTGGGTTTTGGCAGTAAGATGGTCCAATACCTCTGCAAGTTAAAACTATTCACTAGATGCGGCCATAAAATAGAAATAGTACGCATGCGCAAAACGGGAACACGCATTTATTCAGATGAAGAATTAGCCTTAAGCGCATGCGCATTTCAGCAAGTAGGCGGATGATGTGGGGTCACGGCTGCCTAACGGCCAGATTTTCAACTGGCTGATCAAAAACGTGACCAAGAGATAAAAAACAAAAAAAAAAACGGGTTGTTTTTTGCATAGCGGAAAATAGGGAATGAAAACTAAGATTACTGGATTTAGAATAAAAATGTAAAAAATAATGAATGAAACTCCTATTGATTTTTAACAAAGAATTGGATTGTGGATCAGCGTCAAGTTAACTTTACCTTCACTTTAATGTGTTAACCCTTTTAGCACCAGAAAGCGAATTTACTTGATTTTTAAGCTTAAAGGGACAGTGTATTGTAATGTTTCTCCTATTTGTGTTTAATTTGTATTAAATTGTTTATCAACAGCAAATTTAACTAGATTTTGTTTTTTAAAATAACTGATTTTGCCTGTTGAAACCACCACTTATGCTGAAAATATAAATACTGCAATATTCTCTATGTAAATCTAAGTAAATAAGAGACAGCAGAAGAAACTAATTTCCCAAAGGGATTTTGTTTCCAGAGTTTGGAATGCAATTAACTCTTGTTAGTGTCTTGCCAAAGTATTTTGTCCCTTTAATGTTTTCCCAATGACTTGTTATGCAGCATTGCATTACAATTACAACTTTAGGTTTATTCTAGCAATTGACAATTGAACATTTCAGTACCTAAGTATTGGCACCGTATATGTGTATATGTCAACCAATTACAGTTAGTTTCAGTAAACCAATTTGCAAAGCTGCAACTTGGACTTCTCTGAATACTTACACCTAATTTTATTACTTTTCGATGGCTTACCTCGGAGGAGGCAGCTTTTGGAAGGAAGGTCCTTCAGGTGGTAGCTCCTGGTAAATAGATGCCTGCCTCCTATTTGTCCCACCCATTTCTTGCGGACTAAACAGCTTGGGTATTGATTCCAATCAGTAAGGAATTGTGTACTCTCACCAGCATAAGAAAGAGAATATAATTTATTTTTACCCGATAAATTCCTTTCCTTTTTCTTGGTGATAGTTCATGACCCCCCCCCCCCATTTTCCCTAGTTGGCAGCAGTTTTAGTTTGCACCTTCTTAACTGTACTGTATTTCTTACTTCTTCCTCCTATCCTTGGCTATACAATCTACTGGGAGGGAAGGGGAAATAGAAGAGATACTTATCGTATCTGCTTCCTCCTGATTGCTAGGAGATGAATTCCTAACAAGAAGGAATTGTGGACTCTCACCACCAAGAATGAAAATAATTTATCAGGTAAGAATAAACTTCTGTTATCAAATTTGCTTAATTATCTTGATATAATTTATTGAAGTGTAAAACTAGGTAGGCTCATAAGAGCTCAGGAGTGTGCACGTGTCTTTAGTATTCTATGGCAGAAGTGTCTTGCAACATTATTTGTAGCTTTGTTATACAATGTTGCCATAGAGTATTTAAAGTGAAGGTCAGTTTCGATGAATTTTTAATTCATCAAAATTGACATTTCTTTCATGAAATTAGCAAGAGTCCATGAGCTAGTGACGTATGGGATATACATTCCTACCAGGAGGGGCAAAGTTTCCCAAACCTCAAAATGCCTATAAATACACCCCTCACCACACCCACAATTCAGTTTTACAAACTTTGCCTCCTATGGAGGTGGTGAAGTAAGTTTGTGCTAGATTCTACGTTGATATGCGCTCCGCAGCAGGTTGGAGCCCGGTTTTCCTCTCAGCGTGCAGTGAATGTCAGAGGGATGTGAAGAGAGTATTGCCTATTTGAATTCAATGATCTCCTTCTACGGGGTCTATTTCATAGGTTCTCTGTTATCGGTCGTAGAGATTCATCTCTTACCTCCCTTTTCAGATCGACAATATACTCTTATATATACACCATTACCTCTACTGATTCTCGTTTCAGTACTGGTTTGGCTTTCTACTACATGTAGATGAGTGTCCTGGGGTAAGTAAGTCTTATTTTCTGTGACACTCTAAGCTATGGTTGGGCACTTTTATATAAAGTTCTAAATATATGTGTTCAAACATTTATTTGCCTTGATTCAGGATGTTCAACGTTCCTTATTTTCAGACAGTCAGTTTCATATTTGGGATAATGCATATGAATAAATCAATTTTTTTCTTACCTTAAAATTTGACTTTTTCCCTGTGGGCTGTTAGGCTCGTGGGGGCTGAAAATGCTTCATTTTATTGCGTCATTCTTGGCGCAGACTTTTTTGGCGCAAAATATTTTCTTTGTTTCCGGCGTCATACGTGTCGCCGGAAGTTGCGTAATTTTTGACGTTTTTTTGCGCCTAAAGTGTCGGCGTTCCGGATGTGGCGTCATTTTTGGCGCCAAAAGCATTTAGGCGCCAAATAATGTGGGCGTCTTTTTTGGCGCTAAAAAATATGGGCGTCACTATTGTCTCCACATTATTTAAGTCTCATTGTTTATTGCTTCTGGTTGCTAGAAGCTTGTTCACTGGCATTTTTTCCCATTCCTGAAACTGTCATTTAAGGAATTTGATCAATTTTGCTTTATATGTTGTTTTTTCTATTACATATTGCAAGATGTCCCAGATTGACCCTGAGTCAGAAGATACTTCTGGAAAATCGCTGCCTAGTGCTGGGTCTACCAAAGTTAAGTGTATTTGCTGTAAACTTGTGGTATCTGTTCCTCCAGCTGTTGTTTGTAATGAATGTCATGACAAACTTGTTAATGCAGATAATATTTCCTTTAGTAATGTTACATTACCTGTTGTTGTTCCTTCAACATCTAATACTCAGAGTGTTCCTGTTAACATAAGAGATTTTGTTTCTAAATCCATTAAGAAGGCTATGTCTGTTATTCCTCCTTCTAGTAAACGTAAAAGGTCTTTTAAAACTTCTCATATTTCAGATGAATTTTTAAATGAACATCATCGTTCTGATTCTGATAATGATTCCTCTGGTTCAGAGGATTCTGTTTCAGAGGTTGATGCTGATAAATCTTCATATTTATTCAAATGGAATTTATTCGTTCTTTACTTAAAGAAGTCTTAATTGCATAAGAAATAGAGGATTCTGGTCCTCTTGATACTAAATCTAAACGTTTAAATAAGGTTTTTAAATCTCCTCTAGTTATTCCAGAAGTTTTTCCTGTTCCTGATGCTATTTCTGAAGTAATCTCCAGGGAATGGAATAATTTGGGTAATTCTTTTACTCCTTCTAAACGTTTTAAGCAATTATATCCTGTGCCTTCTGACAGATTAGAGTTTTGGGACAAAATCCATAAGGTTGATGGGGCTATCTCTACTCTTGCTAAACGTACTACTATTCCTACAGCAGATAGTACTTCCTTTAAGGATCCTTTAGATAGGAAAATTGAATCCTTTCTAAGAAAAGCTTACTTATGTTCAGGTAATCTTCTTAGACCTGCTATATCTTTAGCGGATGTTGCTGCAGCTTCAACTTTTTGGTTAGAAGCTTTAGCGCAACAAGTAACAGATCATAATTCTCATAGCATTGTTAATCTTCTTCAACATGCTAATAACTTTATTTGTGATGCCATCTTTGATATCATTAGGGTTGATGTCAGGTATATGTCTTTAGCTAGAAGAGCTTTATGGCTTAAAACTTGGAATGCGGATATGTCTTCTAAGTCAACTTTGCTTTCCCTTTCTTTCCAGGGTAATAAATTATTTGGTTCACAGTTGGATTCTATTATCTCAACTGTTACTGGAGGGAAAGGAACTTTTTTACCACAGGATAAAAAATCTAAAGGTAAATTTAGGTCTAATAATCGTTTTTGTTCCTTTCGTCACAATAAGGAACAAAAGCCTGATACTTCACCCACAGGAGCGGTATCAGTTTGGAAACCATCTCCAGTCTGGAATAAATCCAAGCCTTTTAGAAAACCAAAGCCAGCTCCAAAGTCCACATGAAGGTGCGGCCCTCATTCCAGCCCAGCTGGTAGGGGGCAGATTACGATTTTTCAAAGAAATTTGGATCAATTCAATTCACAATCTTTGGATTCAGAACATTGTTTTAGAAGGGTACAGAATTGGCTTCAAGATAAGGCCTCCTGCAAAAAGATTTTTTCTTTCCCGTGTCCCAGTAAATCCAGCGAAGGCTCAAGCATTTCTGAAATGTGTTTCAGATCTAGAGTTGGCTGGAGTAATTATGCCAGTTCCAGTTCTGGAACAGGGACTGGGGTTTTATTCAAATCTCTTCATTGTACCAAAGAAGGAGAATTCCTTCAGACCAGTTCTGGATTTAAAAATATTGAATCGTTATGTAAGGATACCAACATTCAAAATGGTAACTATAAGGACTATCCTGCCTTTTGTTCAGCAAGGGCATTATATGTCCACAATAGATTTACAGGATGCATATCTGCATATTCCGATTCATCCAGATCACTTTCAGTTTCTGAGATTCTCTTTCCTAGACAAGCATTACCAGTTTGTGGCTCTGCCGTTTGGCCTAGCAACAGCTCCAAGGATTTTTACAAAGGTTCTCGGTGCCCTTCTGTCTGTAATCAGAGAACAGGGTATTGTGGTATTTCCTTATTTGGACGATATCTTGGTACTTGCTCAGTCTTCACATTTAGCAGAATCTCATACAAATCAACTTGTATTGTTTCTTCGAGATCATGGTTGGAGGATCAATTTACCGAAAAGTTCATTGATTCCTCAGACTAGGGTAACCTTTTTAGGTTTCCAGATAGATTCAGTGTCCATGACTCTGTCTCTGACAGACAAGAGACGTCTAAAATTGATTTCAGCTTGTCAAAACTTTCAGTCTCAATCATTCCCTTCGGTAGCCTTATGCATGGAAATTCTAGGTCTTATGACTGCTGCATCGGACGCGATCCCCTTTGCTCGTTTTCACATGCGACCTCTTCAACTCTGTATGCTGAACCAGTGGTGCAGGGATTACACAAAGATATCTCAAATGATATCTTTAAAACCGATTGTACGACACTCTCTGACGTGGTGGACAGATCACCATCGTTTAGTTCAGGGGGCTTCTTTTGTTCTTCCGACCTGGACTGTAATTTCAACAGATGCAAGTCTTACAGGTTGGGGAGCTGTTTGGGGGTCTCTGACAGCACAAGGGGTTTGGGAATCTCAGGAGGTGAGATTACCAATCTATATTTTGGAACTCTGTGCAATTTTCAGAGCTCTTCAGTCATGGCCTCTTCTAAAGAGAGAATCGGTCATTTTGTTTTCAGACAGACAATGTCACAACTGTGGCATATATCAATCATCAAGGAGGGACTCACAGTCCTCTGGCTATGAAAGAAGTATCTCGAATACTGGTATGGGTGGAATCCAGCTCCTGTCTAATTTCTGCGGTTCATATCCCAGGTATAGACAATTGGGAAGCGGATTATCTCAGTCGCCAAACGTTACATCCGGGCGAATGGTCTCTTCACCCAGAGGTATTTCTTCAGATTGTTCAAATGTGGGGACTTCCAGAAATAGATCTGATGGCTTCTCATCTAAACAAGAAACTTCCCAGGTATCTGTCCAGATCCAGGGATCCTCAGGCGGAAGCAGTGGATGCATTGTCACTTCCTTGGAAGTATCATCCTGCCTATATCTTTCCGCCTCTAGTTCTTCTTCCAAGAGTTATCTCCAAGATTCTGAAGGAATGCTCGTTTGTTCTGCTGGTGGCTCCAGCATGGCCTCACAGGTTTTGGTATGCGGATCTTGTCCGGATGGCCTCTTGCCAACCGTGGACTCTTCCATTAAGACCAGACCTTTTGTCACAAGGTCCTTTTTTCCATCAGGATCTCAAATCCTTAAATTTGAAGGTATGGAGATTGAACTCTTGATTCTTAGTCAAAGAGGTTTCTCTGACTCTGTGATTAATACTATGTTACAGGCTCGTAGATCTGTATCTAGGAAGATATATTATCGAGTTTGGAAGACTTACATTTCTTGGTGTCTTTTTCATCATTTTTCCTGGCATTCTTTTAGAATTCCGAGAATTTTACAGTTTCTTCAGGATGGTTTGGATAAAGGTTTGTCTGCAAGTTCCTTGAAAGGACAAATCTCTGCTCTTTCTGTTTTTTCACAGAAAGATTGCTAATCTAATATTCATTGTTTTGTACAAGCTTTGGTTCGTATAAAACCTGTTATTAAATCAATTTCTCCTCCTTGGAGTTTGAATTTGGTTCTGGGGGCTCTTCAAGCTCCTCCGTTTGAACATATGCATTCACTGGACATTAAATTACTTTCTTGGAAAGTTTTGTTTCTTTTGGCCATCTCTTCTGCTAGAAGAGTTTCTGAATTATCTGCTCTTTCTTGTGAGTCTCCTTTTCTGATTTTTCATCAGGATAAGGCGGTGTTGCGAACTTCTTTTAAATTTTTACCTAAGGTTGTGAATTCTAACAACATTAGTAGAGAAATTGTGGTTCCTTCATTGTGTCCTAATCCTAAGAATCATTACATTCTTTGGATGTAGTTAGAGCTTTGAAATATTATGTTGAAGCTACTAAGAATTTCTGAAAGACTTCTAGTCTATTTGTTATCTTTTCCGGTTCTAGGAAAGGTCAGAAGGCCTCTGCCATTTCTTTGGCATCTTGGTTGAAATCTTTAATTCATCATGCTTATGTCGAGTCAGGTAAAACTCCGCCTCAAAGGATTACAACTCATTCTACTAGGTCAGTTTCTACTTCATAGGCGTTTAGGAATGAAGCTTCGGTTGATCAGATTTGCAAAGCAGCAACTTGGTCTTCTTTGCATACTTTTACTAAATTCTACCATTTTGATGTGTTTTCTTCTTCTGAAGCAGTTTTTGGTAGAAAAGTACTTCAGGCAGCTGTTTCAGTTTGATTCTTCTGCTTATAATTTCAGTTTTTTTCATTATAAGATTTAAACTTTATTTTGGGTGTGGATTATTTTCAGCGGAATTGGCTGTCTTTATTTTATCCCTCCCTCTCTAGTGACTCTTGCGTGGAAGATCCACATCTTGGGTAGTCATTATCCCATACGTCACTAGCTCATGGACTCTTGCTAATTACATGAAAGAAAACATAATTTATGTAAGAACTTACCTGATAAATTCATTTCTTTCATATTAGCAAGAGTCCATGAGGCCCACCCTTTTTGTGGTGGTTATGATTTTTTTGTATAAATTACAATTATTCCAATTCCTTATTTTTTATGCTTTCGCACTTTTTTCTTATCACCCCACTTCTTGGCTATGCGTTAAACTGATTTGTGGGTGTGGTGAGGGGTGTATTTATAGGCATTTTGAGGTTTGGGAAACTTTGCCCCTCCTGGTAGGAATGTATATCCCATCGTCCCTAGCTCATGGACTCTTGCTAATATGAAAGAAATGAATTTATCAGGTAAGTTCTTAGAAATTTATTGTTTTTACTCCTTTTATTCAAAAACTTACCTTTTAATCCTGAAAGCAGCTCCAGCAATTCCCCTGGCCGTTGGAAGCCTCTTCTTACGTCAGAAATTATGAATCCAGCTTCCTCCAATCACGGCTTTCCCCCCGGGGGGATCATGGCCTGATTCAACACAGTGATTGGAGGAAGCCGGATTAGTCATTTTGGACCCGCAAAGAGGGCTTGCGACGGGTGGAGGAAGCATTGCAGTGGCTGTCAGGATTAAAAGGTAAGTTTTTTGAAGAAAAGGAAAGAAATGTCAATTTTGATGAATTCAAGTGCCCTTGTTCTTAATAGGTTTATTAAAAACCGGGCACTAATTCATTGAAATTGACCTTCACTTTAAGACCCGTGCACACTATTGAGTTCTTATGAGCCCTACCTAGTTTTACCCTTCAATAAGACACCAAAAGAACAAAGCTAATCTGTCCAATATACATAGTTAAATTCAATCAGAACAGATGGACACTGTGGTTATATTATAGAAGTAACAGTGAATTTTAATTTCTGTACATTTTCTGATATTTTTCCCCCCTAGGATTGTGGCAGTTACCCTGGATTTGTGACTATTTTGAGAGCATCGGGCTTTGATGGTGGGAATAAAGCTGATCAGCTAGATTATGAGAATTTCCGCCATGTGGTACACAAATGGCATTATAAGTTAACAAAGGTAACCAATTACTATGAATGCTTCACTTGGTTTGCAGGTAACAGTTCAGCAGCTTTAAACTATTTTCTTTTTGCCTTCCTTTTCAGGCATCGGTGCATTGCCTTGAGACAGGCGAATATACTCATATCAGAAATATCCTTATTGTACTCACTAAAATCCTCCCATGGTATCCAAAAGTCTTAAACTTGGGCCAAGCCTTGGAACGCAGAGTACATAAGATCTGCCAAGATGAAAAGGAGAAAAGACCTGATCTCTATGCATTGGCTATGGGGTAACATATTACTAAGAAACATTTGCTGAGTGTGAAAAAATATTTAATATCCTTTTTGAGTATAGACATAATTTTGAAGCTTCCAGAATGAGCGTCTTTTTACAGCTGTACGCTAGTCACTATTTTTTAATTGGCTGACACACACAATCTAAACTGCTCTAAATGGAAAGTTATATTCCTCACAAGAATAAAAGAATGTTGTTCTCAGCATATGACTATCTACTTTACAGAAAAGGGTAAAAAGTTATAAAAAGCCCCCCTTTTTAGAGGAAATAAAAAAAAACACAAAAACAAATTGTATCGTTTTATATTCACCCTTTCTGAGGCACCAGCTTATATTGAGCATATGCAAGAAATCACTTTGTATACATATTAGACTGTGATTGGCTGATGGATGTCACCTGATGCAGTGTGCCAAATAATTGAAGGACATTTGTTAAAACTTTTTCTTTCCTAAGACATGGAGAGTCTACAATTTCATTCCAATTGCTAGTGGGATATTCAACTCCTGGCCAGCAGGAGGTGGCAAAGAGCACCCCAGCAAAGCTGTTAAGTGTAACTTCCTTTACCCATAACCCCCAGTCATTCTCTTTGCCTCTGTCAATGGAGGATGTGCGAAGTGGGTGTCTTAAGATATTTAACCTTTTATGGGTACTTTTTCCTGCAAGCAAGTATTGGGGTCTAGCTGTGTCCACGTCAATCTCTTTAGTAAGAGTAGTGGTGACTTTTAGCAGTTAAAAGGCGGCGAGGTAGTCTTTGCTTTACTTTTAGCAATTTGCCACTCATTTGCAGAAAGCCAGAGTTGGTTACACTGTTCTTTATTTCCTACAGATTCATGACAGGGAGTGTAGTAACTGCCACACCTAAGGAGCAGCATCTGTCCTGCAGGATCTAAGGTAAGTGCTTTTGCATTCTAGGTACTGAAGGACAGCAGCACTTAAGAGGTTAATCCTCATATGGATCCATTTTTGGGACAAGTTATCCTTTTTTACTTAAAGGGACAGTCAACCCAAAGTTTCCATAGATCGTCTGCCATCCACATTCCAGAAGTAAACAATTGTGAGGCGGATTTTCTGAGCAAGACAGACTTTTCATCCTAGGAAGTGGGCTCTCCATCCGGAGGTGTTCTCCTGGATAACCCTCATGTGGGAGGTTCCGGAATTGGATCAGATGGCGTCTCGTTAGAACGCCAAGCTTCCAAAGTATGGTTCAAGGTCAAGAGATCCTCAGGCTGCCCTGATAGATGCCTTGGCGGTTCCTTGGGATTTCAAGCTAGCTTACCTGTTTCCTCCGTTTGCTCTCCTGCCTCGAGTCATTGCTCATATCAAGCAGGAGAGAGCGTCTGTGATCCTAATAGCTCCTCCCTGGCATTTCAGAATCTGGTTTGCAGATCTGGTAAAGATGTCGTCTCTTTCTCCTTGGAAGTTACCTTCTCATTCAGGGTCCTTTCCTCCATCAAAATCTAGATTCGTTGAAGCTGACTTCTTGGAGATTGAACGCCTAGTTCTGTCTAGACGCGGTTTTTCGAAGGCAGTCATTAATACTATTCTTCAGGTTTGTAAACCTGTTACCCGTAAGATTTATTATAATGTATGGCGTAAATATCTTTTTTGGTGTGAAGCTAAAGGTTTTTCTTGGAGTCGGGTGAGGATTCCACAAATTTTATCCTTTTTTCAGGATGGCCTGGAGAGAAAGGTTTGTCAGTCAGTACTCTGAAGGGTCAGATTTCTGCTCTGTCATTTTGCACAAACGTCTGGCAGAGTTGCCGGATGTTTAAGCTTTTGTTCAGGTCCTGGTTAGAATCAGGCCGGTGTGTAAAACTGTTGCTCCTTCTTGGAGCCTTAACCTAGTTCCTAAAGTTTTGCAACAGTCTCCGTTTTTACCAATGCATGTTGTAGATATCAAGTTGTTATATCTTGGAAGGTTTTGTTTCTCCTTGCTATTTCTTCCGCTCGCAGAGTTTCTGAACTCTCAGCTCAGCAGTGTGATTCACCGTATCTTATCTTGCATGCAGATAAGGCAGTCCTTCATACTAAATTGGGTTTTCTCCCTAAGGTGGTGTCGGATCGAAACATTCAGGAAATTGTCGCTCTTTCTTTTTGTCCTAATCCTCCTCATAAGGAACGTCTTTTGCATTACTTAGATGTTGTGCATGCTCTAAGGTTTTTCCTTCAAAAGTTTTTCTGCGAAACAATCCAGACTACTGCTAACAGCTCCTAAGCAATCAGTGTTGACAAGTTTCACTACCGGCTTTCTTGCACTCAAGTTCATGTCAGGAGCGCTGCTATAAGACTGTCACACTTGAGAGGCTGTGTTCTGTACACAGCATGGATCCTGGAGGTAAGATCGTTTCAATTTTTACACATCAAACTCTATAACAGGGTCACAGTGTGGCTCCTTTATAACTTGATAGGATCCAGGGTTAATATCCTCTGAAGGGGTTTATTTGAACAGTTGGGGTTAATTAATCAGTGTATTAATTATTTACATGCTGCTTTGTGTGATTTTTTTCCCTGGGCTGATACTCTGTTTTTGGCTGGAACAAACAGATTTCACTTTTAACTTTCCCTTTCGTTTTTGAAGTGTTGCACAGCTCCTATTACTTGCTGTGCTTGTAATAACAGGGGAAGTACTGTCTTGCACTCCATGTGACCTGGGTGTGGTCTATGTTCATTTCCTCCATTCCGGCTAAGACTTGAACCCAAGGAGAGCATTTTCTCTGTTAACTGTCTGTGTCTAGGAGGTGGTGAGTGCCCCTGCCATTGGGAGTATAAAGGTGCAGATTTCTATAATAATAAAAAAAAACATTTTTATTTGTATCCTTCTGTGGGTATAACCTGAGCTATGGAGGACTCTGACATGTTAGAAGGTACTCCTGTACTAAATCCATACCAGTTTATATTGTTAGGAGGCTGTGGTTTTCCCGCCCACTCAATTATGTTCCACGTGCTTTAACACCGTTATAAAGTCTAAGAAGGGAGACAAGCCTGCTAAGGCTCTTGGTCCCTCTGAGCCATCTACCTCTCAGGACTCAGCGTCCCGTGAGATTACTACCCTTGCTACATTATCCACTCCACATGCAGTTCTTCCTGCAGACTTTGCAGCGCTTTTACAAACGGCGGTGTCTGCGGCCCTAGGTGCATTACCTTGCTCTAACAAATGCAAGAGAAAGGTTAAACACAGCTCTCCTGACCCGGAGTCATCTAAATAATTATCGGATTTAGCTTTTCTGTCCAAGTTATCTGATGATGAGTTAACCTCTGTAGCTTCAGAGGGTGAACTTTCTGGGTTGGAGTCCTTGGCGTCTAAGCCTCCTGCTGCAGAGGAACCGTCCTTTAGATTTAAAATTGAGCTCTTGCGTTTTTTAGTAAAGGAGGTTCTGTCTACGTTAAAGGTTCCAGAGGCCGCGCTGCCTGAAGAGGCCGCACTGCCTGAAGACAGAGTTTACGAAGGCAGGAGAGTTTCTTTTACTTTTCCTGTGTCGGTTAAGATGGCAAACATTATTAAGGACGAATGAGAAAGAATTGGTTCTTTCTTTTCCCCCTCGTCTACTTTTAAAAAGTTGGTCCCGGTCCCGGACTCTCAACTGGATTTGTGGGGCTCCATTCCTAAGGTGGATGGTGCTATCTCTACGTTTGCTTAATGTACTACTATACCTCTTGAGGATAGTTCTTCGTTCAGAGAGCCGATGGATATGAAAATGGAAACCTTCTGAGAAAGATGTTTCAACATACAGGATTTTTATTTCAACCGTCGACTGTCTGAGCGGCTACCTACTGGGGCGACTTTGTTGTAACTCATTGTGGTGGAGTTTCCCCTCGAGGATATTCAAGACAGAATTAAAATTATTTTATCTGTTATGCAAACATGCAAATTATTTTCCTAAATGCAAAGGCATCTGGCTTTGCGGTTCTAGCCCACCGGGCGCTCTGGTTGAAGTCTTGATCTGCGGATATGACCAGACTCCTTTCTCTTACCTTCAAGGGAAAGATTTTATTTGGTCCAGGCCTGGACTCCATTATTTCTACGGTTACCGGGGCAAGGGTGCCTTTCTACAGCAAGATAAGAAGAACAAGTCTAAGGGACGACAATCTTCTAATTTTTCTTCCTTTCGTTCTGACAAATCCCAACAACAACAATCCTCCAAGCCTGAGCAACCCAAGAGTACTTGGAAGCCGGCTCAGTCCTGGAATAAAAGCAAGCAGAATAAGAAGCCCGCTGAAAATAAAACGGCATGAAGGGGCAGCCCCCGATCCGGGATCGGATCGTGTAGGGGGGCAGATTTTCTCTTTTTTCAGACGCCTGGTTTAAGGACGTTCAGGATCTGTGGGTCCTGGAGGTGGTATCTCAGGGATATAAGAGAGGCTTCAAATCTCATCCGCCAAGGAGCAGAGTCCTCTCGAATCTGTCTACCAGACCAGAAAAGAGGGATGCCTTTCTAGGGTGCATTCGGGATCTATCCTACTTAGGAGTTGTTGTCCCGGTGCCTATCGAAAAAAGAGGTTTGGTGTTTTATTCAAACCTTTTCGTGGTCCCAAAGAAGGAGGAAACTTTCCGCCTAATTCTGGACCTAAAGTGCTTAAACAAATTTCTCAGTGTCCCTTCCTCTCTGGAGCTTTGGTATAGTTTTCCCAAAAGTAAGGAATGAAGCCGTGGACGCTCCATATCTTAGTGAGGAAAACAATTTATTCTTACCAGATAAATTCCTTTTCTTCCGGATGGGGAGAGTCCACGGCCCCCACTCGTATTTTCTTGTCTATGGACGGTCCCCTATTTATTTTATTCTTCTGGCACCATTTATACCCTAATGTTTCTCCTACGTTTCCTTGTTCCCTCTGCAAAATGACTGGGGTAATGAGGAAGTGGGAGGGATATTAAAGCCTTTGGCTGGGGTGTCTGCCGCCTCCTGGTGGCCAGGTTTTGTATTTCCCAACAGTAAGGAATGAAGCCGTGGAGACTCCCTATCCGGAAGAAGAGGAATTTATCTCTAAAGCATAAATTATGTTTTTGTTGTTTTCCCTCTCGTTGAGAAGTATGATTTGTTTGGCTTATGAGACTGCTGGATAGCAGCCTCCTGAGAGAATTACGGCTCATTCCACTAGAGCGGTCTCCTCTTTTTGGGCTTTCAAAAATGAAGCTTCTGTGGAACAGATTTGCAAGGCGGCAATGTGGTCCTCTTTGCATACTTTTTCAAAATTCTATAAATTTGATACTTTTGCCTCGGCTAAGGCTTCTTTTGGGAGAAACGTTCTTCAAGCGGTGGTGCCTTCTGTTAAGGTCCTCCTCCTGCCTTTTTTTCTTCTTCCCTGTTGATTCCGTGTCCTCTAGCTTGGGTATTGGTTCCCACTAGTAATTGGATTGACGTTGTGGACTCTTCATGTCTTAGTAAAGACAACAAAATTTATGCTACCTGAAAAATTTCTTTCATGGAGTGTCCACGACCCCACCCTCTTTTTAATTATAATTGGGCAGTTGTTTTTTTAGGAAACCTCAGGCACCTTTTTCAGCCTTGTGGTTTTTTTTTTTTCATTTTTCTTTGGCTGAATGACTGGGGGTTATGAGTAAGGGACGTTACACCTAACAACTTTGCTGGAGTGTTCTTTGACTCCTCCTGCTGGCCAGAAGGTGAATATCTCACTAGTTATTGGAATGACGTTGTGGACTCTCCATGTCCGGAAAGAAAGAAATTTATCAGGTAAGCATAAATTTTAGTTTTTTTTTTTTAAATCTATTGGTCATTTAAAATTCAGATTAAGAGATGTTTCATAGTCTCTTATTATGCACTTGTTGATTAATATAGAACATCCTATTTTAAGCAACTTTCTAACTTACTCCTATTATCAAATTTTCTTCGTTCTCTTGGTATCTTTATTTAAAAAGCAGGAATGTAAGCTTAGGAGCCACACCATTTTTGGTTGAGCACCTGGGTAGCACTTGCTGATTGGTGGCTAAATGTAGCCACCAATTAGCAAACGCTACCCAGGTGCTGAACCAAAAAAGGTCCAGCTCCTTTGCTTACATCCCTGCCTTTTCAAATAAAATAGGAAGAGAACGAAGAAAAATTGATAATAGGAGTACATTTTTTTTAGTTTCATATCCCTTTAATGGCCCTTTTAACTCAGTGTTTCTTAACTGCAGTTCTCAAGTACCCTAACAGGCCAGATCTTCATATCATCTTAACTAGAGCACATGGGAAGAAGGGTGAGAAGGTTAGTAACCATGGTTACTGATCATATTATTATTTCACCTGCGCTGTAGTTAAAATATCATGATAATTTGGCCTGTTAGGGGTACTTAAAGGGCCACTAAACCCAAAATCTTTCTTTCATGATTCAGATAGAGAATACAAATTTAAACAACATTACAATTTACTTCTATTATTTATTTTGCTTCATTTTTTAGATATCCTTAGTTGAAGAAAAAGCAATGCACATGGTGAGCCAATCACATGAGGCTTCTATGTGCAGCAACCAATCAGCAGCTACTGAGCATATCTAGATATGCTTTTCTGCAAAGAATATCAAGAGAATAAAACAAATTAGATAATAGAAGTAAATTAGAAAGATGTTTAGAATTGCATTCTTTTTCTAAATCATGAAAGAAAAAATGTGGGTTTCATGTCCCTTTAAGGACTGGAGTTGAGAAACACTGCTTTAACTGTCCCTTTTAATATTTTACAGTAAATATGAACATTTAGTAGCTAAGTCAATGTTAAGAATCCTATTCTTATTGATAGCTTGTTTTGCAGTTTTTAATTAATTAATTTCTGTTTGTCCATTTGATTTTGTTTATCTAATAATAATCTCTACAATTAATTTTATTTAAATTTTATCACAACTATTTTAAATTAAAAAAATTCTATTTCTTTCCTATGGCATGGAGAGTCCACAATGTCATTCCAATTACTAGTGGGATATTCAACTCCTGGCCATCAGGAGGAGGCAAAGAGCACCCCAGCAGAGCTTTTAAATGGACATTAAACACTAAATGCTAGATAGAATGATGCATTAAAAGAAAAGATTAATCTGAGAATAACATGCAGAAGTATTTTTTTTAAAGTTTCATTAGCTGTTTAAATATTGACAAAATAAGTGTAAAGTTTTAGTGTCTATAAAACAATGGGAGCTGCCATGTTAACGTAGGTTACCTGCTGTGGCCAATTAGAGACATTTATAAATCGGTCACAAGAGTGTGCAGCCAATGGCCGTGTGGAATATAACAATATTCTGCACTTCCCATTCTGAAATTGTGAGCTTTTCAGTTCCTGTTAGAAATTGATTACAGGAAAAGGGGACAAAATAAATCATTTTAGTATATTGCAGAGTTTTTTTTAATATATATATATATATATATATATATATATATATATATATATATATATATATTTGAAAAAAGTTGCTAGCAGCAGTCTTAAAAACATACAGTCTTTATTGAAACATCAGTAGTAAAAACACTCCAGGGAAAGCCACAAATGCGTTCACAACATTTAGTCCGCTAAATGTCCGCTAGCGGACTAAATGTTGTGAACGCATTTGTGGCTTTCCCTGGAGTGTTTTTACTACTGATGTTTCAATAAAGACTGTATGTTTTTAAGACTGCTGCTAGCAACTTTTTTCAATTATATTTCTATTATTCCGGGCAGCAGCAGCAGTTCTGGGACCCAAAGCTCCAAAGCCGGTTTATGGGAACTCTGTTAAAGATATTGACAAGGATCAGCGCATGGATTCAGCACGCTGAAGCACGCACGTCACGCCCCCTCCTGCACAGTAGGACGCCTTTTGGAGTTACGCTGAGGAGACCGTCGAGTGCGCACAAGTGAATTCCGGAGGTTTTTCTCTAGGCAGAGATTGAGCAGTTTGGAGTTAGCGGTCCAGAGGTGCGGTGAGTAAAGGCGATTACGCCGTCTGGGAACATTGTCTTATTCCTGGTCTTCTCTCTTCATGTTTGAGATTAGAAGATACCGCACACTCTGTTTGTATACCGCTTATCATACTCCATAGCCTCCGGTTTTCTGAAGCACACTCAGTCCCTGGTATATTCATTGATTACCATCATAGGCGTGTATAGGGGGTTTATCGAGTTGTCTCAAGCGCTTCAAAGCTTTATATACATATATCTTACATCTTATTGCTTTGATACGGAGTTTGTACATTTACCGGACTTTGTTTATGTCTACAAGACAATTATTTTTATTAATAGGACAGTAACAGTGACTTTTACTATTGGTTTATATATATATATATATATATATATATATATATATATATATATATATATATATATATATATATATAAAATATTATATCCCTTTAAATGTCCCTTTAAGTGTCACTTCCCTTACCCATAACCCCCAGTCATTCTTTGCCTCTGTGACCGGAAGGATGGCAAAGATGAGTGTCTGAGAAGATTTAATCCTTTTAATTGGTACTTTTTCCCTGCAAGCAAGGATTGGGGTGTAGCTGTGTCCATGTCAATCTCTTTAGTAAGAGTAGTGGTGGCATTTAAAAGTTAGAAGGCGGCGAGGTTGTCTTTGCTTTGCTTCTAACATTATTGCTACCCCTGTTATAGAAAGCCAGAGTTGGTTACTTTCTTCTCTCTTCTTTCTCCAGGTCTCTGATAGGAGTATGGGTCCTTTCACACCTTGTGAGCTGTCTTTCTGCCCGACAGCTGGATTTGCAGGTAAGTGCTTTTGTCTTCTTGGTTCTGGAGACTTGCACTTGAAAACATTTATCTCTTCAATAGATCTCATGGAACATAATTAATCCTTTATTAAGGTTTCATTTGTGGGTAGGGTGCAGGCACTATATGTATGTGAGGAGACTAAAGGGTTAATGGCTTCCCTTATTTTTTATGGGATGGTATCTCTGAGGCTAAAGAATATCTTTATTGCAGTAAGCTAAGACAATCTCTTCATGTTTGGATAATGATGTCTTTATTATCTTGGGGTTAATGGATGTTTTTGGGTAACGTTTACATCCCTTTTTTGCTTCAGAGGCTTTCTGTTAGAAATGCGCACATTTAGTCTGTTGCTCAGTTTCTTTTTCTGACGCTTACGTGACTTCCTGCTCTTCCGCGACTTCCTGCTCTTCCGCTTGTAAGGCGGAGCTGTCTCATTTTCTATGAGCTTTCTTCTGTGATGGCTGTGATGTTATCGTCTGGCCGATCTGCTGGAGAGTCCTACTTTTGTGCATCTTCTGAAGGTTACAGTAGGGCATCTCAGACTGACTTCGGTGTTGAGGTGCATTTTTTATTTTTCCTTATTTTTGTATACTTAGTGTTTTTGCGCTCTGGAGGACTACTCTCCATCTTAAAGTGACAGTAGTTATCAATTTATTTTCATTCCTTTAATTTTTGGGTACTATTACAGCTATGGACACTGAACAGGAGTCTGTTCCTTTTGATAAATGTTTATTATGTTTAGAGGCCCAAATTGTTTTTCCTATGCAATTTTGTTCCTCATGTTAAGCTAAGACCCTAAGATTTAAAGATAAATTACTTCCTTCTGAGCCTATTGTCTAAATAATGATGTTCAGGGTATGCCACAGCGTTCTCCTCAAACTTCACAAGCCTCAATGGTATCACATACAGTGCCCTGCGGTTCCTCTCAGCCTCCTGGAGGCGTTTATTTGCCATGAGATTTTGCTGCTCAGATATCTTCTGCTGTGCCTGCAGCTTTATCTGCTTCCCCTATTGCGGGTAAGCGCACGAGGAAATCAAATCATTTTTCTGCGTAATTATTTTGACCAGAGTAGAAATAGCTCCTTCCACCTCTCTCATAAGTCTGAGGAGGATACTTCAGTAGCTTCTGAGGGTGAGATCTCAGATTCTGACAGTGTAAATCCTTTGACTGATTCTAAAGAAATAAATTTCAGATTTAAGCTTGAACACCTTTGTTTACTTCTAAAGGAGGTGCTGGCTACTTTGGAGGACTAAGACCCTTCTGTCGCTGTCAACCCTAAATCTATTATTTCCTGTTCCAGACCGTATGTCTGAATTTATATAACAGGAATGGGGTAAACCAGGGATTCCTTTTTCCCCTTCTTCCGGTTTTAAAAAGATGTTTCCTGTTGCTGACTCCATTCGGGACTCATGGCGCACTGTGCCTAAGGTGGAAAGAGCTATTTCTACTCTGGTCAAAAGAATTAAGATTCCTATAGAGGATAGCTGTTCTTTTAAGGATCCCATGGATACGAAGCTTGAGGCTTATTTAAAGAAAATGTATATTCATCTAGGATTACAATGGCAACCTGCTGCTAGTATTGCTACGGTTGCAAGCACAGCATCTTTTTGGTGTGATACCTTGTCTCAGCTGATTTTAGAAGAGACTTCTTTAAAGGAGATCCAAGATAGGATCAAGGCTCTTAAACTAGCTCATTCCTTTATCTCTGATGCCAACATGCAAGTCATTAGACTGGAAGCTAAGATGTCCAGCTTTGCTGTTCTAGCTCGCAGGGCTTTATGGCTATAATCTTGGTCAGCTGATGTTACTTCTAAGTCCAAGCTCCTACCTTTATAATGGTAAGGCCCTTTTTGGTCCTGGTCTGGCGGAGATAATTTCTGAAATTACAGGTGGAATGGGGTCTTTTCTTCGTGAGGACAAGAAGAATAGACCTAAGGGTAGCCAAAATTCTAATTTCTCCAACATAGGTGTGTCCGGTCCACGGCGTCATCCTTACTTGTGGGATATTCTCCTCCCCAACAGGAAATGGCAAAGAGCCCAGCAAAGCTGGTCACATGATCCCTCCTAGGCTCCGCCTACCCCAGTCATTCTCTTTGCCGTTGTACAGGCAACATCTCCACGGAGATGGCTTAGAGTTTTTTAGTGTTTAACTGTAGTTTTTATTATTCAATCAAGAGTTTGTTATTTTGAAATAGTGCTGGTATGTACTATTTACTCAGAAACAGAAAAGAGATGAAGATTTCTGTTTGTATGAGGAAAATGATTTTAGCAACCGTAACTAAAATCCATGGCTGTTCCACACAGGACTGTTGAGAGCTATTAACTTCAGTTGGGGGAACAGTATGCAGTCTCTTGCTGCTTGAGGTATGACACATTCTAACAAGACGATGTAATGCTGGAAGCTGTCATTTTCCCTATGGGATCCGGTAAGCCATGTTTATTACGATCATAAATAAGGGCTTCACAAGGGCTTATTAAGACTGTAGACTTTTCTGGGCTAAATCGATTCATTATTAACACATATTTAGCCTTGAGGAATCATTTTATCTGGGTATTTTGATATAAGAATATCGGCAGGCTAAGAATTCTGGGTTTGCTATTGTGGCGCGCAGAGCGCTTTGGTTGAAATCTTGGTCGGCTGATGCGTCTTCCAAGAACAAGCTACTTAACATTCCTTTCAAGGGGAAAACGCTGTTTGGCCCTGACTTGAAAGAGATTATCTCTGATATCACTGGGGGTAAGGGCCACGCCCTTCCTCAGGATCGGCCTTTCAAGGCAAAAAATAAACCTAATTTCTTCTGTTATGTGTGATCAGTCCACGGGTCATCATTACTTCTGGGATATTATCTGCTCCCCTACACCCCTACAGGAAGTGCAAGAGGATTCACCCAGCAGAGTTGCTATATAGCTCCTCCCCTCTACGTCACCTCCAGTCATTCTCTTGCACCCAAAGACTAGATAGGAGGTGTGAGAGGACTATGGTGATTATACTTAGTTTTTAGAACTTCAATCAAAAGTTTGTTATTTTACAATAGCACCGGAGCGTGTTATTACCTCTCTGGCAGAGTTTGAAGAAGAATCTACCAGAGTTTTTCTTATGATTTTAACCGGAGTAGTTAAGATCATATTGCTGTTTCTCGGCCATCTGAGGGAGGTAAAATACTTCAGATCAGGGGACAGCGGGCAGTTGAATCTGCATTGAGGTATGTAGCAGTTTTTATTTTCTGAATGGAATTGATGAAAAGATCCTGCCATGCCGTTATAATGAACATGTATGTATACTCTACACTTTAGTATTCTGGGGATGGTATTTCACCGGAATTACTCTGTAAAAGTACATTAAACCTTTTAATAGGTATTTTTCATGTTAAACGTTTTTGCTGGAATGTAGAATCGTTTGCATTAATGAGGTACTGAGTGAATAAATATTTGGGCATTATTTTTCCACTTGGCAGTTTGCTTGTTTTAATTATGACAGTTTCGTTTCTCTCTCACTGCTGTGTGTGAGAGGGAGGGGCCGTTTTTTGGCGCTCTTTGCTACGCATCAAAAATTTCCAGTCAGTTACTCTTGTATTTTCTGCATGATCCGGTTCATCTCTAACAGAACTCAGAGGTCTTCAAACTTCTTTGAAGGGAGGTAGATTCTCTCAGCAGAGCTGTGAGACTTATATAGTGACTGTGATTTAAAACGTTGCTCTGTAATTTTTATGTTTAAAATTTAATTAGTGTTATTTTACTAATGGGAACAAACCTTTGCTAAAAAGTTGTGTTGTTTTTAAGTGTGATGCTATAACTGTTTTTCAGTTCATTATTTCAACTGTCATTTAATCGTTTAGTGCTTCTTGAGGCACAGTACGTTTTTGTTAAATAAGATTGTAACCGAGTTGCATGTTTATTGCTAGTGTGTTAAACATGTCTGATTCAGAGGAAGATACCTGTGTCATTTGTTCCAATGCCAAGGTGGAGCCCAATAGAAATTTATGTACTAACTGTATTGATGCTACTTTAAATAAAAGCCAATCTGTACAAATTGAACAAATTTCACCAAACAGCGAGGGGAGAGTTATGCCGACTAACTCGCCTCACGTGTCAGTACCTGCATCTCCCGCCCGGGAGGTGCGTGATATTATGGCGCCTAGTACATCTGGGCAGCCATTACAGATAACATTACAAGATATGGCTACTGTTATGACTGAAGTTTTGGCTAAATTACCAGAACTAAGAGGCAAGCGTGATCACTCTGGGGTGAGAACAGAGTGCGCTGATAATTCTAGGGCCATGTCTGATACTGCGTCACAGCTTGCAGAGCATGAGGACGGAGAGCTTCATTCTGTAGGTGACGGTTCTGATCCAAGCAGATTGGATTCAGATATTTCAAATTTTAAATTTAAATTGGAAAACCTCCGTGTATTACTAGGGGAGGTCTTAGCGGCTCTTAACGATTGTAACACTGTTGCAATACCAGAGAAAATGTGTAGGTTGGATAAATACTTTGCGGTACCGGCGAGTACTGACGTTTTTCCTATACCTAAGAGATTAACTGAAATTGTTACTAAGGAGTGGGATAGACCCGGTGTGCCGTTCTCACCCCCTCCAATATTTAGAAAGATGTTTCCAATAGACGCCACCACACGGGACTTATGGCAAACGGTCCCTAAGGTGGAGGGAGCAGTTTCTACTTTAGCTAAGCGCACCACTATCCCGGTGGAGGATAGCTGTGCTTTTTCAGATCCTATGGATAAAAAATTAGAGGGTTACCTTAAGAAAATGTTTGTTCAACAAGGTTTTATATTGCAACCCCTTGCATGCATCGCGCCGATTACGGCTGCGGCAGCATTTTGGATTGAGTCTCTGGAAGAGAACCTTAGTTCAGCTACGCTGGACGACATTACGGACAGGCTTAGAGTCCTTAAACTAGCTAATTCATTCATTTCGGAGGCCGTAGTACATTTAACCAAACTTACGGCTAAGAATTCAGGATTCGCCATTCAGGCACGTAGGGCGCTGTGGCTAAAATCCTGGTCGGCTGATGTAACTTCTAAGTCCAAATTACTTAATATACCTTTCAAGGGGCAAACTTTATTTGGGCCCGGTTTGAAAGAAATTATTGCTGACATTACAGGGGGTAAGGGCCACGCTCTACCTCAAGACAAAGCCAAAGCTAAGGCTAGACAGTCTATTTTTCGTCCCTTTCGGAATTTCAAAGCAGGAACAGCATCAACTTCCACTGCACCAAAACAGGAAGGAGCTGTTGCTCGTTACAGACAAGGCTGGAAACCTAACCAGTCCTGGAATAAGGGCAAGCAGGCCAGGAAACCTGCTGCTGCCCCTAAGACAGCATGAACCGAGGGCCCCCGATCCGGGACCGGATCTAGTGGGGGGCAGACTCTCTCTCTTCGCCCAGGCTTGGGCAAGAGATGTCCAGGATCCCTGGGCGCTAGAGATCATATCTCAGGGATACCTTCTAGACTTCAAATTCTCTCCCCCAAGAGGGAGATTTCATCTGTCAAGGTTGTCAACAAACCAAATAAAGAAAGACGCGTTTCTACGCTGTGTACAAGATCTATTATTAATGGGAGTGATCCATCCGGTTCCGCGGTCGGAACAAGGACAAGGGTTTTACTCAAACCTGTTTGTGGTTCCCAAAAAAGAGGGAACTTTCAGGCCAATCTTGGATTTAAAGATCCTAAACAAATTCCTAAGAGTTCCATCGTTCAAAATGGAGACTATTCGGACAATCTTACCCATGATCCAAAAGGGTCAATACATGACCACAGTGGATTTAAAGGATGCTTACCTTCACATACCGATTCACAAAGATCATTACCGGTATCTAAGGTTTGCCTTCTTAAACAGGCATTACCAGTTTGTAGCCCTTCCATTCGGATTGGCTACGGCTCCAAGAATCTTCACAAAGGTTCTGGGTGCCCTTCTGGCGGTACTAAGACCGCGAGGAATTTCGGTAGCTCCGTACCTAGACGACATTCTGATTCAAGCTTCAAGCTTTCAAACTGCCAAGTCTCATACAGAGTTAGTTCTGGCATTTCTAAGGTCGCATGGATGGAAAGTGAACGAAAAGAAGAGTTCTCTCTTTCCTCTCACAAGAGTTCAATTCTTGGGGACTCTTATAGATTCTGTAGAAATGAAGATTTATCTGACAGAAGACAGATTAACAAAGCTTCTAAATGCATGCCGTGTCCTTCATTCCATTCAACTCCCGTCAGTAGCTCAATGCATGGAGGTGATCGGCTTAATGGTAGCAGCAATGGACATAGTACCCTTTGCACGCCTACATCTCAGACCGCTGCAATTGTGCATGCTGAGTCAGTGGAATGGGGATTACTCAGATTTGTCCCCCACTCTGAATCTGGATCAAGAGACCAGAAACTCTCTTCTATGGTGGCTTTCTCGGCCACATCTGTCCAGGGGGATGCCATTCAGCAGGCCGGACTGGACAATTGTAACAACAGACGCCAGCCTACTAGGTTGGGGCGCTGTCTGGAATTCTCTGAAGGCTCAGGGACAATGGAGTCAGGAGGGAAGTCTCCTGCCAATAAACATTCTGGAATTGAGAGCAGTTCTCAATGCCCTTCTAGCTTGGCCCCAGTTAAAAACTCGGGGGTTCATCAGGTTTCAGTCGGACAACATCACGACTGTAGCTTACATCAACCATCAGGGAGGGACAAGAAGCTCCCTAGCAATGATGGAAGTATCAAAGATATTTCGCTGGGCAGAGTCTCACTCTTGCCACCTGTCAGCAATCCACATCCCGGGAGTGGAGAACTGGGAGGCGGATTTCTTGAGTCGCCAGACGTTTCATCCGGGGGAGTGGGAACTTCATCCGGAGGTCTTTGCCCAAATACTTCGACGTTGGGACAAACCAGATATAGATCTCATGGCGTCTCGCCAGAACGCCAAACTTCCTCGCTACGGATCCAGATCCAGGGATCCGGGAGCGGTTCTGATAGATGCTTTGACAGCACCTTGGAACTTCAGGATGGCTTATGTGTTTCCACCCTTCCCGCTGCTTCCTCGATTGATTGCCAAAATCAAACAGGAGAGAGCATCAGTGATTCTAATAGCACCTGCATGGCCACGCAGGACTTGGTATGCAGATCTAGTGGACATGTCATCCTGTCCGCCTTGGTCTCTACCTCTAAGACAGGACCTTCTGATACAGGGTCCATTCAAACATCAAAATCTAACTTCTCTGAAGCTGACTGCTTGGAAATTGAACGCTTGATTTTATCAAAACGTGGTTTTTCTGAGTCGGTTATTGATACCCTGATACAGGCTAGGAAGCCTGTTACCAGAAAGATTTACCATAAAATATGGCGTAAATACCTATACTGGTGTGAATCCAAAGATTACTCCTGGAGTAAGGTTAGGATTCCTAGGATATTGTCCTTTCTACAAGAAGGTTTAGAAAAGGGTTTATCGGCTAGCTCATTAAAGGGACAGATCTCAGCTCTGTCCATCTTGTTACACAAGCGTCTGTCAGAAAATCCAGACGTCCAGGCATTTTGTCAGGCTTTAGCTAGGATCAAGCCTGTGTTTAAAACTGTTGCTCCGCCATGGAGTTTAAACTTAGTTCTTAACGTTTTACAGGGTGTTCCGTTCGAACCCCTTCATTCCATTGATATAAAATTGTTATCTTGGAAAGTTCTATTTTTAATGGCTATTTCCTCGGCTCGAAGAGTCTCTGAATTATCAGCCTTACATTGTGATTCTCCTTATCTGATCTTTCACTCAGACAAGGTAGTTCTGCGTACTAAACCTGGGTTCTTACCTAAGGTAGTCACTAACAGGAATATCAATCAAGAGATTGTTGTTCCATCCTTGTGTCCAAATCCTTCTTCAAAGAAGGAACGTCTTCTACACAATCTGGATGTAGTTCGTGCCCTCAAGTTCTACTTGCAGGCAACTAAGGATTTTCGACAAACGTCTTCCCTGTTTGTCGTGTACTCTGGTCAGAGGAGAGGTCATAAGGCTTCGGCTACCTCTCTCTCCTTCTGGCTTCGTAGCATAATTCGTTTAGCCTATGAGACTGCTGGACAGCAGCCTCCTGAAAGAATTACAGCTCATTCTACTAGAGCTGTGGCTTCCACTTGGGCCTTTAGGAATGAGGCTTCTGTTGAACAGATTTGCAAGGCTGCAACTTGGTCTTCGCTTCATACTTTTTCCAAATTTTACAAATTTGACACTTTTGCTTCTTCGGAGGCTATTTTTGGGAGAAAGGTTCTTCAGGCAGTGGTTCCTTCTGTATAATGAGCCTGCCTATCCCTCCCGTCATCCGTGTACTTTTGCTTTGGTATTGGTATCCCAGAAGTAATGATGACCCGTGGACTGATCACACATAACAGAAGAAAACATAATTTATGCTTACCTGATAAATTCCTTTCTTCTGTTGTGTGATCAGTCCACGGCCCGCCCTGTTTTTTAAGGCAGGTAAATATTTTTTAAATTATAATCCAGTCACCACTACACCCTTGGCTTCTCCTTTCTCGTTGGTCTTTGGTCGAATGACTGGAGGTGACGTAGAGGGGAGGAGCTATATAGCAACTCTGCTGGGTGAATCCTCTTGCACTTCCTGTAGGGGTGTAGGGGAGCAGATAATATCCCAGAAGTAATGATGACCCGTGGACTGATCACACAACAGAAGAAAGGAATTTATCAGGTAAGCATAAATTATGTTTTTCGTCCCTTTCGTAGAAACGGACCAGCCCGAGGTGCTACGTCCTCTAAGCAAGAGGGTAATACTTCTCAAGCCAAGCCAGCTTGGAGACCAATGCAAGGCTGGAACAAGGGAAAGCAGGCCAAGAAACCTGCCACTGCTACCAAGACTGCATGAAATGTTGGCCCCCGATCCGGGACTGGATCTGGTGGGGGGCAGACTCTCTCTCTTCGCTCAGGCTTGGGCAAGAGATGTTCTGGATCCTTGGGCGCTAGAAATAGTCTCCCAAGGTTATCTTCTGGAATTCAAGGGACTTCCCCCAAGGGGGAGGTTCCACAGGTCTCAGTTGTCTTCAGACCACATAAAAAGACAGGCATTCTTACATTGTGTAGAAGACCTGTTAAAAATGGGAGTGATTCATCCTGTTCCATTAAGAGAACAAGGGATGGGGTTCTACTCCAATCTGTTCATAGTTCCCAAAAAAGAGGGAACGTTCAGACCAATCTTAGATCTCAAGATCTTAAACAAGTTTCTCAAGGTTCCATCGTTCAAGATGGAAACCATTCGAACTATTCTTCCTTCCATCCAGGAAGGTCAATTCATGACCACGGTGGATTTAAAGGATGCGTATCTACATATTCCTATCCACAAGGAACATCATCGGTTCCTAAGGTTCGCATTCCTGGACAAGCATTACCAGTTCGTGGCGCTTCCTTTCGGATTAGCCACTGCTCCAAGGATTTTCACAAAGGTACTAGGGTCCCTTCTAGCTGTGCTAAGGCCAAGGGGCATTGCTGTAGTACCTTACTTGGACGACATTCTGATTCAAGCGTCGTCCCTTCCTCAAGCAAAGGCTCACACGGACATCGTCCTGGCCTTTCTCAGATCTCACGGATGGAAAGTGAACGTGGAAAAGAGTTCTCTATCTCCGTCAACAAGGGTTCCCTTCTTGGGAACAATAATAGACTCCTTAGAAATGAGGATATTTCTGACAGAGGCCAGAAAAACAAAGCTTCTAGACTCTTGTCGGATACTTCATTCCGTTCCTCTTCCTTCCATAGCTCAGTGCATGGAAGTGATCGGGTTGATGGTAGCGGCTATGGACATAGTTCCTTTTGCGCGCATTCATCTAAGACCATTACAACTGTGCATGCTCAGTCAGTGGAATGGGGATTATACAGACTTGTCTCCGAAGATACAAGTAAATCAGAGGACCAGAGACTCACTCCGTTGGTGGCTGTCCCTGGACAACCTGTCACAAGGGATGACATTCCGCAGACCAGAGTGGGTCATTGTCACGACCGACGCCAGTCTGATGGGCTGGGGCGCGGTCTGGGGATCCCTGAAAGCTCAGGGTCTTTGGTCTCGGGAAGAATCTCTTCTACCGATAAATATTCTGGAACTGAGAGCGATATTCAATGCTCTCAAGGCTTGGCCTCAGCTAGCGAGGGCCAAGTTCATACGGTTTCAATCAGACAACATGACAACTGTTGCGTACATCAACCATCAGGGGGGAACAAGGAGTTCCCTAGCGATGGAAGAAGTGACCAAAATCATTCTGTGGGCGGAGTCTCACTCCTGCCACCTGTCCGCTATCCACATCCCAGGAGTGGAAAATTGGGAAGCGGATTTTCTGAGTCGTCAGACATTGCATCCGGGGGAGTGGGAACTCCATCCGGAAATCTTTGCCCAAGTCACTCAGCTGTGGGGCATTCCAGACATGGATCTGATGGCCTCTCGTCAGAACTTCAAAGTTCCTTGCTACGGGTCCAGATCCAGGGATCCCAAGGCGGCTCTAGTGGATGCACTAGTAGCACCTTGGACCTTCAAACTAGCTTATGTGTTCCCGCCGTTCCCTCTCATCCCCAGGCTGGTAGCCAGGATCAATCAGGAGAGGGCGTCGGTGATCTTGATAGCTCCTGCGTGGCCACGCAGGACTTGGTATGCAGATCTGGTGAATATGTCATCGGCTCCACCTTGGAAGCTACCTTTGAGACGAGACCTTCTTGTTCAGGGTCCGTTCGAACATCCGAACCTGGTTTCACTCCAGCTGACTGCTTGGAGATTGAACGCTTGATCTTATCGAAGCGAGGGTTCTCAGATTCTGTTATCGATACTCTTGTTCAGGCCAGAAAGCCTGTAACTAGAAAGATTTACCACAAAATTTGGAAAAAATATATCTGTTGGTGTGAATCTAAAGGATTCCCTTGGGACAAGGTTAAGATTCCTAAGATTCTATCCTTCCTTCAAGAAGGATTGGAAAAAGGATTATCTGCAAGTTCCCTGAAGGGACAGATTTCTGCCTTGTCTGTGTTACTTCACAAAAAGCTGGCAGCTGTGCCAGATGTTCAAGCCTTTGTTCAGGCTCTGGTTAGAATTAAGCCTGTTTACAAACCTTTGACTCCTCCTTGGAGTCTCAATTTAGTTCTTTCAGTTCTTCAGGGGGTTCCGTTTGAACCCTTACATTCCGTTGATATTAAGATATTATCTTGGAAAGTTTTGTTTTTAGTTGCAATCTCTTCTGCTAGAAGAGTTTCAGAATTATCTGCTCTGCAGTGTTCTCCTCCTTATCTGGTGTTCCATGCAGATAAGGTGGTTTTACGTACTAAACCTGGTTTTCTTCCAAAAGTTGTTTCTAACAAAAACATTAACCAGGAGATTATCGTACCTTCTCTGTGTCCGAAACCAGTTTCAAAGAAGGAACGTTTGTTGCACAATTTGGATGTTGTTCGCGCTCTAAAATTCTATTTAGATGCTACAAAGGATTTTAGACAAACATCTTCCTTGTTTGTTGTTTATTCTGGTAAAAGGAGAGGTCAAAAAGCAACTTCTACCTCTCTCTCTTTTTGGATTAAAAGCATCATCAGATTGGCTTACGAGACTGCCGGACGGCAGCCTCCCGAAAGAATCACAGCTCATTCCACTAGGGCTGTGGCTTCCACATGGGCCTTCAAGAACGAGGCTTCTGTTGATCAGATATGTAGGGCAGCGACTTGGTCTTCACTGCACACTTTTACCAAATTTTACAAGTTTGATACTTTTGCTTCTTCTGAGGCTATTTTTGGGAGAAAGGTTTTGCAAGCCGTGGTGCCTTCCATTTAGGTGACCTGATTTGCTCCCTCCCTTCATCCGTGTCCTAAAGCTTTGGTATTGGTTCCCACAAGTAAGGATGACGCCGTGGACCGGACACACCTATGTTGGAGAAAACAGAATTTATGTTTACCTGATAAATTACTTTCTCCAACGGTGTGTCCGGTCCACGGCCCGCCCTGGTTTTTTTAATCAGGTCTGATAATTTATTTTCTTTAACTACAGTCACCACGGTACCATATGGTTTCTCCTATGCTAATATTCCTCCTTAACGTCGGTCGAATGACTGGGGTAGGCGGAGCCTAGGAGGGATCATGTGACCAGCTTTGCTGGGCTCTTTGCCATTTCCTGTTGGGGAGGAGAATATCCCACAAGTAAGGATGACGCCGTGGACCGGACACACCGTTGGAGAAAGTAATTTATCAGGTAAACATAAATTCTGTTTTTCATTCCTTTCGTAATTTCAAAGGACAAAAGTCCCTCTCTTCCTCCTCCAAGCCGGAGCAGTCCAAGTCCTCTTGGAGATCTAACCAGCCTGGGAATAAGGGGAAGCAATCAAAGAAGCCTTCATCAGAGCCTAAATCAGCATGAAGGGTCCGTCCCCATTCCAGTATTGGATCAAGTGGGGGGCAGACTTTCCTTTTTTCGTCTAGCTTGTATACGTGATGTCCCAGATTCTTGGGCTGTGGACATAGTATCTCAGGGTTACAAAATTGGATTCAAGACTTGTCCTCCCAGAAGCAGATTTATCCTCTCAAGATTATCTGCCGACCAGGTAAAAAGAGAGGCCTTCTTAAACTACGTCCAGGACCTTGTCTCCCTGGGAGTGATTGTTCCAGTTCATGTAAGGCAACAGGGTCAAGGATGCTATTTAAATCTATTTGTGGTTCCCAAAAAAGAGGGAACTTTTCAACCCATTTTAGACTTAAAATGTCACAACAAATTCCTCAGGGTTCCGTCCTTCAAGATGGAAACCATTCATTCCATTTTTCCTTTGGTCCAAGAGATCATGTAGACATGACTAAGGACACTGGTCCGAAACGTCTGTTTTAGTTGACACAATAAAGTAAAAATGTTTTAATACTTATTGGTGTCTCAGGGATTTGAGTTGGGTGGCGCCTTACCTGGACGACATCTTGGTTCAAGCGTCATCTTTTAAACTAGCAAACTCTCATACAGAGATCTTGTTTTCTTTTCGGGACGTCCCCACGGATGGAAATTGAATCTGGAGAAGAGTTCTCTTGTTCCAGCTACAAGGGCGTGTTTCTTACGGACCATCATAGATTCCCTATCCATGAAGATCATCTGTCTCGAGGCACATGCTTCCGGAGACCCTCCTGGGTGATTGTGACCACGGACGCCAGCCTGTTAGCTCAGGGCCTGTGGACTCGGGAGAAGTCCTCTCTTCCCATAAACATCTTAGAGTTGAGATCAATCTTCAATGCCTTGATAGCTTGGCCTAAGTTGTCTTTAGTTTAGTTTATCAGATTTCAGTCGGACAACATCACCTCAGTGGCTTACATCAACCACCAGGGAGGAACTCTGAGTTCGCTTGCTATGAAGGGGGTGTCTCGCATTATACAGTGGACGGAAGCTCACGATTGTTTCCTATCTGCCATTCACATTCCAGGAGTGTACAACTGGGAGGTGGATTTTCTGAGCTGATAGTCATTTCATCCCAGGCAGTGGGCTCTCTATCCGGAGGTGTTCTCCAGGATAACCCTCAGGGCTACAGAGTTGGATCTGATGGCGCCTCGCCGGAACGCCAAGCTTCCAAGTTACGGTTCAAGGTCAAGAAATGCTCAGGCTGTCCTCATAGATGCTTTGGCGGTTCCTTGGGATTTCGGTTTAGCGTACTGGTTTCCTCCTTTTGCTCTCCTTCCACAAATCATTGCTCGTATCAAGCAGGAGAGAGCATCTGTGATTCTAGTAGCTCCTGCATGGCCTCGCAGGATCTGGTTCGCGGATCTGGTGAAGATGTCATCTCTTTCACCTTGGAGGTTACCTCTGAGGAAGGACCTTCTAACACCTGGTCCTTTCCTCCATCCAAATCTAGTTTCTCTAAAGCTGACTGCTTGGAGATTGAACGCTTAGTTTTGGCTAAGCGTGGCTCTTCTGAGCCGGTCATTGCTACAATACTTCAGGCTCACAAACCGGTTTCTCGTACGATTTACCATAAGGTATGGTGCAATTACCTATATTGGTGTGAATCAAAGGGTTTCTCTTGGAGCAGGGTCAGGATTCCCAAAATGTTGTCTTTTCTCCAGGAGGGTCTGGAGAAGGGTTTGTCAGTCAGTTCTCTGAAGGGTCAGATTTCTGCACGTCTATTCTTTTGCACAAACGTCTGGCAGATCTGCCAGATGTTCAATCTTTTTTTTTGGCCCTGGTCAGAGTTAGGCCTGTGTTTAAACCTGTTTCTCCTCCTTGGTGCTTAAACCTTGTTCTTAACGTTTTGCAACACCAATGCATTATGTGGATATTAAGTTATTATCTTGGAAGGTTTTGTTCGTTATTGCTATTTCCTCTGCTCGCAGTTTCTAAACTCTCGGTTCTACAGTGTTATTCCCCTTACCTTATTTTTCATGCGGATAAGGCGGTCCTTCGTATTAAAATAGGTTTTCTCCTTAAGGTGATGTTGGATCGAAACAATCAGGAAATTGTTGTTCCTTTGTTCTAATCCTCCTTCTCATAAGGAACGTCTTTTGCATAACTTGGATGTTGTGCATGCTCTAAAATTTTACCTACAAGCTACCAAAGATTTTTGGCAATCTTCTGCCCTGTTGTTTTCTCTGGAAAGTGTAAGGGTCAGGAGGCCACTTCTACTTCTCTTTCCCTCTGGTTGAGAAGTATTTTTCGTTTTTGCTTATGAGACTGCTGGACAGTAGCCTCCTGAGAGGATTACGGCTCATTCCACTAGGGCTGTCTCCTCTTTTTTGGCTTTCAAAAATTAAGCTTCTGTGGAATAGATTTGCAAGGCAGCAACATGGTCCACTTTGCATACTTTTTCCAAATTCTTCAAATTTGATACTTTTGCCTCGACTAAGGCCTCTTTTCGGAGAAAGGTTCTTCAAGCGGTGGTGCCTTCGGTTTAGGTCCTCCTGCCTTGTTCTCCCTCCCTGTTCATTCTGTGTCCTCTAGCTTGGGTATTGGTTCTCACTAGTAATTGGTATGATGTTGTGGACTCTCCATGCAATAGGAAAGAAAACAAAACGTATGCTTACCTGATAAATTTATTTCCGGGCATGGAGAGTCCACGACCCCACCCTTAATTAAGATGACAGATTGTTGTTTTTTTTTTTTAAACCTCAGGCACCGCTATACCTTTTATGTTATCTTCTTTTTCCATTTCCTTTTGGCCGAGTGACTGGGAGTTATGGGTAAGGAAAGTGACATTTAACAGCTCTGCTGGGGTGCTTTTTGCCTCCTCCTGCTGGCCAGAAGGTGAATGTCTCACTAGTAATTGGAATGATGTCATGGACTCTCCATGCCCAGAAAGAGAGAAATTTTTTAGGTAAGCATACATTTTCTTTTTAAGTTTGCATAGTTATATATGCTTATAGAGTCGGATTTTGCACCTTTGAGGTTATCTTAACGCATAGTTATTGACTTCTTACCGATTTTATGCTCAGAAAGCAGTCCAAGTATATATTATGTTAAACTCACTATTTTTTTTTTTTTATATATTCTTTCTACTCGTTGAAACAAGTTTTATGAGTTTTCATTATATTCATGATGTGCTGATAAGATTAGTGAGTATAAGTATTCTGTAGACTTACAAACAACCTGTTGTTTAAATAAGAATTGTCTTTAAATAAGAATTGTCTTTTTTTCCTTGCTCTGTACCTTGCATTGGAACCATGGCTTGGCACATCATGTTGATTGATGTTTATTTGCTTGTGCATATGTAACACTGTGTGCGGATTACAGCTACTCCGGACAGTTGAAAAACAGGAAACCTTACATGGTACCTGAAAATGAGTTTCACCACAAAGATCCACCTGCAAGGAGTTTTATTCCACCTGTAGTACAGAATGGCCCGACTTCTGCTAGCCAGTCTGCAACTGTTTTGGTTAATGCAGCTAAACCGGAAGAAGTCACTGCTGAGGACAGTGGTAAGCATTAATGGTTAGATCATTCCTTTTAAAACTCTAGACATTTATGTGTATGGAAACATATTTTATATATGTAGGCTACTATTTAGGTACTGAACCCACATAACGTAAAGGGGTGTATTTGAACCACATAATTTTCTTTTTTTTTAAAATGTTTTAGAGGTAATTCTAATTGTTTCATTGCTGCTTTGCTTTCTTTCTTTTTCTCAATCTATCTGAATATACCATGCTTTTAACCATTTATATCAGTATATCCAAAAGTACATACTACCTTGAGGCCTAAAGACATGTTAAACTTGAATAGAGCATTTGCATTTTCCTGTTATACTCTGTTTTCTAGTCTAGTTATATTAGAAGACTTCTATAGGTATTTAATGTGTCATCGGTAAGTTATTTCTGTTGTCACTTTAAACGCAAAGATCTTTTTATAGTAAAAATCGGGATTTATGTTGAAAGAATTTTGTGACTCATTCTGTACACTGCAAAACTGGTCTAGATCTGGTAGAAAAAGTGCAAAAGTTTTGGTAAGGGAAAAGCACCATCAGTACTGTAATTGCTAGTCAGCACTTAATCCTCTCCCACCTTTTTAGTATTCTAGTCTTTTCTTTGCCTGCATAGGAGATATGTGAAGAATTGAGGTGCTCCAGATTCTTTGTTGAGTGGGGTCCTAAGACCAATTTTAGGCCCATTTTCCCTCAGAGAGCTGCTACTGAGAGGCAGAAGGGAGATAGGAGTATGGGGCAGTGAGGTAATCATTATCCAAAAAAGAGTTACAGGTCTGTCACAGGGACCGGTCTCCTAGCCTTCTATCAGGTTGTTGATACTCATTTCATAGATACTTTGCTGTAACATACACAGCACTGTATGGGCTGTCTACCAGAAGCAGTCTTTTCTGCAGCCAATATTCATAATAGATTGGGTGCATCTGAGGTAAGTGCAGACATATTTTGCACTCACATAGCCGATGATCAATTTTGAGGTATATCATAGCCAGGGGACATACACACACAACAGACTAATTCCACCTTTATTACATGGACCTTTTTATGCTTAGTCTAGTAATTATAGGGACTGTATTATGTGGTATTATATGCTATTTCTATTCAGCTAATTGACCTTTGGACTAAATTTTTATGCAGTGCATTATTATTATTTATTATATTTACACAAGGAGGTTTTCCCTTTTAAAGGACTATTAAAGTTAAAATTAAACACAATTTCTCCAACATAGGTGTGTCCGGTCCACGGCGTCATCCTTACTTGTGGGATATTCTCTTCCCCAACAGGAAATGGCAAAGAGCCCAGCAAAGCTGGTCACATGATCCCTCCTAGGCTCCGCCTTCCCCAGTCATTCTCTTTGCCGTTGTACAGGCAACATCTCCACGGAGATGGCTTAGAGTTTTTTGGTGTTTAAATGTAGTTTTTATTCTTCAATCAAGAGTTTGTTATTTTAAAATAGTGCTGGTATGTACTATTTACTCTGAAACAGGAAAGAGATGAAGATTTCTGTTTGTAAGAGGAAAATGATTTTAGCAACCGTTACTAAAATCGATGGCTGTTTCCACACAGGACTGTTGAGAGGAATTAACTTCAGTTGGGGGAAACAGTGAGCAGACTTTTGCTGCTTGAGGTATGACACATTTCTAACAAGACTCTGTAATGCTGGAAGCTGTCTTTTTCCCTATGGGAACCGGTAAGCCATTTTCTTAGTTTAAGTAAAAGAATAAAGGGCTTCATTAGGGCTTAAAAAACTGGTAGACATTTTTCTGGGCTAAAACGATTACTTTACTAAGTATATTTGGCAGATTATTACTTTTAATAGTTGTTAAATCTTGGGGATTGTTTTAATAAAAACGGCAGGCACTGTATTGGACACCTTTTTCACTGGGGGCCTTTTCTAGTCATAGACAGAGCCTCATTTTCGCGCCTCTAATGCGCAGTTGTTTTTGGAAAGCATGGCATGCAGATGCATGTGTGAGGAGCTAAGAACCACTGAAAAAGCTTATAGAAGGCATCTTTTGGTATTGTATTCCCCTCTGGGCTTGGTTGGGTCTCAGCAAAGCAGATACCTGGGACTGTATAGGGGTTAAATGTAAAAACGGCTCCGGTTCCGTTATTTTAAGGGTTAAAGCTTTCAAATTTGGTGTGCAATACTTTTAAGGCTTTATGTTACTGTGGTGAAATTTTGGTGAAATTTGAACAATTCCTTCATACTTTTTCACATATTCAGTAATAAAGTGTGTTCAGTTTGAAATTTAAAGGGACAGTAACGGGTTTATTGTAAAACGTTTTTTGTGCTTTGTTGACAAGTTTAAGCCTGTTTAACATGTCTGAACCATCAGATAACGATGTTCTATATGTATGAAAGCCAATGTGTCTCCCCATTTAAATATATGTGATATATTTGTGTCATAATGTCCAAACAAAGTAGGGATAATAATGCCATAGATATGATATTGCCCAAGATGATTCCTCTAATGAGGGGAGTAAGCATGGTACTGCATCATCCCCTTCTGTGTCTACACCAGTTTTGCCCACACAAGAGGCCCCTAGTACATCTAGTGCGCCAATACTTATTACCATACAACAATTAATGGCTGTAATGGATAATTCTATTGCATGCATTTTTTTTCCAAAATGCCTACTTATCAGAGAAAGCGTGATTGCTCTGTTTTAAACACTGAAGAGCAAGAGGACGCTGATGATATCTGTTCTGACATACCCCCACACCTATCTGAAGGGGCCAGGAGGGAGGTTTTGTCTGAGGGAGAAATTTCAGATTCAGGGAAAATTTCTCAACAAGCAGAACCTGATATTGTAACTTTTAAATTTAAATTTCAACATCTCCACGCACTACTTAAGGAGGTATTATCTACTCTGGATGATTGTGACAATTTGGTCATTCCAGAGAAATTAGGTAAGATGGACAAGTTCCTAGAGGTTCCGGTGCCCCCCGATGTTTTTCCTATACCCAAGCGGGTGGCGGACATAGTAAATAAGGAGTGGGAAAGGCCCGGCATACCTTTTGTCCTCCCCCTATATTTAAGAAATTAGTTCCTATAGTCGACCCCAGAAAGGACTTATAGCATACAGTCCCCAAGGTCGAGGGGGCGGTTTCTACTCTAAACAAACGCACTTCTATTCCTATAGAAGATAGTTGTGCTTTCAAGATCCTATGGATTAAAGGTTAGAGGGTTTGCTTAAAAAGATGTTTGTTCAGCAAGGTTACCTTCTACAACCAATTTCATGCATTGTTCCCGTCACTACAGCTGCGTGTTTCTGGTTCGAAGAACTAGAAAAGTCGCTCAATAAAGAATCTTCGTACGAGGAGGTTTTGGACAGAGTTCAAGCTCTTAAATTGGCTAACTCTTTTTTATTTTAGATGCCGCTTTGCAATTAGCTAGATTAGCGGCGAATAATTCAGGGTTTGCTATTGTGGCGCGCAGAGCGCTTTTGCTTAACATCCCTTTCAAGGGTAAAACACTGTTTGGCCCTGACTTGAAAGAGATTATTTCAGACATCACTGGGGGAAAGGGCCACGCCCTTCCTCTGGATAGGTCTTTTAAGGCTAAAAAGAAGCCAAATTTTCGTCCCTTTCGCAGAAACGGACCAGCCTCAAATTCTACACCCTCTAAGCAAGAGGGTAATACTTCTCAAACCAAGCCAGCCTGGAGGCCGATGCAAGGCTGGAACAAGGGTAAGCAGGCCAAGTCACCTGCCACTGCTACCAAAACAGCATGAAGTGTTGGCCCCCGATCTGGGAAGGATCTGGTGGGGGGCAGACTTTCTCTCTTTGCTCAGGCTGGGGCAAGAGATGTTCAGGATCCTTGGGCGCTTGAAATAGTTTCTCAAGGTTATCTCCTGGAATTCAGGGAACTACCCCCAAGGGGAAGGTTCCACGGGTCTCAATTATCTTCGAACAGGCATTCTTACACTGTGTAGAAGACCTGTTAAGCATGGGAGTGATTCATCCTGTTCCATTAGGAGAACAAGGGATGGGTTTTTACTCCAACCTGTTCATAATTCCCAAAAAAGAGGGAACATTCAGACCTATTTTAGATCTCAAGATTCTAAACAAGTTTCTAAGGGTTTCATCATTCAAAATGGAAACCATTCGAACGATCCTTCCTACCATCCAGGAAGGTCAATTCATGACCACGGTGGACTTAAAGGATGCGTACCTACGTATTCCTATCCACAAGGACCATTTTCGGTTCCTAAGGTTCGCCTTTCTGGACAAGCATTACCTGTGGCACTTCCATTCGGATTAGCCACTGCTCCAAGGATTTTCACAAGGGTACGAGGGTCCCTTCTAGCGGTGCTAAGACCAAGGGGCATTGCAGTAGTATCTTACTTGGACGACATCCTGATTCAAGTGTCGTCTCTGTCAAAAGCAAGGGCTCATACGGACATTGTCCTAGCCTTTCTCAGATCTCACAGGTGGAAAGTGAACATAGAAAAAAGTTCTCTGTCCCCGTCAACAAGAGTTCCCTTCTTGGGAACAATAATAGTTTCCTTAGAAATGAAGGTTTTTTCTGACAGAGGCCAGAAAATCAAAACTTCTAAGCTCTTGTCAGGTACTTCATTCTGTTCTTCTTCCTTCCATAGCGCAGTCCATGGAAGTAATAGGGTTGATGGTTGCGGCAATGGACATAGTTCCTTTTGCACGAATTCATCTAAGACCATTGCACCTGGGCATGCTCAGACAGTGGAATGGGGATTATACAGACTTGTCTCCGACGATACAAGTAGATCAAATAACCAGAGATTCACTCCGTTGGTGGCTGACCCTGGACAACCTGTCACAGGGAATGAGCTTCCGCAGACCAGAATAGGTCATTGTCACGACCGACGCCAGTCTGGTGGGCTGGGGCGCGGTCTGGGAACCCCTGAAAACTCAGGGTCTATGGTTTCGGGAAGACTCTCTTCTCCCGATAAACATAATGGAACTGAGAGCGATATTCAATGCTCTCAAGGCTTGGCCTCGACTAGCAAAGGCCAAATTCATAAGGTTTCAATCAGTCATCATGACGACTGTTACATATATCAACCATCAGGGGGTAACAAGGAGTTCCCTGGCGATGGAGGAGCATCCGGGGGAGTGGGAACTCCATCTGGAAATCTTTGCCCAAATAACTCAATTATGGGGCATTCCAGACTTGGTTCTGATGGCCTCTCGTCAGAACTTCATGGTCCCTTGTTACGGGTCCAAATCCAGGGATCCCAAGGCGACTCTATTGGATACAATAGTAGCACCTTGGATCTTCAACCTAGCTTATGTATTCCCACCGTTTCCTCTCATTCCCAGGCTGGTAGCCAGGTTCAATCTGGAGAGGGCTTCGGTGACCTTGATAGTTCCTGTGTGGCCACGCAGGACTTGGTATGCAGACCTGGTGAATGTGTCATCGGCTCCACCATGGAAGCTACCTTTGAGACAGGACCTTCTTATTCAGGGTCCATTCGAACATCCGAATCTGGTTTTCCTCCAACTGACTGCTTGGAGTTTGAACGCTTGATTTTATCAAAGCGTGGGTTTTCAGATTCTGTAATAGATACTCTTATTCAGGCTAGAAAGCCTGTAACTAGAAAAATTTACCATAATATATGGAAAAAATATATCTGTTGGTGTGAATCTAAAGGATTCCCATGGAACAAGATAAAAATTCCTAAGATTCTTTCCTTTCTACAAGAAGGTTTGGAGAAAGGATTTTCTGCGAGATCTCTGCTTTATCTGTTTTACTTCACAAAAGGCTGGCAGCTGTGCCAGACGTTTAAGCGTTTGTTCAGGCTCTGGAGTCTTAATCTAGTTCTTTCAGTTCTTCAAGGGGTTCAGTTTGAACCCTTACATTCCATAGATATTAAGTTATTGTCTTGGAAAGTTTTGTTTTAGGTTGCAATTTCTTCCGCTAGAAGAGTTTCTGAGTTATCTGCTCTGCAGTGTTCTCCGCCCTATCTGGTCCATGCAGATAAGGTGGTTTTTACGTACTGAGCCTCGTTTTCTTCCGAAGGTTGTTTCCAACAAAAATATTAACCAGGAGATAGTTGTACCTTCTTTGTGTCCGAATCCAGTTTCATAGACGGAACGTTTGTTACACAATTTGGACGTTGTCCGTGCTCTAAAATTCTATTTAGATGCTACAAAGGATTTCAGACAAACATCTTCCTTGTTTGTTGTTTATTCTGGTAAAAGGAGAGGTCAAAAAGCAACTTCTACCTCTCTATCTTTTTGGCTTAAAAGCATCATCAGATTGGCTTATGAGACTGCCGGACGGCAGCCTCCTGAAAAAATCACAGCTCATTCCACTAGGGCCGTGGCTTCCACATGGGCCTTTAAGAACGAGGCTTCTGTTGATCAGATATGTAAGGCAGCGACTTGGTTCACTGCACACTTTTACCAAATTTTACAAATTTGATACTTTTGCTTCTTCTGAGGCTATTTTTGGGAGAAAGGTTTTGCAAACCGTGGTGCCTTCCATCTAGGTGACCTGATTTGCTCCCTCCCATCATCCGTGTCCTAAAGCTTTGGTATTGGTTCCCACAAGTAAGGATGACGCCGTGGACCGGACACACCTATGTTGGAGAAAACAGAATTTATGTTTACCTGATAAATTACTTTCTCCAACGGTGTGTCCGGTCCACGGCCCGCCCTGGTTTTTTAATCAGGTCTGATGATTTATTTTCTTTAACTACAGTCACCACGGTATCATATGATTTCTCCTATGCAAATATTCCTCCTTTACGTCGGTCGAATGACTGGGGAAGGCGGAGCCTAGGAGGGATCATGTGACCAGCTTTGCTGGGCTCTTTGCCATTTCCTGTTGGGGAAGAGAATATCCCACAAGTAAGGATGACGCCGTGGACCGGACACACCGTTGGAGAAAGTAATTTATCAGGTAAACATAAATTCTGTTTTTTAGCAACTCTTCAATTTACATCTATTATCTAAATATGCACAATCTTTTAATATGCATACTAAGGCTCCAGCTCCTTCTGAGCATATGCAGGATTTACATAATATACATATATGCATGTTATAATCAGCTTATGGCTGTCCCATGATGAAATGGGAAGGAAAATTAAACTAACTTTGACATTTTTCAGAATAAAAATCTACTTCTCATGTGGAATTCAAACTAAGTGCTTTTGTATGGTCTATTATGCATTTGTTGATTATGCTATTCTGATGTTCTTAGTGGTCCTTTAAAACTTACTGTCCAAGGCTGTCTGTCTCCTATGTCTTTGACTTTATTCTATACGTTCCAGTTGCATTGTTTACAAACCTTTTATTTATAGAAAAAAGGTGGTTGTCTTCATTTATCTTATTTGTTTGTTTGTGTATTATTTTATGGGGCATACTGAAATGTGTCCTACTACCGTACATTATTTTTTTGAGGGTAGATCCACTGATAACAATTTTATTTCTTTCATGTAATTGGCAAGAGTCCATGAGCTAGTGACATATGGGATATACAATCCTACCAGGAGGGGCAAAGTTTCCCAAACCTCAAAATGCCTATAAATACACCCCTCACCACACCCACAATTCAGTTTTACAAACTTTGCCTCCTATGGAGGTGGTGAAGTAAGTTTGTGCTAAGATTTCTAAGTTGATATGCGCTTCTCAGCATTGTTGAAGCCCGATTCCTCTCAGAGTACAGCGAATGTCAGAGGGACGTGAAGGGAGTATCACCTATTGAATACGATGATTTCTCTAACCGGGATCTTTTTCATGGGTTCTCTGTTATCGGTCGTAGAGATTCATCTCCTACCTCCCTTTTCAGATCGACGATATACTCTCAATTTACCATTACCTCTACTAATAACTGTTTTAGTACTGGTTTGGCTATCTGCTATATGTGGATGGGTGTAAGTATGTTTTCATTACTTAAGACACTCTCAGCTATGGTTTGGCACTTTATGCATTTATATAAAGTTCTAAATATATGTATTGTACTTATATTTGCCATGAGTCAGGTTCATGTATTTCCTTCTGCAGACTGTCAGTTTCATATTTGGGGAATGTAAACATTTTAAGAAATATTTTTCTTACCTGGGGTTTAGTCTTTTTTCAATTGACTATTTCTTGCAATTGCGGGTATTAGGCCCGCGGGTGCGTCAAATGCTAAACTTTATTGCGTCATTCTTGGCGCGAGAAATTTTTGGCGCGAAAAAATACGTTTATGACGCAACTTCGTCATTTCTGGCGTCATACGTGACACCGTGAACTTTCACACGGCAGCGTCATTAGTGACGCAAGTGTGTCATTTCCAGTTATTTTTGGCACCAAGAAAGAGTTTACGTTAAGTTGTGCGTCATACTTGGCGCAAAACTTTTTCATTATTTCAATACCCCTTGTATGTTTGCCTCTTGCTTTTTGCTATCAGAGGCCTATGCTATTGCATTTTTTCCCATTCCTGAAACTGTCATACAAGGAAATAGATAATTTTGCTTTATATGTTGTTTTTTTCTCTTACATTGTGCAAGATGTCCCAATCTGATCCTGCCTCAGAAGTTTCTGCTGGAACATTGCTGCCTGACATCGGTTCTACCAAAGCTAAGTGCATTTGTTGTAAAATTGTAGAAATGATTCCACCGAATGTCATTTGTAATAGTTGTCATGATAAACTTTTACATGCAGATAGTGTTTCTCCAACATAGGTGTGTCCGGTCCACGGCGTCATCCTTACTTGTGGGATATTCTCTTCCCCAACAGGAAATGGCAAAGAGCCCAGCAAAGCTGGTCACATGATCCCTCCTAGGCTCCGCCTACCCCAGTCATTCTCTTTGCCGTTGTACAGGCAACATCTCCACGGAGATGGCTTAGAGTTTTTTAGTGTTTAACTGTAGTTTTTATTATTCAATCAAGAGTTTGTTATTTTGAAATAGTGCTGGTATGTACTATTTACTCAGAAACAGAAAAGAGATGAAGATTTCTGTTTGTATGAGGAAAATGATTTTAGCAACCGTCACTAAAATCCATGGCTGTTCCACACAGGACTGTTGAGGCAATTAACTTCAGTTGGGGGAACAGTGAGCAGTCTCTTGCTGCTTGAGGTATGACACATTCTAACAAGACGATGTAATGCTGGAAGCTGTCATTTTCCCTATGGGATCCGGTAAGCCATGTTTATTAAGATCGTAAATAAGGGCTTCACAAGGGCTTATTAAGACTGTAGACTTTTTCTGGGCTAAATCGATTCATTATTAACACATATTTAGCCTTGAGGAATCATTTATTCTGGGTATTTTGATATAATAATATCGGCAGGCACTGTTTTAGACACCTTATTCTCTGGGGCTTTCCCAAATCATAGGCAGAGCCTCATTTTCGCGCCGGTGTTGCGCACTTGTTTTTGAGAGGCATGACATGCAGTCGCATGTGAGAGGAGCTCTGATACTTAGAAAAGACTTTCTGAAGGCGTCATTTGGTATCGTATTCCCCTTTGGGCTTGGTTGGGTCTCAGCAAAGCAGATACCAGGGACTGTAAAGGGGTTAAAGTTAAGAACGGCTCCGGTTCCGTTATTTTAAGGGTTAAAGCTTCCAAATTTGGTGTGCAATACTTTTAAGGCTTTAAGACACTGTGGTGAAAATTTGGTGAATTTTGAACAATTCCTTCATGTTTTTTCGAAATTGCAGTAATAAAGTGTGTTCAGTTTAAAATTTAAAGTGACAGTAACGGTTTTATTTTAAAACGTTTTTTGTACTTTGTTATCAAGTTTATGCCTGTTTAACATGTCTGAACTACCAGATAGACTGTGTTCTGAATGTGGGGAAGCCAGAATTCCTATTCATTTAAATAAATGTGATTTATGTGACAATGACAATGATGCCCAAGATGATTCCTCAAGTGAGGGGAGTAAGCATGGTACTGCATCATTCCCTCCTTCGTCTACACGAGTCTTGCCCACTCAGGAGGCCCCTAGTACATCTAGCGCGCCAATACTCCTTACTATGCAACAATTAACGGCTGTAATGGATAATTCTGTCAAAAACATTTTAGCCAAAATGAACACTTATCAGCGTAAGCGCGACTGCTCTGTTTTAGATACTGAAGAGCATGACGACGCTGATAATAATGGTTCTGAAGGGCCCCTAACCCAGTCTGATGGGGCCAGGGAGGTTTTGTCTGAGGGAGAAATTACTGATTCAGGGAACATTTCTCAACAAGCTGAACCTGATGTGATTACGTTTAAATTTAAGTTGGAAGATCTCCGCATTCTGCTTAAGGAGGTATTATCCACTCTGGATGATTGTGACAAGTTGGTCATTCCAGAGAAACTATGTAAAATGGACAAGTTCCTAGAGGTCCCGGGGCTCCCAGAAGCTTTTCCTATACCCAAGCGGGTGGCGGACATTGTTAATAAAGAATGGGAAAGGCCCGGTATTCCTTTCGTCCCTCCCCCCATATTTAAAAAATTGTTTCCTATGGTCGACCCCAGAAAGGACTTATGGCAGACAGTCCCCAAGGTCGAGGGAGCGGTTTCCACTTTAAACAAACGCACCACTATACCCATAGAGGATAGTTGTGCTTTCAAAGATCCTATGGATAAAAAATTAGAAGGTTTACTTAAAAAGATGTTTGTTCAGCAGGGTTACCTTCTACAACCAATTTCATGCATTGTCCCTGTAGCTACAGCCGCATGTTTCTGGTTCGATGAGCTGATAAAGGCGGTCGATAGTGATTCTCCTCCTTATGAGGAGATTATGGACAGAATCAATGCTCTCAAATTGGCTAATTCTTTCACCCTAGACGCCACTTTGCAATTGGCTAGGTTAGCGGCTAAGAATTCTGGGTTTGCTATTGTGGCGCGCAGAGCGCTTTGGTTGAAATCTTGGTCAGCTGATGCGTCTTCCAAGAACAAGCTACTTAACATTCTTTTCAAGGGGAAAACGCTGTTTGGCCCTGACTTGAAAGAGATTATCTCTGATATCACTGGGGGTAAGGGCCACGCCCTTCCTCAGGATCGGCCTTTCAAGGCAAAAAATAAACCTAATTTTCGTCCCTTTCGTAGAAATGGACCAGCCCAAAGTGCTACGTCCTCTAAGCAAGAGGGTAATACTTCTCAAGCCAAGCCAGCTTGGAGACCAATGCAAGGCTGGAACAAGGGAAAGCAGGCCAAGAAACCTGCCACTGCTACCAAGACAGCATGAAATGTTGGCCCCCGATCCGGGACCGGATCTGGTGGGGGGCAGACTCTCTCTCTTCGCTCAGGCTTGGGCAAGAGATGTTCTGGATCCTTGGGCGCTAGAAATAGTCTCCCAAGGTTATCTTCTGGAATTCAAGGGGCTTCCCCCAAGGGGGAGGTTCCACAGGTCTCAGTTGTCTTCAGACCACATAAAAAGACAGGCATTCTTACATTGTGTAGAAGACCTGTTAAAAATGGGAGTGATTCATCCTGTTCCATTAAGAGAACAAGGGATGGGGTTCTACTCCAATCTGTTCATAGTTCCCAAAAAAGAGGGAACGTTCAGACCAATCTTAGATCTCAAGATCTTAAACAAGTTTCTCAAGGTTCCATCGTTCAAGATGGAAACCATTCGAACTATTCTTCCTTCCATCCAGAAAGGTCAATTCATGACCACGGTGGATTTAAAGGATGCGTATCTACATATTCCTATCCACAAGGAACATCATCGGTTCCTAAGGTTCGCATTCCTGGACAAGCATTACCAGTTCGTGGCGCTTCCTTTCGGATTAGCCACTGCTCCAAGGATTTTCACAAAGGTACTAGGGTCCCTTCTAGCTGTGCTAAGACCAAGGGGCATTGCTGTAGTACCTTACTTGGACGACATTCTGATTCAAGCGTCGTCCCTTCCTCAAGCAAAGGCTCACACGGACATTGTCCTGGCCTTTCTCAGATCTCACGGATGGAAAGTGAACGTGGAAAAGAGTTCTCTATCTCCGTCAACAAGGGTTCCCTTCTTGGGAACAATAATAGACTCCTTAGAAATGAGGATTTTTCTGACAGAGGCCAGAAAAACAAAACTTCTAGACTCTTGTCGGATACTTCATTCCGTTCCTCTTCCTTCCATAGCGCAGTGCATGGAAGTGATCGGCTTGATGGTAGCGGCAATGGACATAGTCCCTTTTGCGCGCATTCATCTAAGACCATTACAACTGTGCATGCTCAGTCAGTGGAATGGGGACTATACAGACTTGTCTCCAAAGATACAAGTAAATCAGAGGACCAGAGACTCACTCCGTTGGTGGCTGTCCCTGGACAACCTGTCACAAGGGATGACATTCCGCAGACCGGAGTGGGTCATCGTCACGACCGACGCCAGTCTGATGGGCTGGGGCGCGGTCTGGGGATCCCTGAAAGCTCAGGGTCTTTGGTCTCGGGAAGAATCTCTTCTACCGATAAATATTCTGGAACTGAGAGCGATATTCAATGCTCTCAAGGCCTGGCCTCAGCTAGCGAGGGCCAAGTTCATACGGTTTCAATCAGACAACATGACAACTGTTGCGTACATCAACCATCAGGGGGGAACAAGGAGTTCCCTAGCGATGGAAGAAGTGACCAAAATCATTCTATAGGCGGAGTCTCACTCCTGCCACCTGTCTGCTATCCACATCCCAGGAGTGGAAAATTGGGAAGCGGATTTTCTGAGTCGTCAGACATTGCATCCGGGGGAGTGGGAACTCCATCCGGAAATCTTTGCCCAAGTCACTCAGCTGTGGGGCATTCCAGACATGGATCTGATGGCCTCTCGTCAGAACTTCAAAGTTCCTTGCTACGGGTCCAGATCCAGGGATCCCAAGGCGGCTCTAGTGGATGCACTAGTAGCACCTTGGACCTTCAAACTAGCTTATGTGTTCCCGCCGTTTCCTCTCATCCCCAGGCTGGTAGCCAGGATCCATCAGGAGAGGGCGTCGGTGATCTTGATAGCTCCTGCGTGGCCACGCAGGACTTGGTATGCAGATCTGGTGAATATGTCATCGGCTCCACCTTGGAAGCTACCTTTGAGACGAGACCTTCTTGTTCAGGGTCCGTTCGAACATCCGAATCTGGTTTCACTCCAGCTGACTGCTTGGAGATTGAACGCTTGATCTTATCGAAGCGAGGGTTCTCAGATTCTGTTATCGATACTCTTGTTCAGGCCAGAAAGCCTGTAACTAGAAAGATTTACCACAAAATTTGGAAAAAATATATCTGTTGGTGTGAATCTAAAGGATTCCCTTGGGACAAGGTTAAGATTCCTAAGATTCTATCCTTCCTTCAAGAAGGATTGGAATAAGGATTATCTGCTAGTTCCCTGAAGGGACAGATTTCTGCCTTGTCTGTGTTACTTCACAAAAAGCTGGCAGCTGTGCCAGATGTTCAAGCCTTTGTTCAGGCTCTGGTTAGAATTAAGCCTGTTTACAAGCCTTTGACTCCTCCTTGGAGTCTCAACTTAGTTCTTTCAGTTCTTCAGGGGGTTCCGTTTGAACCCTTACATTCCGTTGATATTAAGTTATTATCTTGGAAAGTTTTGTTTTTAGTTGCAATTTCTTCTGCTAGAAGAGTTTCAGAGTTATCTGCTCTGCAGTGTTCTCCTCCTTATCTGGTGTTCCATGCAGATAAGGTGGTTTTACGTACTAAACCTGGTTTTCTTCCAAAAGTTGTTTCTAACAAAAACATTAACCAGGAGATTATCGTACCTTCTCTGTGTCCGAAACCAGTTTCAAAGAAGGAACGTTTGTTGCACAATTTGGATGTTGTTCGCGCTCTAAAATTCTATTTAGATGCTACAAAGGATTTTAGACAAACATCTTCCTTGTTTGTTGTTTATTCCGGTAAAAGGAGAGGTCAAAAAGCAACTTCTACCTCTCTATCTTTTTGGATTAAAAGCATCATCAGATTGGCTTACGAGACTGCCGGACGGCAGCCTCCCGAAAGAATCACGGCTCATTCCACTAGGGCTGTGGCTTCCACATGGGCCTTCAAGAACGAGGCTTCTGTTGATCAGATATGTAGGGCAGCGACTTGGTCTTCACTGCACACTTTTACCAAATTTTACAAGTTTGATACTTTTGCTTCTTCTGAGGCTATTTTTGGGAGAAAGGTTTTGCAAGCCGTGGTGCCTTCCATTTAGGTGACCTGATTTGCTCCCTCCCTTCATCCGTGTCCTAAAGCTTTGGTATTGGTTCCCACAAGTAAGGATGACGCCGTGGACCGGACACACCTATGTTGGAGAAAACAGAATTTATGTTTACCTGATAAATTACTTTCTCCAACGGTGTGTCCGGTCCACGGCCCGCCCTGGTTTTTTTAATCAGGTCTGATAATTTATTTTCTTTAACTACAGTCACCACGGTACCATATGGTTTCTCCTATGCAAATATTCCTCCTTAACGTCGGTCGAATGACTGGGGTAGGCGGAGCCTAGGAGGGATCATGTGACCAGCTTTGCTGGGCTCTTTGCCATTTCCTGTTGGGGAAGAGAATATCCCACAAGTAAGGATGACGCCGTGGACCGGACACACCGTTGGAGAAAGTAATTTATCAGGTAAACATAAATTCTGTTTTCCATCAGTAATAGTACATTGCCAGTTGCAGTTCAACTTCTAATGTGCATGATATACCTGTAAATTTTAAAGAATTTGTTTCTGATTCTATTATGAAGGCTTTGTCTGCATTTCCACCTTCTAATAAATGTAAAAGGTCTTTTAAAACTTCTCATTTAGCTGATGAAATTTCTAATGACCAACAACATAATAATTTATCCTCTTCTGATGAGGATCTATCGGATTCAGAAGATCCTTCCTCAGACATTGACACTGACAAATCTACTTATTTATTTAAAATAGATTATATGCGTTCTTTATTAAAAGAAGTGTTAATTTGGATATTGAGGTAACCAGTCATATTGACGTTCAGTCTAATAAACGTTTAAATGCTGTTTTTAAACCTCCTGTGGTTTCTCCAGGGGTTTTTCCCATTCCTGAGGCTATTTCTGATATGATTTCTAGGGAATGGAATAAGCCAGGTACTTCTTTTATTCCTTCTTCAAGGTTTAAAAAATTGTATCCTTTACCAGCAAAATCTATAGAGTGTTTGGAAAAAATCCCCAAAGTAGATGGGGCTATTTCTACTCTTGCTAAACGTACCACTATTCCTATGGAAGATAGCACTTCCTTTAAGGATCCTTTAGATAGGAAGCTTGAATCTTATCTAAGGAGGGCCTATTTATATTCAGGTCATCTTCTCAGACCTGCTATTTCTTTGGCTGTTGTCGCGGCTGCATCAACTTTCTGGTTGGAAAATTTAGCGCAACATGAATTGGATTCTGACATATCTAGCGTTATTCGCTTACTGCAACATGCTAATCATTTTATTTGTGATGCCATTTTTGATATCAAAATTGATGTTAGATCCATGTCTTTAGCTGTATTAGCTAGAAGAGCTTTGTGGCTTAAGTCTTGGAATGCTGATATGACATCTAAATCTAGATTACTATCTCTTTCTTTCCAAGGTAATAATTTATTTGGTTCTCAGTTGGATTCTATTATTTCAACTATCACTGGGGGAAAATGAGTTTTTTTGCCTCAGGATAAAAAAACCTAAGGGTAAATCTAAGGCTTCTAACCGTTTTCGTTCCTTTCGTCATAATAAGGAACAAAAATTCAATCCTCCACCCAAGGAATCTGCTTCCAATTGGAAACCTTCCTCAAATTGGAATAAATCCAAGCCATTTTGGAAACCATAGTCAGCCCCTAAGTCCGCATGAAGGTGCAGCCCTCATTCCAGGTCAGCTGGTAGGGGGCAGATTAAGGTTTTTCAAGGATTTTTGGATAAAATCTGTCCAAAATCATTGGATTCAGAGCATTGTCTCTCAAGGGTATCGAATAGGATTCAGAGTAAGACCTCCTGTGAGAAGAATTTTTCTCTCACGCATCCCTGTAAATCCAGTAAAAGCTCAGGCTTTTCTGAAGTGTGTTTCAGACCTGGAGTCTTCAGGGGTAATCAAGCCAGTTCCTCCTCAGGAACAATGTTTGGGGTTTTATTCAAACCTATTCATTGTATCAAAGAGAGAAAATTTATTCAGACCATTTCTGGATCTAAAAAATTTGAATCGTTATGTAAGAGTACCAACTTTCAAGATGGTGACTATAAGGACTATTCTGCCTTTTGTTCAGCGAGGACATTATATGGCCACAATAGACTTGCAGGATGCATACCTTCATATTCCGATTCATCCAGAACACTATCAGTTTCTGAGATTCTCTTTTCTAGACAAGCATTACCAATTTGTTGCTCTTCCATTAGGCCTAGCAACAGCTCCAAGAATCTTTTCAAAGGTTCTGGGTGCCCTACTATCTGTAATCAGAGAACAGGGTATTGCGGTGTTTCCTTATTTGGACGATATCTTGGTACTAGCTCAGTCTTTACGTACTGCAGAATCTCACACGAATCAACTAGTGTTGTTTCTTCGGAAACATGGTTGGAGGATCAATTTACCAAAAAGTTTCTTGATTCCTCAGACAAGGGTCACCTTTTTAGGCTTCCAGATAGATTCAGTGTCCATGACTCTGTCTCTAACAGACGAGACGTTTAAAATTGGTCGCAGCATGCCGGCACCTTCAGTCTCAGTCATTCCCTTCAGTGGCTATGTGCATGGAAGTTTTAGGTCTCATGACTGCAGCATCAGACGCGATCCCCTTTGCTCGTTTTCACATGAGACCTCTACAGCTTTGTATGCTGAATCAATGGTGCAGGGATTATACAAAGATATCACAATTAATATCCTTGAATCCCAATGTACGACACTCTCTGACATGGTGGATAGATCACCATTATTTGGTTCAAGGGGCTTCTTTTGTTCGGCCAACCTGGACTGTGATCTTTCAGGTTGGGGAGCTGTTTGGGGATTTCTGACAGCACAAGGGGTTTGGAAATCTCAAGAGGCGAGATTACCAATAAATATTTTAGAACTCCGTGCAATTCTCAGGGCTCTTCAGTTCTGGCCTCTACTAAAGAGAGAACCGTTCATTTGTTTTCAGACAGACAATATCACAACTGTGGCTTATGTCAATCATCAGGGTGGGACTTACAGTCCCCAAGCTATGAAAGAAGTATCTCGGATACTTGCTTGGGCGGAATCCAGCTCCTGTCTAATCTCTGCGGTGCATATCCCAGGTGTAGACAATTGGGAGGCGGATTATCTCAGCCGCCAGACTTTACATCCAGGGGAGTGGTCTCTCCATCCAGATGTGTTTTCTCAGAATGTTCAGATGTGGGGTCTTGCAGAGATAGATCTCATGGCCTCTCATCTAAACAAGAAACTTCCCAGATTTCTATCCAGGTCCAGGGATGTTCAGGCGGAAGCAGTGGATGCGTTGACACTTCCTTGGTGTTATCATCCTGCTTACATCTTCCCGCCTCTAGTTCTTCTTCCAAGAGTGATCTCCAAAATCATCATGGAACAGTCTTTTGTGTTGCTGGTGGCTCCAGCATGGCCACACAGGTTTTGGTATGTGGATCTGGTTCGGATGTCCAGTTGCCCGCCTTGGCCACTTCCGTTACGGCCGGACCTATTATCTCAAGATCCGTTTTTCCATCAGGATTTCAAATCATTAAATTTGAAGGTATGGAAATTGAACGCTTAGTTCTAAGTCATAGAGGTTTCTCTGACTCAGTGATTAATACTATGTTACAAGCTCGTAAATCTGTTTCTAGAAAGATTTATTATAGAGTTTGGAAGACTTACATTTCATGGTGTTCTTCTCATAAATTCTCCTGGCATTCTTTTAGAATTCCTAGAATTTTACAGTTTTTCATGTAATTAGCAAGAGTCCATGAGCTAGTGACGTATGGGATATACATTCCTACCAGGAGGGGCAAAGTTTCCCAAACCTTAAAATGCCTATAAATACACCCCTCACCACACCCACAATTCAGTTTTACAAACTTTGCCTCCTATGGAGGTGGTGAAGTAAGTTTGTGCTAGATTCTACGTTGATATGCGCTCCGCAGCAGGTTGGAGCCCGGTTTTCCTCTCAGCGTGCAGTGAATGTCAGAGGGATGTGAAGAGAGTATTGCCTATTTGAATTCAATGATCTCCTTCTACGGGGTCTATTTCATAGGTTCTCTGTTATCGGTCGTAGAGATTCATCTCTTACCTCCCTTTTCAGATCGACAATATACTCTTATATATACACCATTACCTCTACTGATTCTCGTTTCAGTACTGGTTTGGCTTTCTACAACATGTAGATGAGTGTCCTGGGGTAAGTAAGTCTTATTTTCTGTGACACTCTAAGCTATGGTTAGGCACTTTTTTATAAAGTTCTAAATATATGTATTCAAACATTTATTTGCCTTGACTCAGGATGTTCAACATTCCTTATTTTCAGACAGTCAGTTTCATACTTGGGATAAATGCATTTGTTTCAATCATTTTTTCAATTTGACTTTTTCCCTGTGGGCTGTTAGGCTCGCGGGGGCTGAAAATGCTTCATTTTATTGCGTCATTCTTGGCGCGGACTTTTTTGGCGCAAACATTTTTTTTCTGTTTCCGGCGTCATACGTGTCGCCGGAAGTTGCGTCATTTTTTGACGTTTTTTTGCGTCAAAAGTGTCGGCGTTCCGGATGTGGCGTCATTTTTGGCGCCAAATAATGTGGGCGTCTTTTTTGCCGCTAAAAAATATGGGCGTCATTTTTGTCTCCACATTATTTAAGTCTCATTATTTATTGCTTCTGGTTGCTAGAAGCTTGTTCACTGGCATTTTTTTCCCATTCCTGAAACTGTCATTTAAGGAATTTGATCAATTTTGCTTTATATGTTGTTTTTTCTTTTACATATTGCAAGATGTTCCACGTTGCAACTGAGTCAGAAGATACTTCAGGAAAATCGCTGCCCAGTGCTGGAGCTACCAAGCTAAGTGTATCTGCTATAAACTTTTGGTATCTGTTTCTCCAGCTGTTGTTTGTATTGCATGTCATGACAAACTTATTAATGCAGATAAAATTTCCTTTAGTACTGTTACATTACCTGTTGCTGTTCCGTCAACATCTAATTTTCAGAGTGTTCCTGATAACATAAAAGATTTTATTTTTTAAATCCATTAAGAAGGCTATGTCTGTTATTTTTCCTTCTAGTATACATAAAAGTCTTTTAAAACTTCTCTTTTTTCAGATGAATTTTTAAATGAACATCATCATTCTGATACTGATAATGGTTCTTCTGGTTCAGAGGTTTCTGTCTCAGAGGTTGATGCTGATAAATCTTTGTATTTGTTCAAGATGGAATTTATTTGTTCTTTACTTAAAGAAGTATTAATTGCATTAGAAATAGAGGATTCTGGTCCTCTTGATACTAAATCTAAACGTTTAAATAAGGTTTTTAAATCTCCTGTAGTTATTCCAGAAGTGTTTTCTCTCCCTGATGCGTAATTTCCAGGGAATGGAATAATTTGGGTAATTCATTTACTCCTTCTAAACGTTTAAGCAATTATATCCTGTGCCATCTGACAGATTAGAGTTTTGGGACAAAATCTCTAAGGTTAATGGGGCTGTCTCTACTCCTGCTAAACGTACTACTATTCCTATGGCAGATAGTACTTCATTTAAGGATCCTTTAGATAGGAAAATTGAATCCTTTCTAAGAAAAGCTTACTTATGTTCAGGTAATCTTCTTAGACCTGCTATATTTTTAGCGGATGTTGCTGCAGCTTCAACTTTTTGGTTAGAAGCTTTAGCGCAACAAGTAACAGATCATAATTTTATAGCATTATTATTATTCTATAACATGCTAATAATTTTATTTGTGATACCATCTTTTGATATCATTAGAGTTGATGTCAGGTATATGTCTCTAGCTATTTTAGCTAGAAAAGCTTTATGGCTTAAAACTTGGAATGCTGATATGTCTTCTAAGTCAACTTTGCTTTCCCTTTCTTTCCAGGGTAATAAATTATTCGATTTTCAGTTGGATTCTATTATCTCAACTGTTACTGGAGGGAAGGGAACTTTTTTACCAAAGGATAAAAAATCTAAGGTAAATTTAGGTCTAATAATCATTTTCGTTCCTTTCCTCACAACAAGGAACAAAAGCCTGATCGTTCATCCTCAGGAGCGGTATCAGTTTGGAAACCATTTCCAGTTTGGAATATATCCAAGCCTTATAGAAACCTATAGCCAGCTCCTAAATACCCATGAAGGTGCGGCCCTCATTCCAGCTCAGCTGGTATGGGGCAGTTTACGTTTTCTTCAAGGAAATTTGGATCAATTCCGTTCACAATCTCTGGTTTCAGAACATTGTTTCAGAAAGGTACAGAATTGGCTTCAAGTTAAGGCCTCCTGCAAAGAGATTTTTTTCTTTCCCGTGTCCCAGTAAACACAGCAAAGGCTCAGCATTTCTGAAATGTGTTTCAGATCTAGAGTTGGCTGGAGTAATTATGCCAGTTCCAGTTCTGGAACAGGGGCTGGGGTTTTATTCTATCTCTTCATTGTACCAAAGAAGGTCAATTCCTTTAGACCAGTTCCGGATCTATCTATATTGAATCGTTATGTAAGGATACCAACATTCAAGATGGTAACTGTAGGACTATCCTGCCTTTTGTTTAGCAAGGGCATTATATGTCTACAATAGATTTACAGGATGTATATCTGCATATTCCAATTCATCCAGATCACTTTTAGTTTCTGAGATTCTCTTTTTAGACAAGCATTACCAGTTTTGTGGCTCTACCGTTTGGCCTAGCGTCAGCTCCAAGAATTTTTTTCAAAGGTTCTCGGTGCCCTTCTGTCTGTAATCAGAGAACAGGGTTTTGGTATTTCCTTATTTGGACGATATCTTGGTACTTGCTCAGTCTTCACATTTTCGCAGAATCTCATACGAATCGACTTGTGTTGTTTCTTCAAGATCATGGTTGGAGGATCAATTTACCATTCAGTTCATTGTTTCCTCAGACAAGGGTAACCTTTTTAGGTTTCCAGATAGATTCAGTGTCTATGACTCTGTCCTTGTCAGACAAGAGAAGTTTAACATTGATATCAGCTTGTCAAAACCTTCAGTCACAATCATTCCCTTTGGTAGCCTTATGCATGGAAATTTTAGGTCTTAGGACTGCCGCATCGGATGCAATCTCCTTTGCTCGTTTTCACATGCGACCTCTTCAGCTCTGTATGCTGAACCAGTGGTTCAGGGATTACACAAAGATATCTCAATTAATATCTTTAAACCGATTATTCGACACTCTCTGACATGGTGGACAGTTCACCATCGTTTAGTTCAGGGGGCTTCTTTGTTCTTCCGACCTGGACTATAATCTCAACAGATGCAAGTCTTACAGGTTGGGGAGCTGTCGGCACAAGGGGTTTGGGAATCTCAGGAGGTGAGATTACCGATCAATATTTTGAACTCCGTGCAATTTTCAGAGCTCTTCAGTCTTGGCCTCTTCTGAAGAGAGAGTTGTTCATTTGTTTTCAGATAGACAATGTCACAGCTGTGGCATACATCAATCATCAAGGAGGGACTCACAGTCCTCTGGCTATGAAAGAAGTATCTCGAATTTTGGTTTGGACGGAATCCAGCTCCTGTCTAATCTCTGCGGTTCATATCCCAGGTATAGACAATTGGGAAGCAGATTATCTCAGTCGCCAAACGTTGCATCCGGGCGAATGGTCTCTTCACCCAGAGGTATTTCTTCAGATTGTTCAAATGTGGGAACTCCCAGAAATAGATCTGATGGCTTCTCATCTAAACAAGAAACTTCCCTGGTATCTGTCCAGATCCCGGGATCCTCGGGCGGAAGCAGTGGATACATTATCACTTCCTTGGAAGTATCATCCTGCCTATATCTTTCCGCCTCTAGTTCTTCTTCCAAGAGTATTCTCCAAGATTCTAAAGGAATGCTCGTTTGTCCTGCTGGTAGCTCCAGCATGGCCTCACAGGTTTTGGTATGCGGATCTTGTCCGGATGGCCTCTTGCCAGCTGTGGACTCTTCCGTTAAGACCAGACTTTCTGTCGCAAGGTCCTTTTTTCCATCAGGATCTCAAATCCTTAAATTTTAAGGTATGGAGTTTGAACGCTTGATTCTTGGTCAAAGAAGGTTTCTCTGACTCTGTGATTAATACTATGTGACAGGCTCGTAAATCTGTATCTAGAGATATATATTATAGAGTCTGGAAGACTTATATTTCTTAGTGTCTTTCTCATCATTTTTTCTTGGCATTCTTTTTGAATACCGAGAATTTTTCAGTTTCTTCAGGATGGTTTAGATAAAGGTTTGTCCGCAAGTTCCTTGAAAGGACAAATCTCTGCTCTTTCTGTTCTTTTTTCACAGAAGGATTGCTAATCTTCCTGATATTTCATTGTTTTGTACAAGCTTTGGTTTGTATAAAACCTGTTAAGTCAATTTCTCCTCCTTGGAGTTTGAATTTGGTTCTGGGGGCTTTTCAAGCTCCTCCTTTTGAACCCATGCATTCTTTGGTCGTTATATTACTTTCTTGGAAAGTTTTGTTTCTTTTGGCCATCTCTTCTGCCAGAAGAGTCTCTGAATTATCTGCTCTTTCTTGTGAGTCTCCTTTTCTGATTTTTCATCAGGATAAGGCGGTGCTGCAAACTTCTTTTGAATTTTTTACCTAAGGTTGTGAATTCTAACAACCTTAGTAAAGAAATTGTGGTTCCTTCATTATGACCTAATCCTATGAATTCTAAGGAGAAATCATTGCATTCTTTGGATGCTGTTAGAGCTTTGTATTATTATGTTTAAGCTACTAAGTCTTTCCGAAAGACTTCTAGTCGATTTGTCATCTTTTCCGGTTCTCGAAAAGGCCAGAAAGCTTCTGCCATTTCTTTGGCATCTTGGTTGAAATCTTTATTTCATCATGCCTATGTCGAGTCGGGTAAAATTCCGCCTCGAAGGATTACAGTTCATTCTACTTGGTCAGTTTATACTTCCTGGGCGTTTAGGAATGAAGCTTCGATTGATCAGATTTGCAAAGCAGCAACTTGGTCCTCTTTGCATACTTTATCTAAATTCTACCATTTTGATGTGTTTTCTTCTTCTGAAGCAGTTTTTGGTAGAAAAGTACTCCAGGCAGTGGTTTCAGTTTGAATCTTCTGCTTATGTTTTTCATTAAACTTTATTTTGGGTGTGGATTATTTTCAGCAGGAATTGGCTGTCTTTATTTTATCCCTCCCTCTCTAGTGACTCTTGTGTGGAAAGATCCACATCTTGGGTAGTCATTATCCCATACGTCACTAGCTCATGGACTCTTGCTAATTACATGAAAGAAAACATAATTTATGTAAGAACTTACCTGATAAATTCATTTCTTTCATATTAGCAAGAGTCCATGAGGCCCGCCCTTTTTTGTGGTGGTTATGATTTTTTTGTATAAAGCACAATTATTCCAATTCCTTATTTTATATGCTTTCGCACTTTTTTCTTATCACCCCATTTCTTGGCTATTCGTTAAACTGAATTGTGGGTGTGGTGAGGGGTGTATTTATAGGCATTTTAAGGTTTGGGAAACTTTGCCCCTCCTGGTAGGAATGTATATCCCATACGTCACTAGCTCATGGACTCTTGCTAATATGAAAGAAATTAATTTATCAGGTAAGTTCTTACATAAATTATGTTTTCTTCAGGATGGTTTGGATAAGGGTTTGTCTGCAAGTTCCTTGAAAGGACAAATCTCTGCTCTTTCTGTTTTATTTCACAGAAAGATTGCTATACTTCCTGATATACACTGTTTTGTACAGGCTTTAATTCGTATTAAGCCTGTCATTAAGTCAGTTTCTCCTCCTTGGAGTCTTAATTTGGTTCTGAAGGCTTTACAGGCTCCTCTCTTTGAACCTATGCATTCTTTGGACATTGAACTACTTTCTTGGAAAGTGTTGTTTCTTTTGGCCATCTCTTCTGCTAGAAGAGTTTCTGAGTTATCTGCTCTTTCTTGTGAGTCTCCTTTTCTAATTTTTCATCAGGATAAGGCAGTTTTGCAGACTTCTTTTCAATTTTTACCTAAAGTTGTGAAGTCTAACAACATTAGTAGATAAATTGTTGTTCCTTCCTTATGTCCTAATCCTAAGAATTCTTTGGAGAGATCCTTACATTCTTTGGATGTGGTAAGAGCTTTGAAATATTATGTGGAAGCTACTAAAAATTTCAGGAAGACTTCCAGTCTATTTGTTTTGTTTTCTGGTCCTAGGAAAGGTCAGAAGGCTTCTGCTATTTCCTTGGCTTCTTGGTTGATACTTTTGATTCATCAAGCTTATTTGGAGTCGGGTCAGGCCCCGCCTCAGAGAATTACAGCTCATTCTACTAGATCAGTCTCCACTTCATGGGCTTTTAAGAATGAAGCTTCAGTTGATCAGATTTGCAAAGCGGCAACTTGGTCCTCTTTGCATACATTTACTAAATTCTACCGTTTTGATGTATTTGCTTCTTCGGAAGCAGTTTTTGGTAGAAAAGTTCTTCAGGCAGCTGTTTCAGTTTGATTCTTCTGCTTTTGATTGAAATGAAAATAAACTTATTTTTTGGGTTGTGGATTAATTTTTTTCAGCGGAATATGGCTGTTTTTATTTTTATTCCCTCCCTCTCTAGTGACTCTTGAGTGGAAGATCCACATCTTGGGTATTGATATAGCTCATGGACTCTTGCCAATTACATGAAAGAAAACATAATTTATGTAAGAACTTACCTGATAAATTCATTTCTTTCATATTCGCAAGTGTCCATGAGGCCCACCCTTTTTATGGTGGTTATGATTTTTTTGTATAAAGCACAATTATTTCCAAATTTCCTTTGTTGATGCTTTCTACTCCTTTCTTTATTACCCCACTGCTTGGCTATTCGTTAAACTGAATTGTGGGTGTGGTGAGGGGTGTATTTATAGGTTTGGGAAACTTTGCCCCTCCTGGTAGGATTGCATTTCCCATATGTCACTAGCTCATGGACTCTTGCCAATATGAAAGAAATGAATTTATCAGGTAAGTTCTTACATAAATTATGTTTTTCTATTTTGCAGGATTGTTATCAGTTCATCTTTCTGATATGGATCTCATTAGGCATTCTAACAATTTAATGCTTCCCTTGCCTCTAAAGGAATCTGACCTCCCTCTGTTTCCTCAATGCAAGATAGTATTTCAGATTTTGCTCCAGGATTTAAAGGTTTGTGCGCTCTGTAGTTGTGATGGCTATGCCTCCTCCAAGTATGCACAATTTTATTTTTTATTTTGCACGATTTAAAGGTTGGTGTGCTCTGTAGTAGTGCCTGCTATGCCTCAACCAAGTATGCACAAGTTCTAGGTTTGAAAGTCATACTAAAGTTCCGTTCTTCTGCATTCTCAGAGATCAGAACACCTTAGAATGCCCTAATAGTTTTTAGATTCGGACACCTCAAGTTGTTTTCTGAAGGTGAGTTTTTTATGATTATCAAGAGATTTTTAATGACAGAGTCTGCCTCTTTCATGTTTGAGCTTGAACATTTTAGTTCTTTGTACTTTCATGTTTGAGCTTGAACATCTTAGTTATGTACTTTAGGTGCCCAAGACCCTAAATAATCTGCGGATAAACCTTCCAAAGAACTGGATTTTTATTTTTAAACTTTCTGCTAAGTCACAAGAGGTTTTTCCCAGTTCCTGATGCTCTGATTAAATTAAAGCCTTGTCTTTTAGTTTAATCTGTCCTCTAAATTTAGTAAGATGTTTCCTTTTCTGGCTTCCCCAAAGCTGATAGAGATTTGGGAAAAGTTTTCACTGGTGGATGGTGCTATTCGCTTTATCCATACAAACTACTATTCCCTTAGAGGACAGTACATTTTTCAGGATCCATATTAACATGAAATTGGTAATCTTTCATCGAAAAGGCCTTTTTCAGCAAGCATTGCTTTTGTAGCAGTTGCATCTGCTCTTATTTTTCTGATCAAATCTTATAAGACTCTGTGGATGAAGATTTTCAAAATTGTTTGAAACTTCTGAAATCGGCTAATACGCTTATTTGTGGTCCCATTGTTGACATAATTTGATTTTATTCTAAGTGCATGACTTTAGAAGTGCTTTGCCGAAGGGCTTTGTGATTTAAAGGGACAGTGTACACCAATTTTCATATATCTCCATGTAATAGATACTACTATAAAGATGAATATGCATAGTACTGATCTAAAAATCCAGTATAAAACCTTTTTTAAAACTGTTAATTAGATTAGCAGGAACACCCAGTGAAAGTGGCTAAATTGCAGACACTCCCCCCTTACCTGCATATGAAAAGACAGATTATACAAACAGAAGCCAGCAGTAGACTGGAAAAGTAAGTATACTTCTGGCACTGTGGGGCTTGATTAGGAGTCTGAAATTCTCCACAATGTTATTAAAAAATAAGCAAAACTAAACATTGTTAGAAAAACACTCCCAGATTGGCTATATAAATTGATCTACAAAAAATTTGGTGTATAATGGCCCTTTAAGTCATTGTCGGCAAACAGTGTGTCCAAAGATGGACTTTTATCTCTTCTTTTCAAGGAAGAATTTGAAGTTTTCATTTCCACTGTATCTGGAGGAAAAGGAACTTTTTTTTTTAAGTCTAAGGGAAAAATAGAACAAATATTCATTTTTTCATTCCTTTTGTCAATTTCATAACCAAAAATCTTCCAGATCTTCCCGGATATTTAATCTAGCATGAACAAGGCCATGTGTTCTATGAGCCTTCTCCCACTCCCAAAGCAGCATGAAGATATTGCTTCAGTCCAGATACGTTTTTGGATAGGGGGCAGTTTGTCTTTTTTTTTTTTTTTTTTTTTTAAAAAAAGGCCTATCAGAGTCTGTCTAAGATCTCTGGGTTCTAAACATAGTTTCTCCGGTTTTCTGAATAAGTTTCAAATCAAAGACTTTTGAGGAAGGTGTCTTCTGTCTCACATTGCAAAAGACTTTCAGAATTTTATTAGCTGTAGTTTAAGTTTTGGGGCAAAGCTAAAGATTTTATTACCATCCTTTTCCGTTATTCACAAGAAAGAGGGAATTTTCGGACCAAATAAAATTTCTCAGAGTTCCTATTTTCAAAATACTAATAATCTGAGCAATTCTACCCCTTATTCAACAGGGGGAATTTATGTCAACATTTCATTTTAAGGACCATTTCCAGCTTCTAAGATTTGTCTTTCAGGACTAACATTTTCAGTTTGTGGCTCTTTTGTTTGGTCTATCTACAGCTCCAAAAAATGTTTTCAAAGGTTATAGGAATTCTCTTGTCTAGTAATAAATACTCATGTAGTTCAGTGACTCTATACCTGGACAACATATTGGTTTAGGCTCCATTTTTTCCTCAGCTTTATTTCATGCCAACAGTTTACTGTTTTATTTGCAGACATGGTTGGGGAATTAATTTAAAATAGTTATTTTTCTCATTAATCGAGAGCCTCTTTTCTAGGAGTTATTATAGACTCAGTGACTATGCAGTTTTCTCTATCGGATCAGGGATCAAAGTTAGTCAGTTTTCTCAGAACTACACTAAATTTACAACCCATCTGTAGCTCAATTTATGGAAGTGGTAGGTCTTACGATTGCAGCATCAGATGTTCTTTTTGCAGTTTCATATGAGACCTCTTCAACTTTGCATGCTTCAACAATGGTGCAAACATTTTCACTCAACTATCTTGTCGAATCCTATGAGATTCTTCAGTAAAGCAATCTCTGTTGGATAGTTTTCCAAAATATTTTACTGGGTGTGTCATATTTTCTACAAACTTGGAAATTAATGTCTGCAGGCGCCATTCTCTTAGATTTGGGGGCCAACTTATCCCAGTTTTCATTCATACAGTGTTACACATCTGTAGCTTATATCCACTATCATGGTGGAACTTTCAGTTCCTTAGTAATGAAGGAAGTCTGAAGGTTTTTTTGATTGGTCACAGATACATTTTCTTTATTTTGCATCCCAGGAAGGAAATCTGGCAAACAGTAGTAGTAAATACTACTACTAGTATTGTGATTGTGAAACAATGAGGTCTCCCAGAAATAGACTTGATGACTTCTGGTTCCAAAATAGGTCGATTAGAATAGAGCAGGTTTCTGCAAACCATATGTTGCAACTCATTACTGGGTCGCAACACCATGTTTACTGGGTCACAATGAGATATATAAAAGTTTGGTATGGTGTGTGTGTTGTACGAGAGTTTGGAGTGTTTGTGTGGTGTATGAGTGTGTGATGTGATGTGATGTGGTGTATGAGTGTGTGATGTGATCTGATGCACAAATGGCAACTCACATAGATGAAGGAACACACACAGTGCGGTTTACAGTGGGCCGGGACCTTAGTCGCCCGACAGTCTCACTCCCAGTATCCTACAACGGTTATGTGATGGCGTCTCACCAATCTGGAATACTTCCTCCGATGAATGTCAGAGACCGCGTCCTGGATACCAGCACCAATCGACTCAGCCGGATAAGGGGTGTGTGATATGATGGACATCCACCTTGTGTGGGCAGTGTTCACAAAGCAATATCCATATAAAAGGGGGGATTGTTTATTAAATTTTATAAAAAACACATTTAAAACACAGCAACGAGTTTCTTGGCCAACAGTGCCATTTCATCAGGCTGTAACCCTGTGTGTTATTACCTTTTTACAACACATTTTTTTTACTACAATCAGGAATAAAGTACAAACCCATTTTAGGCACTTTGCAAAAAATTGCAGCTATTTTGTTGTATATTACTTCAGAAACTTTCAGACCAAGCATAAAAACAGGGTTGCAAAAATATGTGGTATCATTGCACTGGGTCTTGAGGAAAAAACTTTCAAGAACCCTGCAATAGAACAGACTGCTCCAGACAGGCCCCGCAGAACTTGGTTTGCAAATCTGATTCTGGTGTCAAGCTTTCTCCAGTTATCAAGATCTCAAGTCTCTCATCTTGATGGATTAGAGATTGACTACCAATGTAAGGCTTCTTTGATGTTTGTATTGAACTCCTTATTTCAGACCATAAAGCCTGTTACAAGTAAAAATTTTCCAATTGTTTGAAAAGTTGTTTCTTTCCTGGTATTAAAACCAGAATTTTAGCTGGCATTCTTTTAAAATTCCCAGAATTCTTCTTTTTGCAAGTCGGCTCGGATAATGACTTTAAAGGAATAGTTAAGTCAAAGTTTAACTTTCATGATTCAGATAGAATATGCAATTTTAAGCAACTTTCTAATTTACTCATATTATCAATTTTTCTTTGTTCTCTTGGTATCTTTATTTGAATGTAAACTTAGGAGTTTCTATGCTTACATCCTTGCCTTTTCATATAAAGATAAGAGAACAAAGAAAAATTGATAATAGGAGTAAATTAGAAAGTTGATTAAAATTGCATGCTCTATCCGAATCATGACAGTTTAATTTTGACTTTACTATCCCTTTTAAAGAGTCCTATTTTGGCTTTTTTGTTTCATAGTACAGGAAAATTGCTAAATGTCTTGACATCTAGGCTTTGTTCAGGCTTAGTCAGGATATCCAGTGTCTAAACCAATTTCTTCTTTTTGAAATATTTATATATATATTTTTTTTTACATGTTTCTCTTAAATTAATGCTTTGGACATTTAGCTTCTGTCTTGGAAGTTTTGTTACTTTTAACAATATCTTCTGCCGGAAGACTTTTTGAATTTTTTGCACTTTCTTGCAAATGTTCTTGTCTTATTGTCATCAAGATAAGACCGTTTTATGGACTCAATATGATTTTTTACCAAAAGTTACTTTTTGGATAACATCAATCAAGAGATGATAGTTCATCTGCTTGTCATAATCCAAATAATTAATTTAGTATTCTACTTTAATTATAAAGGATTTTAGACTATTTGTTTGTCCCTTGGTTCATTTAAAGGTAGAGGGCTATATCCGTTTCTTTTTAAAGAGTCCACAGATTTCATCCTTACTTGTGGGATATTGCCTCCTGGTCAGCAGGAGGAGGCAAAGAGCACCACAGCAGAGCTTTATATATAGCGCCTCCCTTCCCTCCCACTCCAGTCATTCTCTTTGCCTGTGTTAGTGATATGAAGAGGTAAAGTGAGGTGTTAGTTTAGATTCTTCAATCAAGAGTTTATTATTTTTAAAATGGTACCAGTGAGTGCTATTTTATTTAGGGTGTAGCCGTATTCCTTGTCAGCCTCTATAGTAGAGCTACAGGTGGCTTTAAAGCAGTTGGAACTGGTGGGATTCACTTCTCACTGCGCCTCCCATACTGAGTGCTGCCCTTCAGATGATGGTCTTAGCAGATATTATCTAAGACCCTGTTTGTTCCCACAGAACTACAGGTGGAGAAGATAGGACCTCTTTATCATGTGGGACAAGTCATGCTGTCGCTCAGCATAGAGGTATGTGCAGTCCTTTCATTTCTGGGACATATAGTTAACACAGAATAGACTGTCTTTTCTCATATCTGATGTGAGGGGTCATAATCTATTATGCAGGATTGGAGAACGTACTCGACACATTACATATGCCATGTGTGTAAGGGTCCCCCTCATTGCTCTGTGTCTGATGCCAGACCCTAAAAGCTTGTTGTGACTGATAGTGCTGTGGGCTTGACACTGGGGATTCTGACTTTCAGAGTTTTTTTGTACAAGTACTCCGGTGTTAGCTGCTATGGATTTGGTCTGTGTGTTCCTTATGTGTATTATACATTTGCTAGGGTTTTTCCATGGCCGGCATTTATTTATGTTAGTTGGTTTTAGCCGGGTTCAGGCGAGGTTTTGTTGCCGCCCGCGATGGACGGAGCTTTAACGTTTGCGCGCTTGAGAAGCCGCGCAGTTATTTACTTTAGAAATTCCCGGCACCCGATCAAGTGCGCTTGCAGACTCCGGTGTTCTTTGGACCGCATGGCTAAGTGATTACTCTCAGGCGGTCTTAGACACTCTGCTCAACGAGTCGAAGTAGTCGGTGTCACATGGGGGCAGGTAGGCGCCGCAGCAGAGCTGTGGTGAGGAGGTGCACTGTTGGTTTATTCTTTGCAAGTGTTTTTGTATTAACTGTTAGAGTTAAAGGGACAGTCTACACCAGAATTGTTATTGTTTTAAAAGATAGATAATCCCTTTTTTTTACCCATTCCCTAGTTTTGCATAACCAACAGAGTTATATTTATATATTTTTTACCTCTGTGATTATCTTGTATCTAAACCTCTGCAGACTGCCCCTTTATTTCAGTTCTTTGACAGACTTGCAGTTTAGCCAATCAGTGATGTCTCCCAGGTAACTTCACGTGCACGAGCACAGTGTTATCTATATGAAAAACATGAACTAACTCCCTCTAGTGGTGAAAAACCTGTTAAAATGCATTCTTAAGAGGCGGCCTTCAAGGTCTAAGAAATTAGCATATGAACCTCCTAGGTTAAGCTTTCAACTAAGAATACCAAGAGAACAAAGAAAAATTGGTGATACAAGTAATTTTAAAATTACCTGCCCTATCTGAATCATGAAAGTTTTTTTTGGACTAGACTGTCCCTTTAAACACAGTTACTCTCTGTTTCAGACATAGAGTGTTGGGGCAATACAATTTGGGTACTTTTATTCTTAAAGACACAGCTACACTTGGTTTGCAGAAGATTTTGACGCCAGTGATATTAGGCTGTGCTCATATTTTTTAGGTTTTAAATATAGCAGTTACTACCAAATTTGCTTTTGCTTTGTATATTTCTTATCATGGAAGATATTCAAAACTTTACATTTTCCATGTGTTTGAATGCCAATGTGGCACCTCCTGTTAATTTTTGTCCCTCTTGCACTGAGAGGGCCTTATAGTTTAGAGAGCAAATTTTCATTAATAAAAATTTGTCAAAAGCGGATGCTTCTCAGGGTTCTGCTGAGGAGATTCAGAGTATGCCACAACTTTCTCCCCAAGCGTCACAGCCCTTAACGCCCACTCAAGCGGCGCCCAGTTCCTCTGCAGCTTCTGCTGCGATCACTTTGTAGGACATTGCTGCAGTTATGTCTTCTACGCTATCAGAAGCGTTATCTTCCTTTCCCGTACTTCAAAGCAAATGCAGTAGGAAGGATAACCACATGGGCAATACAGCGTCTGATGCTTTAATGGCGATCACAGATGTACCCTCCCAGGGCTCTGAATTGGAGGGTATGGAGGTCCTATCCGAGGTTGAACTTTCTGAGTCAAGAAGTGTCTTAACTCAGACGGATTCAGATGTGGTTTCTTTCAGGTTTGAGCTTGAACGCCTCCGCCTGTTATTGAGGGAGGTTTTGGTGACTCTGGACGACTGTGATTTAATTGTGGTTCCTCCAGAGAAATTGAATAAGTTGGACAGATATTTAGAGGTCCCTTCTTATTCTGATGTTTTTCCAGTTCCTAAGAGGACTTCAGAAATTATTGCTAAGGAATGGGAGAGACTGGGTATTCCATTCTCCCCTTCTCCTGTTTTCAAGAAAATGTACCCTATAGCGGACGCTATTAGGGACTCTTGGCAAACTGTCCCTAAGGTGGAGGGAGCTATTTCCACTTTAGCTAAATGAACTACTGTCCCTATCGAGGATAGTTGTGCTTTCAAAGACCCTATGGATAAGAAATTGGAGGGTCTTCTTAAAAGGATTTATGTTCATCAGGGGTTGCTATTGCAACCAGCGGCCTACATTGTTACGGTTACAACTGCGGCGGCTTATTGGTTTGATGCTTTGGAAGAATCTCTTAAAACTGAGACTTCTTTGGAAGAAATGCAAGATAGGATTAAAGCTCTCAAATTGGCTAATTCCTTTATTACAGATGCTTCCTTGCAGATTACCATGTTGGCGGCTAAGAGTTCAGGGTTTTTCATCTTAGAACGCAGAGCATTATGGTTGAAATCTTGGTCTGCAGATGTGTCATCTATGTCTAAGCTTTTGGCTATTCCTTACAAGTGGAAGACCCTTTTTGGACCTGACTTGAAGGAAATTATTTCTGACATCACGGGAGGCAAGGGTCATCTCCTGCCTCAGGATAAGAAATCCAAACAGCGAGGTCGACAGAGTAATTTTCGTTCCTTTCGCTCCTTTCGCAATTTCAAGGGAATTCCCCCTTCCTCTAAACAGGAAGGTAACTATTCTCAACCCAAGTCTACCTGGAGACCCAATCAGTCCTGGTACAAGGCTAAACAAAAGAAGCCTGCTGCTGCTCCCAAGTCAGCATGAAGGGTTGGCCCCCGATCCGGGACCGGATCTAGTAGGGGGCAGACTATCTTTCTTCATCCAGACTTAGATAAGAGATGTTCAGGATACCTGGGCATTAGAGATAGTGTCTCAGGGATACAAGCTGGAATTCAAAAATTCTTCTTTCTCGATTGTCTGTAGACCAGATAAAAAGAGAGGCGTTCTTACGCTGTGTAGGAGACCTCTCCTCCATGGGAGTAATCTGTCCCGTTCCAATTCAGGAACAGGGACATGGGTTTTATTCAAATCTGTTTATAGTTCCCAAAAAAGAGGGTACTTTCAGACCTATCTTAGATCTCAAGAGTCTAAACAAGTTTCTCAGAGTTCCATTTTTCAAGATGGAAACTATTAGTACCATTCTTCCATTGATCTAAAGGATGCATATCTTAATGTTCCTATCCACAGAGATCATCACAAGTTCCTGAGGTTTGCCTTTCTAGACAAACATTTTCAGTTTGTGGCTCTTCCTTTCGGTCTAGCCACGGCGCCCAGAATTTTCACAAAAGTTCTGGGGTCTTTATTGGCGGTTCTAAGGCCGCAGAGCATCGCCGTGGCGCCTTACCTGGACGATATACTGATCCAAGCGTCATCATTTCAACTGACAAGGTCCCATACCGACATTGTGCTTTCCTTCCTAAGGACCCACGGGTGGAAGGTAAACCTGGAAAAGAGTTCTTTAGTTCCTCAGACAAGAGTACCCTTTCTGGGAACTGTAATCGACTCTATTTCAATGAAGATTTTTCTGATGGAGGTCAGAAAGTTAAAGATTCTCAATACATGTCGAGCCATTCAGTCCAATCTTCGTCCATCAGTGGCTCAGTGCATGGAGGTTATCGGATTGATGGTGACGGCGGCAATGGACATCGTTCAGTTTGCTCAATTTCATCTCAGGCCTCTTCAATTAAGCATGCTCAGGCAGTGGAATGGAGATTATACAGATTTGTCTCCTCAAATAAATCTGGATCAGGAGACAAGAGACTCTCTTCTATGGTGGTTTTCGCTGGATCATCTATCCCAGGGGACAACGGATGCCAGCCTGTTAGGATGGGGAGCAGTCTGGGACTCCCTAAGAGCTCATGGTGTATGGACTCAGGCAGAGTCTCTCCTTCCCATCAATATCCTAGAGTTGAGAGCAATATTCAATGTGCTTCAGGCTTGGCCTCAGTTGGCTTCAGCCCAATTCATCAGGTTCCAGTCGGACAACATAACGACTGTAGCTTACATTAATCATCAGGGAGGAACAAGGAGTTCCTTGGCGATGACAGAAGTAGCCACGATAATACAGTGGGCGGAGTCTCACTCTTGCCATCTGTCGGCAATCCACATCCCAGGGGTGGAAAACTGGGAAGCAGATTTTCTAAGCAGACAGACGTTTCATCCGGGAGAAAGGGAACTCCATCTGGAGGTATTTTCCAGTCTGATTCTCAGATGGGGCAGGCCGGAGTTGGATCTCATGGCATCTCATCAGAATGCCAAGCTTCCGAGATACGGGTCCAGGGATCCTCAGGCCGAGCTGATGGATGCCTTGGCAGTGCCTTGGTCTTTCAGCCTAGCTTATGTATTCCCTCCATTTGCTCTCCTTCCTCGGGTGATTGCTCCAGTCAAACCTGAGAGGGCATCAGTGATCCTCATCGCTCCTGCGTGGCCTCGCAGGATTTGGTATGCCGATCTGGTGGACATGTCATCTCAGCCACCGTGGAAGCTCCCATTGAGGAAAGACCTTCTCATTCAAGGTCCCTTCCATCATCCGTATCTAGTTTCTCTGCAGCTGACTGCTTGAAGATTGAACGCTTAATTTTATCTCATTGAGGGTTTTCTGATTCGGTCATAGATACCTTGATTCAGGCACGTAAGCCTGTTACTAGGAAAATTTACCATAAGATATGGCGTAAATATCTTTATTGGTGTGAATCCAAGGGCTACTCATGGAGTAGGGTTTGGATTCCCAGGATTTTGTCTTTTCTCCAAGAAGGATTGGAGAAGGGGTTGTCAGCAAGTTCTTTGAAAGGACAGATTTCTGCTTTATCTATTTTGTTACACAAGCGTCTGGCAGATGTTCAGATGTCCAATCTTTTTGTCAGGCTCTGACTAGAATCAGGCCTGTATTTAGACCAATTGCTCCTCCTTGGAGTTTGAAATTAGTTCTTAATGTTCTTAAAGGGGTTCCGTTCGAACCTATGCATTCCATTGATATTAAGTTATTATCTTGGAAAGTTTTATTTTTGGTTGCTATCTCTTCTGCTCGAAGAGTATCTGAGCATTACAATGTGATTCTCCTTATCTTATTTTCCATTCGGTTAAGGTGGTGGTACGAACTAAACCTGGTTTTCTTCCTAAGGTTGTTTCAAATAAAAATATTAATCAGGAAATTGTTGTTTCTTCCTGGTGTCCTAATCCTTCTTCTAAGAAGGAGCGTGGAGCGTCTGTTACATAATTTGGACGTGGTCCGTGCCTTGAAGTTCTATTTACAGATGACTAAGGTTTTCCTCAATCGTCTTCCTTGTTAGTCGTTTTTTTCTGGGAAACGTAGGGGTCAGAAAGCTATGGCTACCTTTCTTTCTTTTTGGCTGAAGAGTATCATCCGTTTTGCATATAAGACTGCGGGACAGCAGCCTCTTGAACGAATTACGGCTCATTCCACTTGAGCGGTGGTTTCCTTATGGGCATTCAAAAATGATGCTTCTGTTGAACAGATTTGCAAAGCTGCGACTTGGTCGTCTCTTCACACTTTTTCAAAATTTTACAAATTCCCTGTCTTGTCCCTCCCGTTTCATCCGTGTACAATAGCTTTGGTATTGTATCCCACAAGTAAGGATGAAATCCGTGGACTCTTTGTGTCTTGTAAAAGAAAAGGGAAATTTATTCTTACCTGATAAATTTGTTTCTTTTTAGATATGATGAGTCCACGGCCCACCCTGTTTTATAGACAGGTCTTTATTTTTGTTAAACTTCAGTCACCTCTGCACCTTGGCTTTTCCTTTCTCTTCCTAACTTCGGTTGTATGACTGGAGTGGGAGGGAAGGGAGGAGCTATATATACAGCTCTGCTGTGGTGCTCTTTGCCTCCTCCTGCTGACCAGGATGCGATATCCCACAAAGATGAAATTCGTGGACTCATCGTATCTAAAAAGAAACACATTTATCAGGTAAGCATAAATTTCCTTTTTTTTTTTAGCTTTTTGGCTAAATCTCATAATTACCATAAGATTTGGTGGCAGGATAGTTTCTCTTGTTAAGTGTGTTCAGTCCACGGGTCATCCATTACTTATGGGATATATTCTCCTTCCCAACAGGAAGTTGCAAGAGGATCACCCAAGCAGAGCTGCTATATAACTCCTCCCCTCACATGTCCTATCCAGTCATTCTCTTGCAACCCTCAACAAAGAAGGAGGTCGCGAGAGGAGCTGGAGTTTTTACTTAACTATTCTTCAATCAAAAGTTTGTTATTTTAAATGGCACCGGAGTGTGCTGTTTTTTCTATCTCAGGCAGTATTTGGAAGAAGAAACTGCCTGCGTTTTTTATCTATGATTAAGATCCACTGGCTGTTCTCGACATTCTGAGGAGTGGGGTAACTTCAGAAACTGGGAATAGCATGCGGGGTCCTCCGCAAATGAGGTATGTGCAGTACTTTATTTTCTGGGAATGGAATTGACTATGAAAATACTGCTGTTACCGTATGATGTAAGTACAGCCTTAAATGCAGTAGTAGCAACTGGTATCAGGCTGATAAATGTATGCGCAGTCGAGTTATATTCTAGGGACTAGAATTTGACTGAGAAAATACTGTTAACACTGAAATAATACTTAAGCCTTCTCTGCAGTGGTAGCGACTGGTAGCAGGCTTAGTGATAGCTTTGCATGACATTGAAAAATGTTGTTTTTTAATAAAACGTTTACTGGCATGTTATTCGTTTTTTTTGCGAGGTACTTTGGTGATAAATCGCTTTGGGCATGATTTTTTCCACATGGCTAACATATTTTTCTGCATGGAAACCGTTATATCAGGGCTCCCACTGTTGTGATTGGAGTGGGAGGGCCCTTGTTTTAGCGCCTTGTTGCGCAGTTAAAATTATTGCACAGTCTTTCTGCTTCTTCCTCCTTGATCCAGGATGTCTCTAGAGAGCTCAGGGGTCTGCAAATTTCATTTGTGAGGGAGGTAATCAGTCACAGCAGATCTGTGACAGTGTGCTGACTGTGATTAAAAGCGTTAAATCTTAATTGATATGTTTTATCCGTTTTGGGTATCGAGGGGTTAATCATCCTTTTGCTAATGGGTGCAATCCTCTGCTAATAGTACACTTCTTGTTAAGAATTGTTTAATTATATCTGTATTTTTGAAGCGCTGCAGCGTTTTTTATATTGCTTGTAAAACTTATTGAAAGTGATTTCCAAGCTTGTTAGTTTCATTGCTAAGTCTGTTTTAAACATGTCTGATTCAGAGGAAACTGTTTGTTCATCATGTTCAAAAGCCAATGTGGAGCCCAATAGAACGATGTGTACCAATTGTATTGATATTGCTTTGAATAAAAGTCAATCTGTACCGATAAAGAAGCTATCACCAGACAACGAGGGGGAAGTTATGCCGCCTAACTCTCCTCACGTGTCAGTACCTGCGTCTCCCGCTCGGGAGATGCGTAGGATTGAGACACCTAGTACATCTAGGCCCTTACAAATCACTTTACATGATATGGCTAATGTTATGAAAGAAGTATTATATAATATGCCCGAATTAAGGGGCAAACGCGATAGCTCTGGGTTAAGGACAGAGCGAGCTGATGACACGAGAGCCATGTCTGATACTGCGTCACAACTTGCAGAATATGAGGACGGTGAGCTTCATTCTGTCGGTGACGGTTCTGATTCGGGGAGACCGGATTCAGAAATTTCAAATTTTAAATTTAAGCTTGAGAACCTCCGTGTGTTACTAGGGGAGGTATTAGCGGCTCTGAATGATTGCGACACGGTGGCAATTCCAGAGAAATTGTGTAGGTTGGATAGATACTATGCGGTACCGGTGTGTACTGACGTTTTTCCTATACCAAAAAGACTTACAGAAATTATCAGTAAGGAGTGGGATAGACCCGGTGTGCCTTTTTCCCCTCCCTCGATATTTAGAAAAATGTTCCCTATAGACGCCACCACACGAGACTTATGGCAGACGGTCCCTAAGGTGGAGGGAGCAGTTTCTACGTTAGCCAAGCGTACCACTATCCCGGTGGAGGATAGCTGTGCTTTCTCAGATCCAATGGATAAAAAATTAGAGGGTTATCTTAAGAAAATGTTTGTTCAACAGGGTTTTATTTTGCAGCCTCTTGCATGCATTGCGCCTGTCACGGCTGCAGCGGCATTCTGGTTTGAGTCTCTGGAAGAGGCGATTCGCACAGCGCCGTTGGATAAGGCCTTGAGCAAAGTTAGAACCCTTAAGCAAGCTAATGCGTTTGTTTCAGATGCCATAGTACATCTAACCAAACTTACGGCTAAAAATTCCGGATTCGCCATACAGGCGCGCAGAGCACTCTGGCTTAAATCCTGGTCAGCGGATGTAACTTCCAAGTCTAAACTACTTAACATTCCTTTCAAAGGGCAGACCTTATTCGGGCCCGGCTTGAAGGAAATTATTGCTGACATTACGGGAGGTAAGGGCCACGCCCTTCCTCAGGACAGGGCCAAACCAAAGGCCAAACAGTCTAATTTTCGTGCCTTTCGTAACTTCAAGGCAGGAGCAGCATTGACTTCCTCCGCTCCAAAACAGGAAGGAACTACTGCTCGTTACAGACAAGGTTGGAAAGGCAACCAGTCATGGAACAAGGGCAAGCAGGCCAGAAAGCCTACTTCCGCCCCTAAGACAGCATGAAGTCAGGGCCCCCTATCCAGAGACGGATTTAGTGGGGGGCAGACTTTGTCTCTTTGCCTAGGCTTGGGCAAGAGATGTGCAGGATCCCTGGACGTTAAAGATTATATCTCAGGGATACCTTCTGGATTTCAAATCCTTTCCTCCACAAGGGAGGTTCCATCTTTCGAGGTTATCGACAAACCTAGTAAAGAGAGAGGCATTTCTACAATGTGTACAAGACCTCTTAATCATGGGGGTGATCCACTCAGTTCCGCTATCGGAACAGGGACAAGGATTTTACTCAAATCTATTTGTGGTTCCCAAAAAAGAGGGAACCTTCAGACCAATCTTGGACTTAAAGATCTTAAACAAATTCCTAAGGGTACCATCGTTCAAGATGGAAACCATTCGAACCATCCTACCCATGATCCAAGAGGGTCAATATATGACCACGGTGGACTTAAAGGATGCTTACCTTCATATACCGATTCACAAAGATCATTATCTGTACCTGAGGTTTGCCTTTCTAGACAGGCATTACCAGTTTGTGGCTCTTCCCTTCGGGTTAGCCACGGCCCCGAGAATTTTTACGAAGGTTCTGGGCTCACTTCTGGCGGTACTAAGACCATGAGGCATAGCGGTGGCTCCGTACCTAGACGACATTCTGATACAAGCGTCAAGTTTTCAGAATGCAAAGTCTCATACAGAGATAGTTCTAGCATTTCTGAGGTCGCATGGGTGGAAAGTGAACGTGGAAAAGAGTTCTGTTACCACTCACACGGGTTCCTTTTCTAGGGACTCTTATAGATTCTGTAGAGATGAAGATTTACCTGACGGAGTCCAGGTTATCAAAGATTCTCAATGCTTGCCGTGTCCTTCATTCCATTCCAAGCCCATCGGTAGCTCAGTGCATGGAGGTAATCGGCTTAATGGTAGCGGCAATGGACATAGTGCCATTTGCGCGCCTGCATCTCAGACCGCTGCAACTATGCATGCTCAGTCAATGGAACGGGGATTACTCAGATCTGTCCCCTTTGCTAAATCTGGACCAGGAGACCAGAGATTCGCTTCTCTGGTGGTTGTCACCGGTTCATCTGTCCAAAGGAATGACCTTTCGCAGGCCAGATTGGACAATTGTAACAACGGATGCCAGCCTTCTAGGCTGGGGAGCAGTCTGGAATTCCCTGAAGGCTCAGGGATCGTGGACTCAGGAGGAGAAACTCCTCCCAATAAACATTCTAGAATTAAGAACAATATTCAATGCTCTTCTGGCTTGGCCTCAGTTAGCAAAGCTGAGGTTCATCAGATTTCAGTCGGACAATATCACGACTGTGGCTTACATCAATCATCAAGGGGGAACCAGGAGTTCCCTAGCGATGTTGAAAGTCTCGAATATAATTCGCTGGGCAGAGTCTCACTCTTGCCACCTGTCAGCGATTCACATCCCAGGCGTAGAGAACTGGGAGGCGGATTTCCTAAGTCGCCAGACTTTTCATCCGGGAGAGTGGGAACTTCACCCGAAGGTATTTGCTCAACTGATTCGTCGTTGGGGCAAACCGGATCTGGATCTCATGGCATCTCGCCAGAACGCGACGCTTCCTTGTTACGGATCCAGGTCCAGGGACCCGGGAGCGGTGCTGGTAGATGCATTAGCAGCCCCTTGGGTTTTCAACATAGCTTATGTGTTTCCCCCATTTCCGTTGCTACCTCGGCTGATTGCCAGGATCAAACAGGAGAGGGCATCGGTAATTCTGATAGCGCCTGCGTGGCCACGCAGGACCTGGTATGCAGACCTAGTGGACATGTCGTCCTGTCCACCATGGTCTCTTCCTCTGAGGCAGGACCTTCTAGTTCAGGGTCCTTTCAACCATCCAAACCTAATTTCTCTGAGGCTGACTGCCTGGAAATTGAACGCTTGATTCTATCAAAGCGTGGGTTTTCGGATTCGGTTATTGATACATTAATACAGGCTCGGAAACCTGTGACAAGAAAAATTTACCATAAGATATGGCGTAAATATTTATATTGGTGCGAATCCAAGAGTTACTCATGGAGTAAGGTTAGGATTCCTAGGATATTAGCTTTTCTACAAGAGGGTTTAGAAAAGGGTTTATCCGCTAGTTTGCTAAAGGGACAGATTTCAGCTCTGTCTATTCTTTTACACAAACGTCTGGCGGAGCATCCAGACGTCCAGGCCTTTTGTCAGGCTTTGGCTAGAATTAAGCCTGTGTTTAAAGCTGTTGCTCCTCCGTGGAGCTTAAACGTGGTTCTTAACGTTCTTCAGGGTGTTCCGTTTGAACCCCTTCATTCCATTGATATTAAGCTTTTATCTTGGAAAGTTTTGTTTTTGATGGCTATTTCCTCAGCTCGAAGAGTATCTGAGTTATCTGCCTTACATTGTGATTCTCCTTATCTGATCTTTCATTCAGATAAGGTAGTTCTGCGTACTAAACCTGGGTTTTTACCTAAGGTTGTTTCTAACAGGAATATCAATCAAGAGATTGTTGTTCCATCATTATGTCCTAATCCTTCTTCAAAGAAGGAACGTCTTTTGCATAATCTAGACGTGGTCCGTGCTCTGAAGTTCTACTTACAGGCAACTAAAGATTTTAGACAAACTTCTTCTCTGTTTGTCGTTTACTCTGGACAGAGGAGAGGTCAAAAGGCTTCGGCTACCTCTCTCTCTTTTTGGCTTCGTAGCATAATACGTTTAGCCTATGAGACTGCTGGACAGCAGCCTCCTGAAAGAATTACAGCTCATTCCACTAGAGCTGTGGCTTCCACCTGGGCCTTTAAGAATGAGGCCTCTGTTGAACAGATTTGCAAGGCTGCAACTTGGTCTTCACTTCATATTTTTTCCAAATTTTACAAATTTGACTCTTTCGCTTCTTCGGAGGCTGGTTTTGGGAGAAAGGTTCTACAGGCAGTGGTTCCTTCTGTTTAATGTTCCTGCCTTGTCCCTCCCATCATCAGTGTACTTAGCTTTGGTATTGGTATCCCATAAGTAATGGATGACCCGTGGACTGAACACACTTAACAAGAGAAAACACAATTTATGCTTACCTGATAAATTTATTTCTCTTGTAGTGTGTTCAGTCCACGGCCCGCCCTGATTTTTTCAGGCAGGTTCTAAATTTTAAAATTATAACTCCAGTCACCACTGCACCTTATAGTTTCTCCTTTCTTGTCTTGTTTCGGTCGAATGACTGGATATGACATGTGAGGGGAGGAGCTATATAGCAGCTCTGCTTGGGTGATCCTCTTGCAACTTCCTGTTGGGAAGGAGAATATATCCCATAAGTAATGGATGACCCGTGGACTGAACACACTACAAGAGAAATAAATTTATCAGGTAAGCATAAATTATGTTTTTTCCATAACAATACTGCTCTAGATCAGTTTCTTCTTCTTGGATTTTCATGATGAGGATTATATTGAATACATTTGTAAGACAGCAGTATGCTTTCCCTAAACTCTGTCACTTTAATGTGTTTGGTAGGAAAGTCCTTCAGGCTACAGTGTCTGGAAATGAGGTATCTGCCTTAAAAAATATTTGTCTCGCCCAATTATTTGTGGACTCCACAGTTTGGTTATTGGCTGTAAAAGATAACAAAAATTATGCTTACCTGTTAGATGTATTTATTTAATGGTGGTGAGAGTCTGAGACCCAGCCATTTTTTTTTTTTAAATGTAGTTACATTTTTCTCTGTCGTCAGTTTTTACTTTGCACCTCATTTTCCCTACTTTGTCCTTCCCTACCTCCCTGCTTCTCTTTTCTTGTTTATATATCAGACCAGAGGTGTGAGAGGGATTAAGTGCTCATACAGCTTTGGGAATCTTTGCCTCTTCCTAGTGGCCAGGAGTAATGGCTCATGGGCTCTCACCACCATGAAAGAAATTAATTTAACTTTTGTTTTTTTTATTCAATATACTAAAACTTCGTATGAGGTTTTATCAGTATACTTAGTTGTTTATTTGCACAACTGCCAACCTGCATATATACTGTATATGCACAAAGCCGTCAAAGTAGCCCTTGCTTTCTGTCACTAATAACATTAATGCAAGGTAATATGCAATGCATTTTGAGACTGACATTAAAGGGATATATATTATAATGCAAAAATGACATGCTGTAATTTGTTAGTGACATTAGTGACTCAAGCTTACCTAGTGTTTACCCTGTGCAAAGATAAGGTCTCACTCAGTAGCTGCAAGTATTGCAGCTCCCAAACAAGGACACAACCAGCCAGTCAGGCAGGAGTTGCAGTCACATGACCTTCCAGCCACTGGCTGTGTATTGCTTTGGAGCTGTAACGCTTGTGGGAATTTTACTTATCTGGTTAAACTCTTTTTTTGGTAGTGAATTACTTAGTTTCTAGAAGCAGTAACAAATGAGAGCAGGTAATGTTTGAATTAGAGTCCTTTTGAGCCTTTATTTAAAAACAAACACATACTCTTGTTAAAAGTTACAGCTAAAGGCACAATGTAGTGCAAAAAATACGTGCTCTGATTCATTAGAGCATGTGATTTTCCCACTTCTGACCCTGCAAGTCTGAGTGTATAACCCTTGCTACTGATTGGCTCAACAGCTGTGCTCAAGGAGATAAGTTCTCTGTGGCTTTTGAGCGATGTTTTAACTGTGTTTAAAGGGATACTAAACCCAATTCTTTTCTTTTATGATTCAGATAGAGCATGCAATTTAAAGCATCTTTCTATTATACTCCTATTAGCAATTGATCTTCATTCTCTTGGTATCTTTATTTGAAAAAGCAAGAATGAAAGCTTAGGAGCCTGCCCATTTTTGGTTCAGACCCTGGATAGCGATTGCTAATTGGTGCCCATTTAGCCACCAATCAGCAAGCGGTACCCAGGCGCAGAACCTAAAATGTGCTGGATCCTAAGCTTTCATTCCTGCTTTTCAAATAAGGATACCAAGATAATGAAGAACAATAATAATAAAGTAAAATAGAAAGATGCTTTAAATTGCATGCTCTATCTGAAACATAAAAGAAAATAAATTGGGTGTAGTATCCCTTTACTCACTTTTTAATGCCTTAGAGTATGTTATAGCACTATAATGTTCCTTTAATTATACTATGGGAAAAATATAATCTATTTTGCAAAATAGTACAAAGCCTTACTAGCTAATGAAGCATATTTCTTTCATGTAATTAGCAAGAGTCCATGAGCTAGTGACGTATGGGATATACATTCCTACCAGGAGGGGCAAAGTTTCCCAAACCTTAAAATGCCTATAAATACACCCCTCACCACACCCACAATTCAGTTTTACAAACTTTGCCTCCGATGGAGGTGGTGAAGTAAGTTTGTGCTAGATTCTACGTTGATATGCGCTCCGCAGCAAGTTGGAGCCCGGTTTTCCTCTCAGCGTGCAGTGAATGTCAGAGGGATGTGAAGAGAGTATTGCCTATTTGAATGCAGTGATCTCCTTCTACGGGGTCTATTTCATAGGTTCTCTGTTATCGGTCGTAGAGATTCATCTCTTACCTCCCTTTTCAGATCGACGATATACTCTTATATATACCATTACCTCTGCTGATTCTCGTTTCAGTACTGGTTTGGCTATCTGCTATATGTAGATGAGTGTCCTGGGGTAAGTAAGTCTTATTTTCTGTGACACTCCTAGCTATGGTTGGGCACTTTGTTTATAAAGTTCTAAATATATGTATTCAAACATTTATTTGCCTTGACTCAGAATGTTCAACTTTCCTTATTTTTCAGACAGTCAGTTTCATATTTGGGATAATGCATTTTAATTTAACATTTTTTACCTTAAAATTTGACTTTTTCCCTGTGGGCTGTTAGGCTCGCGGGGGCTGAAAATGCTTCATTTTATTGCGTCATTCTTGGCGCGGACTTTTTTGGCGCAAAAATTCTATTTCCGTTTCCGGCGTCATACGTGTCGCCGGAAGTTGCGTCATTCTTTGACGTTATTTTGCGCCAAAAATGTCGGCGTTCCGGATGTGGCGTCATTTTTGGCGCCAAAAAGCATTTAGGCGCCAAATAATGTGGGCGTCTTATTTGGCGCGAAAAAATATGGGCGTCACTTTTGTCTCCACATTATTTAAGTCTCATTTTTTATTGCTTCTGGTTGCTAGAAGCTTGTTCTTTGGCATTTTTCCCATTCCTGAAACTGTCATTTAAGGAATTTGATCAATTTTGCTTTATATGTTGTTTTTTTCTTTTACATATTGCAAGATGTTCCACGTTGCAACTGAGTCAGAAGATACTTCAGGAAAATCACTGCACAATGCTGGAGCTACCAAGCTAAGTGTATCTGCTATAAACTTTTGGTATCTGTTTCTCCAGCTGTTATTTGTATTGCATGTCATGTCAAACTTATTAATGCAGATAAAATTTCCTTTAGTACTGTTACATTACCTGTTGCTGTTCCGTCAACATCTAATTTTCAGAGTGTTCCTGATAACATAAGAGATTTTATTTTTTAAATCCATTAAGAAGGCTATGTCTGTTATTTTTCCTTCTAGTATACATAAAAGTCTTTTAAAACTTCTCTTTTTTTCAGATGAATTTTTAAATGAACATCATCATTCTGATACTGATAATGGTTCTTCTGGTTCTGAGGTTTCTGTCTCAGAGGTTGATGCTGATAAATCTTTGTATTTGTTCAAGATGGAATTTATTCGTTCTTTACTTAAAGAAGTGTTATTTGCATTAGAAATAGAGGATTCTGGTCCTCTTGATACTAAATGTAAACGTTTAAATAAGGTTTTTAAATCTCCTGTAGTTATTCCAGAAGTGTTTTATCTCCCTGATGCTATTTCTGAAGTAATTTCCAGGGAATGGAATAATTTGGGTAATTTATTTACTCCTTCTAGACGTTTAAGCAAATTATATCCTGTGCCATCTGACAGATTAGAGTTTTTTGGGACAAAAATCCCTAAGGTTATGGGGCTGTCTCTACTCCTGCTAATGTACTACTATTCCTACGGCAGATAGTACTTCATTTAAGGATCCTTTAGATAGGAAAATTGATTCCTTTCTAAGAAAAGCTTACTTATGTTCAGGTAATTTTCTTAGACCTACTATATTTTTAGCGGATGTTGCTGCAGCTTCAACTTTTTGGTTAGAAGCTTTAGCGCAACAAGTAACAGATCATAATTTTATAGCATTATTTTTATTCTATAACATGCTAATAATTTTATTGGTGATACCATCTTTTGATATCATTAGAGTTGATGTCAGGTATATGTCTCTAGCTATTTTAGCTAGAATAGCTTTATGGATTAAACTTGGAATGTTGACATGTCTTCTAAGTCAACTTTGCTTTCCCTTTCTTTCCAGGGTAAATAATCATTTTCGTTCCTTTCCTCACAAGGAACAAAAGCCTGATCCTTCATCCTCAGGAGCGGTATCAGTTTGGAAACTATTTCCAGTTTGGAATATATCCAAGCCTTATAGAAACCTATAGCCAGCTCCTAAGTACCTATGAAGGTGCGGCCCTTATTCCAGCTCAGCTGGTATGGGGCAGATTACGTTTTCTTCAAAGAAATTTGGATCAATTCCGTTCTTAATCTCTGGTTTCAGAAACATTGTTTCAGAAAGGTACAGAATTGGCTTCAAGTTAAGGCCTCCTGCTAAGAGATTCTTTTCTTTCCCGTGTCCCAGTTAACACAGCAAAGGCTCAGCATTTCTGAAATGTGTTTCAGATCTAGAGTTGGCTGGAGTATTTATGCCAGTTCCAGTTCTGGAACAGGGGCTGGGGTCTTATTTTATCTCTTCATTGTACCAAAGAAGGTCAATTCCTTCAGACCAGTTCCGGATCTATCATTATTGAATCATTATGTTAGGATACCAACATTCAAGATGGTTACTGTAGGACTATCCTGCCTTTTGTTTAGCAAGGGCATTATATGTCTACAATAGATTTACAGGATGTGTATCTGCATATTCCGATTCATCCAGATCACTTTTAGTGTCTGAGATTCTCTTTTTAGACAAGCATTACCAGTTTTGTGGCTCTACCGTTTGACTTAGCCTCAGTTCCAAGAATTTTTTTCAAAGGTTCTCGGTGCCCTTCTTTCTGTAATCAGAGAATAGGGTTTTGGTATTTCCTTATTTGGACGATATCTTGGTATTTGCTCAGTCTTCTCATTTTCGAAGAATCTCATACGAATCGACTTGTGTTGTTTCTTCAAGTTCATGGTTGGAGGATCAATTTACCAATCAGTTCATTGATTCCTCAGACAAGGGTAACCTTTTTAGGTTTCTAGATAAATTCAGTGTCTATGACTCTGTCCTTGTCAGACAAGAGAAGTTTAACATTGATATCAGCTTGTCAAAACCTTCAGTCACAATCATTCCCTTTGGTAGCCTTATGCATGGAAATGTTGGGTCTTAGGACTGCCGCATCAGATGCGATCTCCTTTGCTCGTTTTCACATGCGACCTCTTCAGCTCTGTATGCTGAACCAATGGTGCAGGGATTACTCAAAGATATCTCAATTAATATCTTTAAACCGATTTTACAACACTCTCTGACATGGTGGACAGATCACCATCGTTTAGTTCAGGGGGCTTCTTTGTTCTTCCGACCTGGACTATAATCTCAACAGATGCAAGTCTTACAGGTTGGGGAGCTGTGTGGGGGTATCTGACGGCACAAGGGGTTTGGGAATCTCAGGAGGTGAGATTACCGATCAATATTTTGGAACTCCGTGCAATTTTCAGAGCTCTTCAGTCTTGGCCTCTTCTGAAGAGAGAGTTGTTCATTTGTTTTCAGACAGACAATGTCACAACTGTGGCATACATCAATCATCAAGGAGGGACTCACAGTCCTCTGGCTATGAAAGAAGTATCTCGAATTTTGGTTTGGGCGGAATCCAGCTCCTGTCTAATCTCTGCGGTTCATATCCCAGGTATGGACAATTGGAAAGCGGATTATCTCAGTCGTCAAACGTTGCATCCGGGCGAATGGTCTCTTCACCCAGAGGTATTTCTTCAGATTGTTCAAATGTAGGAACTTCCAGAAATAGATCTGATGGCTTCTCATCTAAACAAGAAACTTCCCAGGTATCTGTCCAGATCCCGGGATCCTCAGGCGGAGGCAGTGGATGCATTATCACTTCCTTGGAAGTATCATCCTCCCTATATCTTTCTGCCTCTAGTTCTTCTTCCAAGAGTAACCTCCAAGATTCTGAAGGAATGCTCGTTTGTTCTGCTGGTAGCTCCGGCATGGCCTTACAGGTTTTGGTATGCGGATCTTGTCCGGATGGCCTCTTGCCAACCGTGGACTCTTCCGTTAAGACCAGACCTTTTGTCTCAAGGTCCTTTTTTTCCATCAGGATCTGAAATCCTTAAATTTAAAGGTATGGCGATTGAACGCTTGATTCTTGGTCAAAGAGGTTTCTCTGACTCTGTGATTAATACTATGTTACAGGCTTGTACATCTGTATCCAGAGAGATATATTATAGAGTCTGGAAGACTTATATTTCTTGGTGTCTTTCTCATCATTTTTCTTGGCATTCTTTTAGAATACCGAGAATATTACAGTATTCTTCAGGATGGTTTAGATAAGGGTTTGTCCGCAAGTTCCTTGAAAGGTCAAATCTCTGCTCTTTCTGTTCTTTTTCACAGAAAGATTGCTATTCTTCCTGATATTCATTGTTTTGTACAAGCTTTGGTTCGTATAAAGCCTGTCATTAAGTCAATTTCTCCTCCTTGGAGTTTGAATTTGGTTCTGGGGGCTCTTCAAGCTCCTCCATTTGAACCTATGCATTCATTGGATATTAAATTACTTTCTTGGAAAGTTTTTTGTTCCTTTTGGCCATCTCTTCTGCCAGAAGAGTTTCTGAATTATCTGCTCTTTCTTGTGAGTCTCCTTTTCTGATTTTTCATCAGGATAAGGCGGTGTTGCGAACTTCTTTTGAATTTTTACCTAAAGTTGTGAATTCCAACAACATTAGTAGAGAAATTGTGGTTCCTTCATTATGTCCTAATCCTAAGAATTCTAAGGAGAAATCGTTGCATTCTTTGGATGTTGTTAGAGCTTTGAAATATTATGTTGAAGCTACGAAATCTTTTCGTAAGACTTCTAGTCTATTTGTTATTTTTTCCGGTTCTAGAAAAGGCCAGAAAGCTTCTGCCATTTCTTTGGCATCTTGGTTGAAATCTTTAATTCATCTTGCCTATGTTGAGTCGGGTAAAACTCCGCCTCAGAGAATTACAGCTCATTCTACTAGGTCAGTTTCTACTTCCTGGGCGTTTAGGAATGAAGCGTCGGTTGACCAGATCTGCAAAGCAGCGACTTGGTCCTCTTTGCATACTTTTACTAAATTCTACCATTTTGATGTATTTTCTTCTTCTGAAGCAGTTTTTGGTAGAAAAGTACTTCAGGCAGCGGTTTCAGTTTGAATCTTCTGCTTATGTTTTTCATTAAACTTTATTTTGGGTGTGGATTATTTTCAGCAGGAATTGGCTGTCTTTATTTTATCCCTCCCTCTCTAGTGACTCTTGTGTGGAAAGATCCACTTCTTGGGTAGTCATTATCCCATACGTCACTAGCTCATGGACTCTTGCTAATTACATGAAAGAAAACATAATTTATGTAAGAACTTACCTGATAAATTCATTTCTTTCATATTAGCAAGAGTCCATGAGGCCCGCCCTTTTTTTGTGGTGGTTATGATTTTGTATAAAGCACAATTATTCCAATTCCTTATTTTATATGCTTTCGCACTTTTTTCTTATCACCCCACTTCTTGGCTATTCGTTAAACTGAATTGTGGGTGTGGTGAGGGGTGTATTTATAGGCATTTTAAGGTTTGGGAAACTTTGCCCCTCCTGGTAGGAATGTATATCCCATACGTCACTAGCTCATGGACTCTTGCTAATATGAAAGAAATGAATTTATCAGGTAAGTTCTTACATAAATTATGTTTTCTGAGTATTGTAAAAAAGATAAATATATTTGTGTATAAGATGAAAAATAAACCTTTAACTGAGACACAGAGTACCCTGCATATCACACTCAGACCCTGCATGCTGCTACATCATTTGGTGTCATAAAGATAATCAGATTGCACGCAATAAAGAATGTATCTATTGGGACTCTGTTAGTGGTGGTGTTGTTATAATCTTTGGTAAATAATTTATTTTTCATTGTCAGAAAAACTAAAGGAGAAATCTCAAGCTGCAGTAAAAGTTGTGAACAAAGCTGCTAGCACAACACCAAAGGTGACCGCAAGTAATGGAAACAGCGCTTCTAGCAGGTGAGTACAGTAGCTTAAACCCCCAATTTGCAGGTCTCGTAATATTTTTTTTTTCTTCTCATGTGCACTTCTGGTTTTATTTCCTGAGTTTTAGGAAAAAATAGTCTTTGGACTGGGACCTGGGATATGGGCTTTTAAATTCCTTTCCTCAAGCCACTGACTCACAAGGAAATTCTTTTTTCAGTAGGTACTTACTTGTTTCCTGTGACATCATTAGGCAACATGTTGTGACATTGCAAGGATTTCCAACCTCATCCAGTGATGAGGATGAAAACTTTCTCCTTTCCCCATTGCAGTGCAGGAGAAACCCACCAGGAAGATAACACTTTGTTCTCCTAAACTATTTTCAAGAATAGATATTCTATCTAATTATAGTATTTAATTATTAGCCTTTAGCTTTACTGGAGAACATTTTAGTCTGGCCCACCTTTCCATTTCTAATGCTATGTCTCCATAGAGAGGATTTAGTAACCATAGTTCTCAGTTGGCAAACATTATAATGAAACTGTTTTCTTTTATAAAGGTGGTAAGAGTCCACGATCCATTACTCTCCCTGCCACTAGGAGGAGACAAAGATTCTCAAACCCCAAGAGCTCTATATAACGCCTCCCACCTCTATGGTAGTTAGTCTTATCCTTTTATCCTCTGACTCCACTGGAAAATGATGTGCTGATAATTGCTTGTTTGAGATGGTTTCTCAGACTGAGTTGAAGCCCCTTTCCCCTTATAGTGCTTGTCAGCAGAAAATTTAAGGAGTTCAGAGTGTCTTTTTTTTTTCTTCTTTTTCCATGAGAGTTTTAAGTCACTATCCTCCCATGGATATTGCAGGGACGTGTCTTTTGCCGCATCCTGTTGTGTCTAAAGATTACTCCTATATTATGTCCTCTACTGATATGTTTTTGGTACAGGGCTGTTTTACTACTAATGTGCATAGTGGGGAGTTTTATGGGCAAGTAATAGTTTGTTTTTATTATTTTAACACTCTGTAAACCAGCATGTGGCAAGTATATATGCATAGGCTTGGGTCAGGTCAGATATTTATTTCCCCCCTATATAAGGAGCTCTTTAATGGGAACATAGTTTTATTTTTTATTTTTGTCCTCTTTACAATGCAAATTAAAGGGACACTCAAGTCAAAATTAAACTTTAATTATTCAGATAGAGCATGCAATTTTAAACAACTTTCTAATTTTCTTCCATTAACAAGATGTGCACAGTCTTTTTATATTTAAACTTTTTGAGTCACCAGCTCCTACTAAGCATGTGCAAGAATTCACAGAATAAACGTATATGCATTTGTGATTGGCTGATGGTTGTTATTTGGTACGTGTTTGCATTTGTGATTGGCTGATGGCTGTGACATGATATAGGGGGAGCGGAAATAGACATAAATTTTAAAATTCTTAGGAAAAAAAATCTACTACTCATTTGATGTTAAGACTAAGTGCTATTGCATTGTCTTTTTATTGTGCATTTGTTGATTATGCAAATCTTCTGTGTTTACTGGTCCTTTAACTTATTTTTTTAGCTGCTTGAGTGTGTGCGCATGGGTGCACTCGCACGTATGTGATCATTTTGGCACTTCTTTCAGTCTTTTATAAGCATTTGTTTGGTGCACTTTCAGCAATTGTCCCAGAAGTATGTAATGTATTTTCGTTCCCTAAGAGCTCTCTCATTTGTTTAGGGGATAGTATTACTGTGATTTTATTTCAGTTCACTGTGGAATCTTCTGACTCTAATCCTACATTGGAAGTGTCTGAAGACCTTCTTACCAGTGTTAAAGGGACATTGTACACTAGATTTTTCTTTGCATAAATGTTTTATAGATGATCCATTTATATAGTCCATCTATGAGTGTTTTTGTAACTATGTATAGTGATGCTTTTTTTCAATAACATTGTACTGATTTTCAGACTTCTTACCAAACCCCACAGTGTCAGATACGTTCATTTACAGAATCCTGCTGGATCCTGTTTCGGTCTTTTCATATGCAGGGAATGGGGGTGGGGGGGTGTCTGCTTTTCTTGTTTTCCCAGCATCTTCCACTGGGTGCCCCCCCAGCCTACCCTCATCAACAGTGCTAAACTGCCAGCTTCTAAGTAAGTTTTTAAAAGGTATTATTCTCGATTTTTAGATCGGTATATGTGCATATTCTTCTTTATAGTAGTGTCTATTACATGCAGTTATATGAAAATTGGTGTACCCTGTCCTTTTAAGTGGGTTTATTGCGAACAGGCTGAGGTATGCCCTCCATATTTGTGATACCTTTTCTTGATGTAATGCTTTCAGACCAATACAATGCTGCACTTGCTTCCAAATGTGGTATTGCTCATCCTGTTAGTTCTTTACAGGAACGCTCAACTCACATTACTCCTGGCATAAAGGAATGTATAAAGTCTAACAGTAAGCATAAAAGGTCAGTACATGATAGGCCTTCTGCTAGTTGTAATATACCTGTACCTTATGAGGCTAATGATGCTTCTGAGGGTAAGTTTTTTTCCTAATGATCACGGGACTGCTTCTGGTCCTGAGCCTGCTTCTTTCTCCCTCCTTTTTATTTAAGATTTATCACATTCTACCTTTTATGTATGGAGGTTTTGCTTTCTTAAGAAATTAAGGAAGCTCCTGTTTCTGAAGAGGGGTATACTAGTCGTTTAGACTCTTATTATAAACCTGCAAAATATTTTATTGAAGATTTTCCCAGTTCCTCGTGCTGTGTCTGGGATTATTTCTAAATAATGGTGTGAACCTTGTAGTTCATTTAATTCTTCTGCAAAGTTTAAGATGATATATCTTATTTCAGTTTTCTCTTGTAAGATGTATCGAGTCCACGGATTCATCCTTACTTGTGGGATATTCTCCTTCCCTACAGGAAGTGGCAGAGAGAGCACCCACAGCAGAGCTGTCTATATAGCTCCACCCCCTAGTCATTCTCTCTACCTGCTTAACTGCTAGGAAGGGCAAAGAGCTATGTGGTGACTAAACTATAAAGAACATATATTAGCACTTAAAAATAGAGCAATAGATGATTCTCAGTCAGAAGTAAATGAGGGTTCACCTTCTAGCTCTCCCCAAGTGTCACAACCAGTAACGCCCGCACAAGTGACGCCAAGTACCTCTAGTGCGTCAAATTCTTTTACTTTACAAGACATGGCCACAGTTATGAATACAACCCTCACAGAGGTTTTATCTAAACTGCCTGGTTTACAAGGAAAGCGGGACAGCTCTGGGTTTAGAAAAAATGCTGAGCCGTCTGACGCTTTAGTAGCCGTATCTGATATGCCTTCACAATGCTCTGAAGTAGGGGTGAGGGATTTGTTATCTGAGGGAGAAATTTCTGATTCAGGAAAGACTCTTCCTCAGACAGATTCTGATATGACGGCCTTTAAATTTAAGCTTGAACACCTCCGCTTATTGATCAGGGCGGTATTAGCTATTCTAGATGATTGTGACCCTATAGTGGTTCCAGAGAAATTGTGTAAAATGGATAAATACTTAGAGGTTCCTGTTTACACTGATGTTTTTCCAGTCCCTAAAAGGATTGTGAATATTATTACTAAGGAGTGGGATAGACCAGGTATTCCGTTCTCTCCCCCTCCTGTTTTTAAGAAAATGTTTCCCATATCTGACACCATGCGGGACTCGTGGCAGACAGTTCCTAAGGTGGAGGGAGCTATTTCTACTCTGTCTAAGCGTACAACTATACCTATCAAAGACAGTTGTGCTTTCAAAGATCCTATGGATAAAAAATTAGAGGGTCTCCTGAAGAAAATTTTTGTTCATCAGGGTTTTTCTCTCCAACCTATTGCGTGCATTGTTCCTGTAACTACTGCAGCTGCTTTCTGGTTTGAGGCTCTAGAAGAGGCTCTTCAGATGGAGACTCCATTAGAGGAGATTATGGACAGAATCAAGGCCCTTAAGATGGCTAATTCTTTTATTACAGATGCCGCTTTTCAACTGGCTAAATTAGCGGCAAAGAATTCAGGTTTTGCCATTTTAGCACGCAGGGCGTTATGGCTTAAGTCCTGGTCTGCTTATGTGTCATCTAAATCTAAACTTTTGAACATACCTTTCAAAGGAAAGACCCTATTCAGGCCTGAACTGAAAGAGATTATTTCAGACATCACTGGAGGGAAAGGTCATGCCCTTCCTCAGGATAGATCAAATAAGATGAAGATCAAACAAAATAATTTTCGTTCCTTTCGGAACTTAGAGTGGTTCAGTTTCAGCTTCCTCTGCTACAAAGCAAGAGGGGAATTTTGCCCAATCCAAGTCAGTCTGGAGACCTAACCAGGCTTGGAACAAGGGTAAACAGGCCAAAAAGCCTGCAGCTGTCTCTAAGACAGCATGAAGGGGTAGCCCCTGATCCGGGACCGGATCTAGTAGGGGGCAGACTCTCTCTCTTCGCTCCGGCTTGGGCAAGAGATGTTCACGATCCCTGGGCTTTAGAAATGGTGTCCCAGGGATATCTTCTGGAATTCAAAGACTCCCTTCCAAGGGGGAGATTTCATATTTCTCAATTTTCTGTAAACCATACAAAGAGAGAGGCGTTCTTACGCTGTGTAGAAGATCTTCTTACCATGGGGGTGACCCGACCAGTCCCAAAAGAGGACAGGGGCTAGGGTTCTACTCAAACCTGTTTGTGGTTCCCAAAAAAGAGGGAACTTTCAGACCAATCTTGGATCTCAAAATTCTAAACAAGTTCCTCAAAGTTCCATCATTCAAGATGGAAACCATTCGGACTATTCTGCCTCTGATCCAGGAAGGTCAATATATGGCTAACGTGGACTTAAAGGATGCGTATCTACACATCCCTATTCACAGAAATCATTATCAATTTCTCAGATTTGCCTTTCTAGACAGGCATTACCAGTTTGTGGCTCTTACCTTCGGGTTAGCCACGGCTCCAAGAATTTTCACAAAGGTGCTAGGGTCCCTTCTGGCGGTTCTACGACCTCGGGGCATAGCAGTGGCGCCTTATCTAGACAACATCTTAATCCAGGCGTCGACTTTTCAGCTAGCCAAGTCTCACACGGATATTGTGTTGGCTTTTCTTAGATCTCACGGGTGGAAGGTGAACATAAAAAAGAGTTCTCTCTTCCCTCTTACAAGAGTTTCCTTGCTAGGGACTCTGATAGATTCGGTAGAAATGAAAATATTTTCTTCTCTGGTGGTTGTCTCAGGACCACCTGTCTCAGGTAATGTACTTCCACAGGCCTGAGTGGCTCATTGTAACGACAGATGCCAGCCTGCTAGGCTGGGGTGCTGTCTGGAACTCCCTGAAAGCACAGGGCTTATGGTCTTGGGAGGAATCTCTTCTTCCGATAAACATCCTAGAACTGAGAGCGATATTCAAGGCGCTTCAGGCGTGGCCTCAGCTTGCTGCAGCCAAATTCATCAGGTTTCAGTCGGACAACATCATGACTGTAGCTTATATCAATCATCAAGGAGGAACAAGGAGTTCTCTAGCGATGATGGAGGTAACCAAAATAATCCCATGGGCAGAGGATCACTCTTGCCATCTCTCAGCAATCCACATTCCAGGAGTAGAGAACTGGGAGGCGGATTTTCGAAGTCGTCAGACTTTTCATCCGGGGGAGTGGGAACTCCATCCGGAGGTATTTGCTCAGCTTATTCAGCTATGGGGCACACCAGAATTGGGTCTGATGGCGTCGCATCAGAATGCCAAACTTCCTCGTTACGGGTCCAGGTCCCAGGATCCCAAGGTGGTATTGATAGATGCTCTAGCCGTACCTTGGTCCTTCAATCGGCCTACGTATTTCCACCGCTTTCTCTCCTCCCACGTCTGGTTGCCAGAATCAAGCAGGAGAGAGCTTTGGTGTTTCTGATAGCATCTGCGTGGCCACACAGGACTTGGTATGCAGACCTAGTGGGTATGTCCTCGGTTCCACCGTGGACCCTTCCAATGAGGCAGGACCTTCTAATCCAAGGTCCGTTCTCGCATCCAAATTTAGTTTCTCTGCGTCTGACTGTGTGGAGATTGAACGCCTAATTCTATCAAAGCGTGGGTTCTTTGAGTCGGTCATTGATACCCTGATTCAGGCTAGAAAACCTGTCACTAGGAAGATCTATCATAAGATTTGGCGCAAATATCTTTATTGGTGTGAATCCAAAGGTTACTCGTGGAGTAAGATTAGGATTCCTAGAATATTGTCTTTTCTCTAAGAAGGTTTGGAGAAGGGATTATCAGCTAGTTCTCTAAAAGGACAAATATCTGCTTTGTCTATTATACTACACAAACGTCTGGCAGATGTCCCAGACGTTCAAACTTTTAGTCAGGCTTTGGTCAGAATTAAGCCTTTTGCTCCGCCTTGGAGCCTAAACTTAGTCCTTAGAGTTCTTCAAGGGGTTCCGTTTGAACCTATGCATTCCATAGATATTAAGCTTCTATCTTGGAAAGTTTTGTTCTTAGTTGCTATCTCTTCGGCTCGAAGAGTTTCTGAGCTATCTGCTTTACAGTGTGATTCCCCTTATCTTATTTTCCATGCAGATAAGGTGGTTTTCCGTACCAAACCTGGTTTTCTTCCTAAGGTTGTTTCTAATAAGAATATCAATCAAGAGATTGTTGTTCCTTCTCTGTGTCCTAATCCTTCATCAAAGAAGGAACGTCTGTTGCGCAATCTTGATGTGGTTCGTGCTTTAAAGTTCTACTTACAAGCAACCAAAGATTTCCATCAAACATCTTCATTGTTTGTTGTTTATTCTGGTAAGCGGAGAGGCCAAAAGGCTACGGCTACCTCTCTTTCCTTTTGGCTGAAAAGCATCATCCGTTTGGCCTATGAGACTGCTGGACAGCAGCCTCCTGAAAGAATTACTGCTCATTCTACTAGAGCTGTGGCTTCCACATGGGCTTTTAAAAATGAGACTTCTGTTGAACAGATTTGTAAGGCGGCGACTTGGTCTTCGCTTCATACTTTTTCCAAATTTTCCAAATTTGATACTTTTGCTTCTTCGGAGGCTATTTTTGGGAGAAAGGTTCTAAAAGCAGTGGTGCCTTCCGTTTAAGGTCCCTGTCTTGTCCGTCCCTTCATCCGTGTCCTAAAGTTTTGGTATTGGTATCCCACAAGTAAGGATGAATCCGTGGACTCGATACATCTTACAAGAGAAAACATAATTTATGCTTACCTGATACATTTATTTCTCTTGTGATGTATCGAGTCCACGGCCCGCCCTGTTTATTTAAGACAGGCATATATATTTTTATTTTTAAACTTTCAGTCACCACTGCACCCTATGGTTTCTCCTTTTTTTCCCTAGCCTTCATTCGAATGACTGGGGGGTGGAGCTAAGGGGGGAGCTATATAGACAGCTCTGCTGTGGGTGCTCTCTCTGCCACTTCCTGTAGGGAAGGAGAATATCCCACAAGTAAGGATGAATCTGTGGACTCGATACATCACAAGAGAAATAAATTTATCAGGTAAGCATAAATTATGTTTTTAACACTGAGCTTTGGGAGTCTGCTCCTAAGCAATATGTTGCCATTTCTACTTTGGCCGAACGTACTATCTGTTTAGAAAACAGTACTACTTTCTCCAACATAGGTGTGTCCGGTCCACGGCGTCATCCTTACTTGTGGGATATTCTCTTCCCCAACAGGAAATGGCAAAGAGTCCCAGCAAAGCTGGTCACATGATCCCTCCTAGGCTCCGCCCACCCCAGTCATTCTCTTTGCCGTTGCACAGGCAACATCTCCACGGAGATGGTTAAGAGTTTTTTGGTGTTTAAATGTAGTTTTTATTCTTCAATCAAGTGTTTGTTATTTTAAAATAGTGCTGGTATGTACTATTTACTCTGAAACAGAAAAAAGATGAAGATTTCTGTTTGTAAGAGGAAGATGATTTTAGCAGAAGTTACTAAAATCGATTGCTGTTTCCACACAGGACTGTTGAGATGAAGTAACTTCAGTTGGGGGAAACAGTTGGCAGACTTTTCTGCTTAAGGTATGACTGGCCATATTTCTAACAAGACTATGTAATGCTGGAAGGCTGTCATTTCCCCTTATGGGGACCGGTAAGCCATTTTCTTAGTTAAATAAAAGAATAAAGGGCTTCATAAGGGCTTAAAAAACTGGTAGACATTTTTCTGGGCTAAAACGATTGCTTTGCTAGGCATATTTTGCAGATTCTAACTATTAATGGTTATTATAATCTTGGGGATTGTTTAGAAAAACGGCAGGCACTGTGTTGGACACCTTTTTCAGATGGGGGCCTTTTCTAGTTATAGACAGAGCCTTATTTTCGCGCCACTAATGCGCAGTTGTTTTTGGAGAGCAAGGCATGCAGATGCATGTGTGAGGAGCTAAGAATCACTGAAAAAGCTTATAGAAGGCATCATTTGGTATCGTATTCCCCTCTGGGCTTGGTTGGGTCTCAGCAAAGCATATAGCTGGGACTGTATAGGGGTTAAATGTAAAAACGGCTCCGGTTCCGTTAATTTAAGGGTTAAAGCTCTGAAATTTGGTGTGCAATACTTTTAATGCTTTAAGACACTGTGGTGAAATTTTGGTGAATTTTGAACAATTCCTTCATACTTTTTCACATATTCAGTAATAAAGTGTTTTCAGTTTGAAATTTAAAGTGACAGTAACGGTTTTATTTTAAAACGTTTTTTGTGCTTTGTTGACAAGTTTAAGCCTGTTTAACATGTCTGTACCATCAGATAAGCTATGTTCTATATGTATGAAAGCCAAGGTGTCTCCCCATTTAAATTTATGTGATAATTGTGCCATAGTGTCCAAACAAAGTAGGGACAGCAATGCCACAGATAATGATATTGCCCAAGATGATTCCTCAAATGAGGGGAGTAAACATGATACTACATCATCCCCTTCTGTGTCTACACCAGTTTTGCCCACACAAGAGGCCCCTAGTACATCTAGTGCGCCAATTCTTATTACCATGCAACAATTAACGGCTGTAATGGATAACTCTATAGCAAACATTTTATCCAAAATGCCTACTTATCAGAGAAAGCGCGATTGCTCTGTTTTAAACACTGAAGAGCAAGAGGACGCTGATGATAACTGTTCTGACATACCCTCACACCAATCTGAAGGGGCCATGAGGGAGGTTTTGTCTGAGGGAGAAATTTCAGATTCAGGAAAAATTTCTCAACAAGCTGAACCTGATGTTGTGACATTTAAATTTAAATTAGAACATCTCCGCGCACTGCTTAAGGAGGTATTATCTACTCTGGATGATTGTGACAATTTGGTCATTCCAGAGAAATTATGTAAGTTCCTAGAGGTTCCGGTGCCCCCCGACGCTTTTCCTATACCCAAGCGGGTGGTGGACATAGTAAATAAAGAGTGGGAAAGGCCCGGCATACCTTTTGTCCCCCCCCCCCTATATTTAAGAAATTATTTCCTATAGTCGACCCCAGAAAGGACTTATGGCAGACAGTCCCCAAGGTCGAGGGGGCGGTTTCTACTCTAAACAAACGCACTACTATTCCTATCGAAGATAGTTGTGCTTTCAAAGATCCTATGGATAAAAAATTAGAGGGTTTGCTTAAAAAGATTTTTGTTCAGCAAGGTTACCTTCTACAACCAATTTCATGCATTGTTCCTGTTACTACGGCAGCGTGTTTCTGGTTCGAGGAACTAGAAAAGTCGCTCAATAAAGAATCTTCGTATGAGGAGGTTATGGACAGAGTTCAAGCACTTAAATTGGCTAACTCTTTTATTTTAGATGCCGCTTTGCAATTAGTTAGATTAGCGGCGAAAAATTCAGGGTTTGCTATCGTGGCGCGCAGAGCGCTTTGGCTAAAGTCTTGGTCAGCGGATGTGTCTTCCAAGACAAAATTGCTTAACATCCCTTTCAAGGGTAAAACATTATTTGGACCTGATTTGAAAGAGATTATTTCAGACATCACTGGGGGAAAGGGCCACGCCCTCCCACAGGATAGGTCTTTTAAGGCTAAAAATAAGCCTAATTTTCGTCCCTTTCGCAGAAACGGACCAGCCTCTAATTCTACATCCTCTAAGCAAGAGAGTAATTCTTCACAACCCAAACCAGCCTGGAGACCAATGCAAGGCTGGAACAAGGGTAAGCAGGCCAAGAAGCCTACCACTGCTACCAAAACAGCATGAAGGGATGGCCCCCGATCCGGGACCGGATCTGGTGGGGGGCAGACTTTCTCTCTTTGCTCAGGCTTGGGCAAGAGATGTTCAGGATCCTTGGGCGCTAGAAATAGTTTCTCAAGGTTATCTCCTGGAATTCAAGGAACTACCCCCAAGGGGAAGGTTCCACAGGTCTCAATTATCTTCAAACCAAATAAAAAGACAGGCATTCTTACATTGTGTAGAAGACCTGTTAAAGATGGGAGTGATTCATCCAGTTCCAATAAGAGAACAAGGGATGGGTTTTTATTCCAACCTGTTCATAGTTCCCAAAAAAGAGGGAACATTCAGACCAATTTTGGATCTCAAGATCCTAAACAAATTTCTCAAGGTTCCATCGTTCAAAATGGAAACTATTCGAACGATCCTACCTACTATCCAGGAAAATCAATTTATGACTACCGTGGATTTAAAGGATGCGTACCTACATATTCCTATCCACAAGGAACATCATCAGTTCCTAAGGTTCGCTTTTCTGGACAAGCATTACCAGTTTGTGGCACTTCCATTCGGATTAGCCACTGCTCCAAGGATTTTCACAAAGGTACTAGGGTCCCTTCTAGCGGTTCTAAGACCAAGGGGCATTGCAGTAGTACCTTACTTGGACGACATCCTGATTCAAGCGTCGTCTCTGTCAAAAGCAAAGGCTCATACGGACATCGTCCTAACCTTTCTCAGATCTCACGGATGGAAGGTGAACAAAGAAAAAAGTTCTCTGTCCCCGTCAACAAGAGTTCCCTTCTTGGGAGCAATAATAGATTCCTTAGAAATGAGGATTTTTCTGACAGAGGTCAGAAAATCAAAAATTCTAAGCTCTTGTCAAGTACTTCATTCTGTTCTTCGTCCTTCCATAGCGCAGTGCATGGAAGTAATAGGATTGATGGTTGCAGCAATGGACA